>NW_005841970.1:2808953-2855126 GCF_000455745.1 Alligator sinensis
TTTCCCTAGATTTTTTTTTACATATAAATATCTGTTTTTTAAAGAATGCAAATTTGAAGTTGTGTAATTTTTGTCAAACTCATTTTATTCCCTTTTTTTTTTTTTAGATTCAAACTGCAGTTTGGTTAGGCAGGGGTCATACAAACTGCATTTGAATTTATTTTGTTTTAAGTCAGTTTCCTATGTAGTAATAGGCTGAACAAAGCATGTTGGTGTAAATTTTATTTTAGTACTTGCAGGAAAAAAAATATTTATCATTTGGATCTGAAAGTGTAGTGAAGAGAAAAGTGCATGAAGCAATAGGTGGTCAATGTGAGTCAATTGCTTGGAACAAGAGAAATTCATACAAGAATGTACAGGAAAAAACATAATGAGTTAGATTTAACAAAATGGATTAAAAGACAATCCATTTTTATGAAACATCATCAGGCATACTCTAGGTCTATCAAACATTTATTTTTGCAACAGATTATTTTAAACAATAACATGAGACTCTGCTAAATAAACTTGGAATAACATTAATTAACAAGCATTCCAATAATTTTCTCTACCATACCACTATTAACCTATTAAATTCTCCCTAATGAAATTTCTGCTATTCTGATTTTAATCCCCATGTGGCTGAATGACAACACAAATTAAGTAGAGTCAAGGCAGTTGGGTGCCAGAGACCTATACTTCAGCTTAAAACTAGTGTGCGAGTACATGCAACTTATTTATAATATCGCTAAGAAAATATTACTGATATTTCAGGACTATGGCGAATTTTGAGGTGGCTGTAGCTCTCCCTGTAGCCCCTCTCCAAGTGCCACCGCCACGCACCCAAAATGCAGCCCCAGCTCAGCCCCCCTGCCAGGAAGAACCCAGCACCATCCCCAATCCCAGCCCACAGCGTCAGGCCACCCTCACCCTAAGCACAGATCCAGGAGGCACATGGCTCCCATGCCCTCCTGGGGTATGTGTAGCAGCAGGAACTATGCTCACCCATCCCCACGCCCCTCAGATGATCTGCTTGTGGCTCCATCTGGTGCCCTGCCCTGCCCCACAGCTGGACAGCGCCTACCTCTGTCTCAGCCCCACTCCCTCCCTCACCACAGGGGCCTTGGTCTGCCCTCCCCATGCCCTTTCCCTCCCCTCACAACAGACTTACCAGCTGGACGCTGCTCTCCATGCTGCTGAGCTGTGGTCCTGGCCACCTGTGGGCTATGCGTATGCAAGTGAAATTTATCGGTGACATTATTGGCCGCATCAGCCAAAAAAAGCCAATTGCTGGTAACGTCAATTTTCCTTTTATCAGTGCTGATATGATATGGGACTGATGTATTGGTACACCTCTGCTATTGATCATATGAATATGTTTTAGAACAGTGATTCTCAACCCAGGTGCTATAGTATACTGGGGTGCCATTAGATCTTTTCAAGGATGCTGCAGGGTGCCACACTATGGGTATGTCTACATGTGTACATGTAATGTGCATTAGCTTAATTTAAGGTGCATTAAGGGCATGCATCTACATACGCATGCCCTTAATGTGCCTTAAAAGTGGCAATTTTAGGCTATTCAAACCTAAATGTGATACCTGCATAAAGCAGGTATCAAATTTATGCATGAATAGCAAAGTTGCATTAGCAAACGTGTAGATGCACTAACACACATTAACATGGTGTGTGTCCATTGACTTGGGACAAACTTCAGACCCAAATTGGTCCACACACCTGTGTTAATGTGCCTTAGTGGGTGCACTTGTAGACATGTGCCTAAATTGCCTTAATACACATTAGGCTAATATGCCATTAAGTTTCGGTGCGTGTAAAAGCACATGGAGAAACACCCAATGTTAGCTACAACTGATCTACAAGACAAACCCAGGTGCTTAAAGTGATTCACAAGATAAACCCAGAAATTTCAAATAGGACTGCATAACGTCAAGAGCATTGAGATCTCTTGCAGTCTTTCTGAGTTCTTTGAAAAAGAAAAAATTTTCCTTTATTATTCTGCAGTCAAAAAAAGTGAAAACGAAGAGCTGACATTTTCCAAATCCTGCCAAAAGCCTGTTGAAGGGTACCTTAAGCCTAAAAATGGTTGGGAATGACTAGTTTAGGATAACTTTTATGAATTGAAGCAGCATAATAAAACATCCCCAACCATTTCAGATATCCTAGATTATTCTTTGCTGTGAAAAATAGAAATCAATCTAGCTAGATACTTTTTCATTGTTTTTAAATAAACATAAATAACTTACTCCTTGTTCTTGGAACATTGTATACTTTTTATGTAAATGTAATGGTAAAACCTTTGGTTAGTGCCAAATTAAGGTTCCCCCTGTAGTACATTATGCCTTTCCAAGCTTAGCCAATATCAAATGTCTGAAAACCAGGAAAGAAAGAGTTATAATACACATCCAGACAACCTAAACTCCCTGGATTTTACCTAGTTCTCATAAAGCCAATGAGAATGATTTGCAGGCATTCCAACGTTATTCACTATGTTAAATACAGCTGTGTTAAACAGTGAGGGGATTTGGTGGAGTAGTGTGGCAGAGCTGAGATTGAGACATGAGGTCCCCTGAGGGATCCTGCCTCTCCAGCAAGATGAGATGAGCCCCTCTGCCTGAATCTAGTGCATTTGATCAAAAGGAAGGAATACTTTGAGATTCAATCTTCAGCACCCTATTAGATAAGCTTTGTCAGTAGCATTATTCTTATGAAGATATTCAGCAGCTAAGTGGGGGATGAGTATGGTCTGTGGGTTTAACTGAGGATAAATATAATTTTGGATGGTGTCATGTACATAAGAAGTTATAAAAGGTAGCAAACAATTGTAAAATTTAGCTGGAGTGGTGTAAGCTTATATGGTGAGCCTGGGGCAGATAGACAGCCCCTGTTCAGTATAGTTCAAAAGGTGAAGGGGTAATATATATGGTATGCACATATTAGGACACTACACATGTGGGGTTGCGAGTGTGGGGACTAACTGGGCACAAACCACAACAAAAGAAGAAAATGGTAAAGAAAAAGTTCTCTTCTTTATCATGAACAAGACAGAAAAAACAAGACAAAATAATGCTGATAAAAGAAGGAAGCACTTTAACTGAAGTCTTCTAATAGGGTTTTAGGCTGCTAAGAATGCCTCATCACTATCTAAGCAGTTGAAAGGAACTGAGGAGCAGATAGTACATGCAACCTTGTGTGCGGCACATGGATGGACAGGGCTGCAGCTTGCTCTATGGATACTGCTAAGATAAAAAGTCTCTGATCCAAGAGCTGAGGATGCTTGAACATCCACAGTGAGGATACATAGTAAAAGGAAATTCTGAATTACAAAGACTTTCCACTACTAAGCAACTGAATGTACCTTGGAATCTGTTCGACTGCTGGATACAAGATGTGTGCCTATCCTAAGTGACAAACTCTTTTGTTGAATGCCAAAAATCAATGTGTGGTTCCCCAGGGCATACTCAGTGCCATGTCACAGCAGGGACTGAGACCATTCAGAGCAAGCTCAGAGCCATGGTTTGATCCCTAGACACACACACACAAAAGGTGGTAGAATCTGACCAACTTAAAAAGAGCTGTTCTGAGAGAGGGCTTTCTTGAGATCTACTTTCTAGAATTACCCCAAATTTAGAACTACAGTGAGAGAGCCCAAGTTTCAGTGTAATTTAACTGTGTGGATTTCAGAGGACTTGGGAACAGGGATCTGTGAACTCAAATATAACTACAGCAAAACTATTACAGCACTATGATGATGGCTAAAATATTAGTTGATACTCAATTCACTTTTACGTTTCTCAGTTTTCTTGGCCTTTGACCTTAAAGAAGCTTCTATATTCTGCTCATCTGCTTCAAGAAAACCCTGTACTTTGCTTGTCCTGACAACCTGCCAGGGGAGGATTAGTTTAAATTCTCTCTGCTTTTGTTTTTTCCTTCATACAACTGATCCCTGTATCCTTACAATATGAGAGGTGATGAGCTGTATGAGTCTTCAGAAACAGTTCATTCCTACATGTAGTAATGAAAAAATCCATCTTGAAGTCAATACAATGTACCTAGATATCAGCGCTAATAACAGGCCATGCTTGATAGAGCAGTCATTTAAGGAAAGTAAGCATTTGGACAAAGCAAAGCTAGAAGGGAGTAAGGGCAGATTTGCAATGTTGCTGCTGAGTAAACAGGAGGCAGGTGGTCTTCAGATTTGTCTATAGCCTAGAATAGCTTTAGTTCAGCAACTGATAGCCAGCTTTTGGTAGAGCCGCACTAGTGACAGGCCCTAACCACAGTTAAGAACATGCAGATTCTTGTACTTCTTACATTAATAGATTTTATCCTGCTTCAATACTTTTCACCTTGGTGAGTAAATGGTGGGGAATTTTTTTCAACCCGGTAAACAGGAACCAACAGCGATATTGTAAATTAATGTGATTAAAAAACATTAAAATCCTTTGTAGTGCAGTAGTTTCCAGTGTAAGGAATATTTAATTACATTCTTAGTGTATTATTACAGAAAAATAATTTCAGCTCAGAAAATACAATGGCCTAAGTGATGTTTTAGTGCAGATTTGTAATTGGTTTTGTGTGCATGCACATGGCTCAGTGTTCATTGTGATTACTTAAACTCATTGTTTAAAAATAATTAATTGAATCAATCTTTTTCTAACTGCAAGAAAATTCTTTTCATCAACAGCTGAGGATTAAAATGGAGGTGAGGTGTTAAGAATTCTCTTACACAATAATTTAGGGTAGCAAGTGCAAGATAACAAATTAGCTTCAGAAAATATTAACATAACACCTGCAAAGCCTATAAAATCAAAAGGGTTTTCTTCGTAAATTTGACATTTCATACACTTGCACTGAGGAAATATGGTACTATAAACAAATAACTTGTTTAAATGTGGTGATTTCAAGTCTGAAATACAAAGACAGTCTGTCCTGAATTCTGTCTAAAATTTCACTCACTCAAACACATTAAATACTCCTTTGTGCCCTATCCCAAGCCTGAGACAATCCTTCAGCATCATGAAATGCACAACATGTTGGTCTAACATTTACCAGCTTACCAGAATGACAGTGGGCTGTTACCAGCACCTAAGTGTCACTGAATTGTAGCAAGGCTTGGTCACATTTTTTTTCTTCAATTATGGAGAAACAAGATGCCCTGATGTTCCTACCTCTAAAATTTTTCCTGACATCTTGCTTCACTAAAATAATGATGTTTTCTCATTCAGATCTCATAAACAAGCTCAGGTTCCCCTATGTCCCCCTTTTTGTAAATTCACAGTAGCAATACAATTGCTACTAGAGGTAGTTTAATATTTAAAATTATTCTTTTCTAACTACTTTCTGCCCTGCATTCTTCATTATCCCTTGTCTTTTGACCTTCAGAATGAGAGCAGCGTGGACCAAAGACTGTATTTATTTGTGTGTATTTGCAATACACTAAGTATATTAATAACAAGCAAGACTAATGTCAAAGAATTTCATGCAGAAGTCTGTGTGGGAAAAATAGTGTTCTAACGTAGCCCCCATTTCAAATCCATTAAAGAAAAACGTCCTCCATTTAGTGATCAACATACTCTTCCATGAATGAAATCATATTCTTCCCTTAAAACAAGCTCCATTTAAAAGAAGAAATACAAATTACCATTACTCACCCCTCTTATCATTTCTTCCTGTACTTGTTAATTTATCTGAAGGGCAAGGACAACGTCCATCACACTTCACTGAGATCTGTTTTCCTGAGACACATGCTTGATATTCTAGTTTGCACTGTAATAAATGAGAGTGATGATCATTAATGTAAACATCTTTTATAATGTAAATTCCAACTCTTTATTTACTACGGTTATACATGCTTCAAAAAACTACTATGTAGTATATATTATCTTTGCATTTATATTATGTATTAACAATGGAACCAAGTTGTAAAGTTATGTGATGTCTGAGGTGGTGGTTGTTCTGGGTTCACCTCTGTTATTAATGCCTTTGTACAATTACACTGATTTAACAATACAGACATATTCTACTCAGACTATATTAATTCTGCCTGCTTTATCTATGCTAAAGATCAATAAGAATGCAAAGATCAGTACTGACGTATAAATCAAGGATCTTTTTAGAGGATTTAAACACTTCATGCATTTCTACTTTTGAACAACAGTGACCTAACCAAAATAAAGCTAGTAAAATCATGGATAATACAATTTTACATATTCCATGCAGTGACTATTCTAATCAGGATCTATCTTTTGCAAGATACAAATAAAATGCATTAAATGTTTGTACATGCGTTGCTGATTTGTACAGCATTCATAAAATACTTGTCTTTATAAAATATAGACAAGGAACAAATTCAGAGATTAGGAACATCAACTAACCAAATACTGGACAAAATGAGAAACAACCCACAACCAGAACTAAAAATAATATGAAAATGTTTACTGGAGAGGAAAAAATGAAATTTTCATAAACAATCATAATCAGTATTGCTCTTTACAAGAAGTTACATTCTTTCTCATAATATTTACCTTACTTTACACACATTCAACCTAAGTACAGACAGTCAAAAAGCCTGAGGTGGTATTGATCCAAACTATGCAAGTTTCTCTAAGCTGAATACACTAAACCATTAATGAACAGAACTCACATTTACTCTTTGGTTGGCCAAGACAGGCAGATGCCTGCACTAGCCAAAGCCAGAAGGAGGGCACTCCCCCGCATGCCTCTCAGCTCCGCCAGGATGCAATCATCCCAACACTGCCCCCTTGCCAGCCCCCTGCCTCACAGCTGTGAGGAGGTTGCGGGGGGGGTCTGTTCCCCTCCACCCCCCCCCCCAAAGCTGAGAGGCAGGGGTTGGTGAGGGGGAGGGGTTGAGTAATCAGCCAGGTTGTGCAGGAGGGGAGGGGGCGAGAAAGCCCCCACCACAAGGACTTCCACCCCTGCTGTGCAGAGCCTGGCTGGGAGGGACCAGGGCCTGGGCAGGGGTCCATTTCCCCCCTCACCTGTACTCCCTGCCACCTGGGCTAGGAAGCAGAGGCTTTGCTGCCTCAGCTCTGTGACAGCACAGGAGTGGGACCACCTGGTTTAGCTGGAGCAGAAAAGCTGGGGCAGAGGCTAGCCTGTCCGTTTTGTGGGGGGAGGTTAGCAGGGGACCACAACGCATCCTGGGATGCCACAAGACTGCCACCTAACTTGTGTCTGGAACAGAAGTTTGGTAGACTGATCTAACTTAAAGTGATTCAATCTGATACTGCATCCATCCAGATATATCTTAAACTGGATTCCACCATTTTGAAACCAGTATATGCACACTGAATCAGTCTACATGCACAAGTTTAGACCAGTTTCCAATCACTTTTATCCGTTTATGTGTCATTTCTGTCCATAACCTCAGAGTCAAAGGTCTATATGAGCCTAAACAGCTCTTCAAATGACTAAGATTAAGATAATACAGTTTCTACAGCCAAAGGCAAGTAAGGAAGCAATGTGTCTATTGCATTCCATTGCCTCTGAATTCCTAGATTGAAAGACCAGATATCCAATTACAGCTAGGTCAACTGAATTCAACATCAATCTAGAACAGGGCTGAATTTACACCTGAGGGAGCACAGCAAGACACTTTAACTAATCTTCCACCACACCCCAGGAGGACACCACAGAGCTAGAGAAAAATAATGTTCTACCACTGTAAAGAAGATATGGACTTTTACAAAGACATGTGTTCTTATTATCTTATTTTCTCACATGCAACATGCACCTTTCCCTCAAAGGTAGCCCCCCTGGGAGGGGTTTAAGTGGGGAAGATCTTTTCTTTGCCTGAAAGAAACATGATTGAATATACTTCACATGCCATGTATCTGTCAAGATGGGTGCAGCTCGTATCTGTTTTGGCAAGCTGAAGGGGCAGTGTCTCATGTTCTCTCTCTTACAGCCAGCCATAGCTGTTGGCTAAGCACTATAGCTTCTGTTGCTTCTGGCAGTATGTTGATGAGGTTTGTAATATGGAAACTCTTTATTTATTAGAATATAAAGAACTAACTGTCTTGCTACTGTCCATGCAATGGTTTGGGGCCTAACCTTGTGTCACACAATAAGTCCAGGAAGAGTGTCACACACACACACTAATCCAGGAAGTGTGGCACCCCAGGAGAGAGTCTGAATGAGGCAGCTGTCACCACAGTTGCCCATGACTGGAAAAATCTTTTTTTTTTTCTATATTCTGTCTTCTAAAAACAAGGTGCATGTTTTATTTGGGTATGCTGTATGCAAGGAAATATGGTATCATTAGCCCACTGGCTCATCTGCAGAATACTCCCTCAGTCCACTGTTATGGAAAAAAATATATTGGTCATGTAGAAACAGTTTTGAAGGGGTGAAAGAAAGACTAAAAAGATTAGTAGGGAGAGTATTTAGTCTCTCAGGAAGAGGAGAGGGGGCTCCCCCATTCCCAGTCAAAAAGACATTCATCTCAAAACCCCTAGAGGTTTACAGAATTCAAATTCTTCAAATCCTTGGCAAATCAAATCAAAATTTAATTTTGATTTTTGTGATACCATTAAAACTCAAAAAAAGTGATTCACCAGAATCTTATACGTACTAATTTATTTTCTATTTGGATATTTATATTTGGAAGCTCCAGCTAAATCCAAATGCAGAATAAAATGACTAGATTGCCCTGGAAATTCAGAAGTGACTGTTAAAGGCTGCTTTGACTTTTTTCCATAGTATCTACCATTAATAAGAGGAGTTTCAAAGAGCAGAGGTATTTAATGGGAGGCAAGTTCAGATGAGCTTGAGGATATGTGTCATTATTCTGATGCTGACACAAAAGTACCTACGTTCACTCTCATTACAGGTCAATTCATGGGTCTTTGTCAGTTTTTCAATATAGCTGGTCTCTTCAACCTGCCACACATGTCCCCACAGGCTTAGTACAACCTGTGTGCTATCATTAAACTGTAATGCATGGCAAAACAGTATCAAGACAATGACTGTTAGAAGAGTAAGGAAAAAAATAGACCTCAATCAATCCTTTTGAATTTATATAACAATTTGATTGGCACTGGACATTCTAAGTGGCAGCTTTTGGTGGAAGGCAGAAGGAGAAACAGGGATAAGGGACAAGAAGAACCTCACCACTTGTGCACCCTGAAAAAAATAAAAGAAGACCCTGTACTCAGATCAGAACCAATGTGTGTACATGCACACACACACACACACACACACACACACACACACACATGCATATATATACACACATACATATGGAACTTACTGCAGCTCTATATTTTTAGAAAGGATCAGGAAGAGAAAAGAAAACAATAAACAACAAAAGAGAATGAAATGAAACAACAAAAAGAACCCACGGTCCATTCCTAAAACAAAAGACAATAGATAGTCTGGCATGCAATCATTCTCTGCTTTCTAAAAAGGTGCTTGCCACAGATACAGTGCCTGTGACAGTTTCTGTTGGGACTCCTAATAAATTCTATATGAATTTCTATTTAAGAAAGATTCAGATTTTCCTATCTGTGAAATCTTAGTGATTGTCATCGTTCCATCTTAATTGCTTCCAATCTGACAAATAATGTTTAGATGTGTGAGTAGTCCCATTGAAGACTGCATTGCCTTTATTGACAATATTCACTTCAAATGGTCATGTACATAAATCTTGACAGAATCAGAACCTTATTTATTAGATTTAAGGTTTGAGATCTTTGTAGAATAAATAACAACATGGAATACTTCTGGGAAGAGTTTCTCTCTGTTGTCAAGATACTTTAATGGATTCAGTACTTCTATTTGTTCTGTTCAAATAGGTACTCTGTTTCTAAGATTAGTAAATTTTTGGGGTAAAATTTGAGCTAACATAATATGTAGGGATAGACTCTTATATAGTGGGTTCTTTTAATTAATGATGTCTAACCAATTCCATTCATAATAATAGTGCTTTCTTTAAATATTAAAGGACATATTCTTCACTGCCATGCACCTAGTATATTCATCGACACCTAAATAGTGAGTGAAAAGTAGGTGAATTACACTTCCAAATATATAGCTTCTACTTGAAGCTGTTTTAGAATTGTATAAGCATGTTACATTTCCTTTATGGAGATGTAAATGAGGAACAAGGCAAGAGACAGTCAGACTTCATATCTACTGTAGCATAGAAGAAATACTGTGCTTCCACAAGGTTAAAGAATGAATCAGTGGGAAGTCCTGAATACTTCAGCAGCAACACCATGTAATGTTATAAAGAGAATATTTACATTCTTCTCCAAAACTATTCATCTGGGTCTCCAGACTAAGAAATGACTGCAATACTCTACAGGCAGCCGCAAGACTCAGGGGCAGGGGACAGAAATTACACATAACCCAGCATAAATTATTGGAAACCAGTTCAAACCTGTAACACAACAGAAGTTCAGGGAACATAAACCACTTTCAAAATGGCCAAAACTGGTTTAAAGATAAACCTGGATGGATGTAGTATCAGGCTCAACTGATTTTGTTTAAATCGGTTTATTGAACTTCTCTCCCAGATCCCCTCCAGATTCAAGATAATTCAGAGTCCCCCAGTATCCCAGGATACTTTGCATATCCCCCGCAAACCGCTCTATTACAGGGTGGGTGGGCGGGCTAGCCCTGGCCCAAGCTGTCTGCTCCAGCTGAGCAGGGAGGAGTGTTCTAGTACTCCCTTGGCTTCTGGCCTGGGCCACTGCAGGCATGTGGCTGCATTTTGAAATCAAAAGGAAATGTTCATTTACCTGTTTATTGGTTCAATCTACCCAGTTTAGACTAACTTGTGAAGATTGAACTGATTCAACCTCAGTTTTTTTTGACCATCCGTACATAGGCAGGAAGATCAGAGTCCTCACTTTAGCCGCAAGCTGGACAACAATACAGTTTTAACACTTGAAATCTACAAAGGGAAGCCTTCTCTAATGAAGAGTGTGAGGATAATTTGAAAAACAAAGGATACCAAAGGAAAAGAAATGGGGGAACACCAGGGGAATGCTTCCCCTTTGGGAGAAAAAAACAAATAAAACCCAAAGTACCCCAAATGCCTGTCATGCATCAATTTGACTAAAAATACAACAGTCTGGTTTAATTTGACTGCATTAGGAATTTTTCTGGCCTAAGGAAAGGCTGAATCCTCAAAGGAAAATTCATAAAGCTGGGTTTACATTTTGTTTTTTAATCTCCCTAGCCCCTTAACTTCATACACTTGTTGCTCTTTCCTGTTGTGAACTACTGTACTGCTGAAGAAACATATCCAGGCATGTGGATGTCTCCCCTCCCCGAACCTGCCCTCTCCCCAAATCAAATAGTCATTTATTCTGAGCTTGCCAGCTTTATCATCTGGCAAGTTCACTACATTTTTAGTTATAGGTTTAATTCTGATGGGTACCACTTATACAACTCGAACTGCTTGAATTTTGCACATTGGATTTTGAAATAGAAGTGTATGTACTTCTGACTTCATAGTAATATACTGCATAGAACTTTTCTTTAAAAAAATCACTTTTATATAGATATACAGTTTCAAATATATCAGAGCCTCTTGGCAATACATTTCAGCATGAAAAGTTGCTTGCTTTATACACTGTTAAGATTCTCCTAAAAAATTCCAATTTGTACATTCTGCTTCCATTCTGCCTACTTGAATTCCTGTATATTTTCAACAACATTCTGTACTTTTGCTATATGTTGCATAGTGAATTGGAGACAGTCAATTAAGATCTATAATAAAAAAAACATTAAAGATCCGCTGTCATCTTGAGGTACAAATTATACATTTTCTTCTTACAATAAAATTGGAAATAGTCATATTTATGGGCCAGTTACTACTGTGCATGTTATTTTAATACCACATTTACTTGACTATAGGACAACTGTGAATGTAAGATGAGAGCCCAACAATAAGACACTACATATGGAAAAATTCTTATAGTTTTACAGGTATATAATCTAGTTATTGGAGGTTTGCCTTGAATTTGTTCCCCTTCTACTGCTACAGCAGGGAAAATAAATCTTGGTTGAGGGGGAGAAGGGTCAGGTGACTACCTTGTCATCTAACCCCCACCAACTTCTTCCCCTGCAGCCCTTTCCACACCGCCCCCCTGTTATTATCATAACCTGTTCTCCCAGAGCACACAGAAGTGAGGAGCTAATTTGAAAACACTAACTTCAATATAAACCGACTTACAGTAATTTGCATATATTGTAGCACCAATAGACTAAATTCATACAGAAATGATGCATAATACCTTTTTTTGAAGCTACCGCAAGTTTTAGTACAGGTACTCCATAACACACTTTTAAGCAGAACTTCTGTATTTACTTATGTAGTACAAACTATGCTGGATATTAGTTTAAAATTTCATGATTTACCTTATACTTCACAGGGCTGAGTCCCAGGAGAGACAACAGTGTTTCAAGCCATGGTGACCCCATAGCTCATCACTACTTAATGCATGAGTGTATTCCAGACATACCTTACAACAGATCCATGTGCTAATTAGCCCCCACTCATGACTCGAACCAGGTGTTCTTGCCATGAGTCCTGGGATTCTCCAAAAATTTATATGCAGAAAAGGCTCAGAGCAACCAGCTCCAGCTCATGAAAGGTGGGGCCACACTAATCATATGCATCAGGCTGAGGGAGAGGGTGACAGAAGTACTCTGGGTAACTGTTTGGGACTCTGTTTGATTATGTTTGCCAGACATGTCAGGCTGATGAAGAAACAGAAATCATTGGAAATGAGAAAGAAAGGTGCAGGCTCAACAGTGGGAGTGAAGAAGTCAAAATGTAGTTCATGTAGTGGCTCACCATGACATAAAAAGAATCAACATTGAGTGGCCCTACATGCAATGGGCACTATCATATGTCTTATTTAGATAAACTGCACTAACCTAGCCTTGTGGTAGGTTCCTATCAACATATTTATCCTGTGTTTTAGAGTCATGCTTACTGTTGGCAGTATTTACTTGACTACCTAGTTTGGTTCCGTTACTTAGCACATCCGTATTTTGGTAGTATTTTACTGATAGATGATGTAGTTAATGATATTTTCTTGTACAAGATCATAAGATAAGGGCCCTTTTCTGCCCATGCTGATCGGGAGAAAAGCTTACACTTGTATTCAAGTAAATATGGTATATTTGAATTCTATGCAAATCATGGCTGCTGCAATGTTAAAGATGCTAAGAAAAACAAACTAAAAAACCCACCAGCTTTGCTTCAAAACAAGCTTATGCTACAGGTACTTAGAAATAGAAGGTAAATTGATCCCTGTATAGTCTATAGGTACGACATACATGTATATACACAGTCAGCTGTTAAAGAACATTTTGCAGGTTACAAAATTAAATGCTCTTTCAAAATTAATAAATGCTGAAATTAAGGCTTTCCATGCAACTTAATTTGGATTTATTGGTTCACACACAACACTAATATATTATAAGAATAGTGTATCATTAGACAACCACTTACTATTTTTTCAACAATGCAATCGCCTTATTTTTTGTATGGGATGCACATACCATGGAGATGGATTGTTTTGTTACAGGGACTGTTTTTTGTAGAATCCTACTTCATTTTTTCAGAGATTGGGAACTATGCAATGAATGAGGCAGGGAATTGCAAAGAAAGAAAGAGAGCATAATGGTTAAGGCAGCTACGTGCTGCCCTAGAGAACTGGATTGTATCCGTGGCTTTTCCAGAGAGTTCTTATTAGATGCCAGGGAAGATACATAAACCAAACTCTTTGCGGGTGGTCATTAACTGTATATTCTCAGGCCTTGGACACACATGCATTTGTAGTACTGCAAAGTGCTGAATACCCTTTGCTGAAGTGCTACAAAATCACACAAAAATCATGTTTTCAAGCCAGTGGGTGATAGGGAGATACTCATTTGCTCCTTGTATCCCCGGGGGAGCCTGTCAGTACACTCCATTGCTGACAGCGGCTCCTCCCAGACCAGAGCACCAGCACCCCAAGTTTCCAAAAGCATGGCAAGGGAGTAAAGAGAGAAGCAATCCTCACCCCCTTACCACCTCTGCAACAGTGGGAGACGGGCTGATCTGCTTTTGACAGTTGCTGCTCCAGTTTGATCACTGATAATAATCACTAAAAGCCTGCCTCCCAGCACAGGAGAACATGGGCTGCCTTTGACAGACATTACTCCAGGACCCATTTCTCAGAGCAGCATCTCTCCTTATCCCCACAATAGAAAAAGGCATCTCTCCGCCACTGCCACCATGGCAGGCATAGCATCTATCTCCAGTGCTGCAGTAGCAACTTGCCATGGTGTGCAGAGCTGCAGCTACAGATCCTGGTTGAACAAAAGCACTGCTATGCATGAGCTTTTAGGGATCCAGCTTCTCTTTAGGGGGAAGGAGAATGGAGCACTGTGGGATGCTAGAGGACCAAAACATACTTTGTAGCACGACAGGGAACATTACATGTGGCAGTACAAAATGTTTGAAATAGGAACATTCTTGTGGAGGTTACGCTACACTTGCGGTGATACAAATGGTGTAAATGTATACACACTACCTTTTTGTAGCATTAAAAAGGCATATTATATATGTGTATATCTTTCTCACTACAAGTATAACGTGTACAAACACCTTGGTTGCTTGGTGCCTGACTGGAGACCTTGGGATCTGAGCGCTCAGCTCTTCACCAAATCTTTATCCCAACTGAAGTGAACTGGAGCTGTGCTTTGGACATAAAAACTGCTATATAATGACAAAACTCTGAAAATTAGGTGACAATGTCTCAAACCGGGCATTTTAATTGGATAATTCTAGACTTAATTTTTCTGTCCCACAGTCACCCACCAGTCATCTGATAATGGTGTGGTGAAAAAATGTACTTAAATACTATAGTGCTATATTAATTTTCTCATCAGCTCTGATAATTCTGTCTTCATAGCAGGATATGAATTATGTATAGTAAATAATACATGGAGGCATTCATTGAGCAATACATAACAACATACTATTGAATAGCTGCTCATTAAAATGAGTATGGTTCATCCTACACAGTGAGTCAAGTAGGATCCTGTGGAGGGAATAGTGTGTGATCATGTAATTAAAGACTATCAAACTGCATACACAGAAGGGAGGCTGTTAAAATAACATGAACAACCTTAATTTTGGTATTTCCTAACTTTTCTGATGCCTGACTTTGCAAACTTTAACAAGGTCCCCTTTGTTTTTAGTTGTGGGGGCATTTTTCCCCCACTGTAATATCATTAATGTTTAAGAAAGAAAGTGGAAGAAAAAAAATGACACGGTGGCTGTGTCCACACGAGCATAGACATTTGTTTTCCCGGGGACAAGAAGCAGTGGCATACCTTGTGCCACTGCTGGTTGTCCTTGGGGAATGCCTGTTCCATGTGCCCTCTGGTGCAGAGCAGGTTACCCCAGGTGGGGTAGGGGAAGCTAAGGCCAGCACTGGGCTGACTCCAGCAGCGTTACCTGGGGTACTGGGGGCCTTCTGGGGCTGCAGCAGTGGTGATCCTGCTGCTCAGAGCCCAGTCGGCAGCTGTAGTGTGGCTCTAGCCAGCCAGGCTCTGGTTTTGGGTAGCGTGTGCTGTCCCCATGTATGCCATCCTGCTTTTTTTTGCACAGGATTTTTGACCCTGGGATCTCTCCGGGAAGCCCACCCCCCCCCCCTCCCCCCCCCAACACACTGCTAGCTTGCAGCACAGAGAACACCTCATAGCTGTGCTCATTTGGACATGGCCAGTAGTTCCATTATAAGGCAGCAAATCACCTCCCACATACAAACACACACAATCTCACATACAAACACACACCTTTTTCTAAAAACCAGTTACCTGAAATTGTAGTGTGCTTTATAAGTGAGAAATAGGGTAAAAGCAGTTTCTGCCTTACCAGACAAAAGCAACTCATATGGAACAGAACAATGAGCAGCTTATAGGAAGCACAACAATAAGTAGGTTTTGTTCTTTGCTACTTGCTATAAAAAGATTTTTTCTTTGCTTTGCATTGCAAAGACAAGATGCATATTTATTCCTTGGTATGATGTCTGTGAGAAAATATAATATGGATACACACATATATGCACACACAGGTTACAAAGTTAAGCAACTGAAAGATAGGAAATGTCAAGGGTAAGGCTGTTTGTGTAATCATAATTCCTTTTCAGGTATGAATTAGAATGCAGTCTTTAATTACATGTGGCATTTTTCCACACAGTTTTAGCCTTACTTGGGGTAGGTCTACACTGAAACCAAACATATGAGTACAGACTGTGTAAGCATACCTGAGCTATCTCACCCAGGAACTGTAGTCACAGCAGCAAGGGGGTCAGAGACAAGCTGCCCAGGCATTTAACTAGGGTAGCAGCCAGCACTGAGTGCCATATTACCACAGTTTCATACTGCTACTAGTTCAATGAGAGTTTTGGAAAAGCTATTTCCAGCAGATTAGTCCTACTGTAAAAAAAAAATGCATGAAAGAATGCAGGTAGTGTTTTGACCAAGAAACAAAAGGACACGTGCTTACTGAACCAGGAGGTTAAATAGTTTAACGGCCTTTGTGCCTGAAAGAAAACTGATGATACATTGTTTATAAAGCTGTGAACTAGAGAAAGCAATTTACAAAGCAAACTGAAAATCTGTATGCAGCCTTTGCTTTCAATTCTTAGAAAACTCATTCTCCTCCAGCACCCTCGCCCTCTTTCTTCAGTATAATGTGATCTAGCAATTTAAAAAGCAGGACGAGAAATCAGGTCACCTAGCTTCTAATGCCACTTGATTGTTTATAACCTTGAGGAAGCCACTTTCTGGCTCTGGGCCAAACTTCCAAAGTATACCTTTGACATTATACGCAAATAGGTGCCCAGAAATACATATATAGCCCTATCACATCTGAGATTTTCAAACGTACCTAAAGAAATCAGAAGCATGGCACTGATTTCTTGCAACACGGTTACCTAACCTGCTTAGGAGCTTTTGAAAATTTCAATAGTGCATATCTTCAATTTCAGCCAAACACCTGCATTTTTCAGCACATCAGTACCTTTAAAAACCTGAGCCTCTGAAGCTTATTGTACTCATTTTACACACTGGAAGTTATATACATTTACCAAACACCATCACAAGCCTCTCAATTTCTTGTTCTTAAGGCACTTTTTTATAGCCCTGGTTGAAAGTCTCCCTATTTCAGAAAGTATCAAATAGTTAAGTATTATTAATCGATAATCAATTGTTGCAAGTTTAAAATAACAACATAATATTTTACCAAATAAAGGTACTTAAAATATTTTTCATATATAATATCAATAATTAGACTGTAAAAACAAATATGTTATATACTGCTTTTAGAATATTTCTTTTTTTTTTTAAAAGGAAAAGTATTTGCACTAGAAACATATAACAAATACGTTTTTTAAACGTTAATGTTTCATACAATCATAGAAAATTAGAATTGGAAGGGACCTCAGGAGGCTATCTAGTTTAGCCCGCAACTCAAAGCAGGACCATCCCCAACTATATCATCCCCATAAAGGCTAAATAATTCAAATAAATATTCCTATGTTATGCATTTTCTTCTCATTCTGCCTCAAGTATACCCACGCTAATCTAGCTACCTTGAAACTATATCTGAAATATAAGCTTGATGCATGTGAGTATATGCATGTTAATATTTTGTGTGTGCGCGTGTGTTTATATATACATACACACACACACACAAAATATTAACATGCATACACTCACATACATACACACACACACACACACACACACTTTTTTTTTCCTGTGTGCAAACCCAATAGTTGCATAGTGCTTAGGGGCAGAAGGAACCTAAACAGATCATTAGGTCCAACCCCCTGCTCCGGGCAGGAACGAGTGCTGGGGTCATAACACCCCAGCCAAATATCTATCCAACCTCCTCTTAAAACCCCCAAGGTAGGAGAGAGCACCACCTCTCTTGGGAGTCCATTGCAGAGCCTGGCAACCCTAACCATAAAGTAATGCTTCCTGATGTCTGGCCTGAACCTTCTCTCTAACAATTTGTGGCCATTATTCCTAGTAACCCCCGGTGGTGCCCGGGGGAACAGAGCCTCAGCCAATTTCTGCTGGTCCACCCTGCTGAGTTTGTAAACAGCCACCAGGTCCCCTCTCAGTCTTTTCTTGTGGAGGCTGAATAGATTCAGGCCCTTTAGCCTCTCTTCGTAGGGTCTGACCTGCTTCCCCGACCATGCAAGTGGCCCTCCTCTGGACCCTCTTGAAGTGTGGCGCCCAGAACTGGACGTAGTACTCCAACTGAGGCCTGACCAACACCACATAGAGGGGAAGGATCACCTCCTTGGACCTGCTTGTGATGCATCTGTAGATGCACGACAAGGTGCAGCTAGCCTTACTGACTGCTTCCTCGCACTGGCGGCTCATGTTCATCCTGGAGTCAACAATGACTCCAAGATCCTTTTCCGCCTCTGTGTTGACAAGAAGGGTGTTCCCCAGCCTATAGGTGTGTTGCTGGTTCCTTCTCCCTAGATGCAGCACCTTGCACTTGTCTGCATTGAATTCCATCCTATTCTCATCCACCGACCTCTGTAACCTGTCTAGATCTAGCTGGATTCTGTCCCTCCCCTCCAGCATGCCCACCTCGCCCCACATCTTGGTATCATCAGCTAATTTGGACAGTGTGTTTTCCACACCCACATCCAGATTGCTGATAAAGATGTTAAACAGTACAGGCCTCAGGACCAAGCCCTGGGGGACTCCACTGCCCACAACCCTCCAAGTCAAAAACGACCCATCCACCAGCACTCTCTGGGTGCAACCATCTAGACAATTTGACACCCATCTGACTGTGTAGGCATCGATGCCACAGTCACCTAGTTTTTTTTAAGAGAATGTGGTGAGAAACAGTGTCAAAGGCCTTCTTAAAGTCCAGGAAGATGACATCTACCTCAACGCCCTCGTCCAGAGACTTTGTGACCTGATCATAAAAGGAAACCAGGTTAGTCAGGCAGGATTTGCCCTCAATGAACCCATGTTGCTTGCCCCTGAGCATTACTTTCCCTGCTGGGCCCTTGCAGATGTGTTCCTTGATAATTTTCTCAAAGGTCTTCCCAAGGACCGAGGTAAGACTGACTGGCCTATAATTGCCGGGGTCCTCATTTCTCCCCTTCTTGTAAATGGGGACCACACTGGCCTTTTTCCAATCCTCTGGTACCTGGCCAGAGCCCCACGAGCACTCAAAGCCATGCCAGGGGCCCCGCTTATGACCCCTGCCAATTCCCTCAGCACCCTCAGTTTAAGAGCATCTGGACCTGCTGATTTAAACACGTACAGCCCCTCCAAAAGTTCCCTAACTAGGCTGTCCCTGACCTTAGGAATGGCAGTGCCTCCCATGGGTCCATCTGTAATCCTAGTGGGGAAAATGTCCTGGTCCCTGTTCAGAAATATGGAGGCAAAGAATTCATTAAAGAGGTCAGTTTTTTCATTTGCTGCAATCACCAGATTGCCAAGCCTGTCCTGTAGGGGCCCCACATTACCCGGTACCTTCTTCTTACTTCCTATATATATGAAAACGGACTTTTTGTTATCCTTAATTCTGGTCGCTAGCCCTAGCTCCTTCTCTGCCTTGGTCTTCCTAACAGCCTCCCTGCAGTCACGAGGAATGGAGGTATAATCCTCCTTGGTGATAGTCCCTTGCTTCCACTGTTTGTACGCCTCCTTTTTTGCCCTCAGGAATTCCTGGATGCCCTTCCCGAGCCATGGGGGCTTCTTAAGCCTCTGCCAAGCCATGGGGCCTTTTTAGCACTCCTGCCCCCCTTGGTACACATTGGGACTGACTCCCTTTGAGCTCGGAAGATCGTCTCCTTGAGGAACAACAACCCGTCTTGGACTCCCATTTCATTGAAGCTCCAAGACCCCAATACCTCTCAGTGTTTAAAGAATGCTATTAAGGTTGCAAAGGCAAGTATTAAAACCTAAAAATGCCAGCCTCTAGCTTTCAGTCGAACTTTTCTTGCCTAACCATCCCAACTTTTACTTCATCACAGGCTCTCTCTGTCCAAAACACTTCCAGCCTTCCTACATTTATACCCAAGCTTAGCCAGCACCATTCTACAGCTGCAGTGGGAAGGAAAACCCTGCTCAGTTCTAGGCTGGAGTATGCCCACTGTGCACAGAACCTCAGGGAATTCACTTGCGAGCACTTAGGGGCTATCTATCAAGGATACTAAAAATAGGATTTTTTTTTTAGGGGCTATTTCCATGTTATGAAGGTGATTTTCAGAAATTTACATTCAGGATCCAAGGCATTTGTGTGCAATAGTTTTGCAAGGAAAGGTTTCCCCTTTTTGTTTCTTTCCCCATCACCTCCTCCTTAAAAACAGCCAAACAACGTTGCCTAATATTTCCCAAAAAAGAAATCAGCCATGGCAGATACCCAGCGTGTAAAACATTACCTGAAATAGCAGTCATAGGCAACTGAAAAGAGTCTACTAATGGCGCTGAACATTAGTAACAGGCAGAGATACTAGCCCACCTCTTCCCACTCCTCCTCCTCACACCCCAAACACACAGTAGTGAGTGCAGGGAACTTTTGTTAAAGATTCAGTTCAACTGTTAAGGCACATTGTAACTCTACTTTTGGATGCAATATAGTTCCTTAAACTATCCCCACTGATTACATTACTAATTAATCAAGTTCAATTTACCTAATTATACCAAAGTTGAAATATTTATAAGTCAATGAAAGTTATAAGTGAACTAAAATATCACATAAAGGGCAGGCTCATTAATCTTTAATTACATAGAAATGCAAATAACTTGTAAAGACAGACCTAGTTATCCATGATTGGTTATCTTAATACCTAAGGCCCAGATCCACATGAGGACTTAATGATCCTGAATATTGCCAGGGCTAAACTCTAGGTACTGGACTCTCTAGGTGGAATATTGAAACATGAGTTAAGTAAGTAAAGGTGGTATTACAGGTTACCTTTAAAACATTCTAACCCTGTGGACTGTTAGGCAGTGTTAGAGAGAGCAATTGCAGGTTAAGGCTGTCTCTGACCTGTACAACTGTGACTTGCCACTAGTGGACCTGGAGACCAGGAGTGAGTACACACATAGTAAATTGACTTAAAATAAGATGACTTAAGCCACGTCAGAACATACACATGTACAACTTCTTGACATGGTGGCAGCTATCTTGTGAGCTAATTCAACTTGACTAATGCGACTCAAGATAATACACCTAGAAGGTGTTTTATCTTATGCCGCATTTAAGTCAACTCTGCTCCACATGTGTGCATGCTCCGACAGATAAGTCGACTTGAAAAGGTTAAGTCAGTTTAACTGTCTGAAAGTTCATGTGTTTGTACACTCCCCAGGGATGTGGCAACAAGCCAGGATTCTATCCCTCCTTTGGGAGCAGAGACCTGGGGATTAAGTGTGGCAAGAGTATGGAGCTTAGGAAGCGTGTTTCTGCAGGCTCCATGTTCCCAGCAGGGGAAAAGGCAGGGAGGAGGCTGGGGAGGAAAGCCATACCCCTTGCCCTCAATTCTCCTGGCTACGGGAGAGCAACCTGGATGTGGGACAAAGGCTTAGCCCTCTGAGGGTAGGGCTATGTGCCTGACCCCCAGCCCAGGAACCTGGATTGGGTCTCCTGGGGTTCTGGGTGGCAAGTTTGTCAGAGGGAGAGGAACTAAGAGCTGTGCATTTTGGGATGCTGCAGATTGGTCACTTTATCTCTGTGGAGCAGATTAACAATTACTTGGCCCAACCCAGGTAGAATGGTTGAGAGATAGCCCTTGTCCAAAGTGGCATAATTTAAAGATGTTTAAGAGGGTACTCAATACAGATTAACACCCTCTAAAGCATGGACACTCTGACGTTGAGTGCCATTAGAATGTAAAGTAAGGGGAGGTATTTGTATTGTATGGAGACAGCTAGGCCAAGGACTTCACCCAAATCATGCAAGAAATTGCTTTTGATATTTCACTACTTAAACAAATATTTTTGTTCAAATTTAAGACAAAATCAAACAAACAAATAGGCATTAAAACCAAACTGGCCTACAGCCAACAAATCTGTACTTATGTTTTAAAATAACTGCCTGATTTCTCCCACTGGCAACCTTTTGTTATTCAGACTCCCCCGATTACCTCTTATTTCTCCTTCCTAAATTGTCTTTGTGCTCCGTGAAGTGTTACTTTTGTTACTTCTGTTGCTTTTCTGGAAAACCTCCCAACTCCAAAGATCTGTTTCTAAATTTAATTATTTTTTAGGTGACACTGAGCTTTACAATTCATATTCTGTATATCAATGCTCACTCCTGTTCTTTCTGGACTTAATTATTCACACAGTCTTTCTGACATGCTGCTTTTTTATCCAGGAACATATTATCCAAATGTTTGTCTCAATGTAGCCTCCAAATTAATATTAAAAAGTGGACACAGATGAACCACAGCTGTAAACACTGCCATGCAGATCAGGAAAAATGCATTTTGGAGAGAAAACTAGTTGTATTCTTTTGGACGGCTTCCTTGAAAAAAGGCAAGATGTAGTAGACTACTTGAAAGGTCCATAAACTTATGGAGTGAGAAAACAGGCCTAACAGCAATGCCTAGAAAGGAATCAAATTGAGGAGGTCTTCTCTTTGTAAAAAATCAGCTTAAGTTAGGAAGAATCCTTCCCAAGAAAATACATGAAGATGGAAAGACGAAGCTAGACTTGGAGGGAGAGAGAGAGTGTGTGTGTGTGTGTGTGTGTGTGTGTGTGTGTGTGTGTGTGTGCGGACACTCTCTCTTTCTGGAGTATGTGAACATCTAAGACTGTAACTATCTGAAATGGTCCTGATTAATTCAGGTCAAACCCAAGGACAAGATAGGTGTGGCATAGCTTTCTATGCACACAGACTAGGTATAGATAGGCAAAAAGTCCAAGCTGACTCGATCCAATCTTCGCAGGTTAGTCTAAACTGTGTAGCCTGAATCAATAAGCAAGTAAATAGGCATTCACTTTTGATTCCAAAAATGCAGGCACGTGCCTGCAGTGGCTCAGGCCAGAAGTTGAGGGGTGCTAGAGCATGCCTCTCTGTTCAGTTGGAGCAGAAAGCTTGGACCAAAGGTAGCCTACCTACCCTGTGAGCAGGGGTTCATGGGGGAGGTGCAAAGCATCCTGGGATGCTGGGAGAGTGTAAGTGAACTTGAATCTAGAGGGGATCTGGGACAGAAATTCAATAAACCTATGTAACCTAAATTATTTAAGTTTGATACTACATCCATCCAGGTTTAACTTAAACTGGTTTCGGCCATTTTGAAAGTGGCTTATATGCACTGAACTTGTGTTAACAGATTTGAACTGGGTTCCGAGCACTCATACCAGTTTATAAGTCATTTCTGTCCTTAACCACTGAGCTTCCAAGCTGCACTGCTTCTCCCTAGGTGGTTAGGGAAAGCACAGGCTTGTTCCTGATACACATATCCCTAAAATGTCTGGCAATTAAATTCAATGAGCCACGATTAAATTACAGACGTACACAGCATGGGGGGTGGAGGGACATACTACTGTGGTAATATGAACCTTGAGCAGTGTTGAACACTAAATATGTACAGTACAAAGGGCGTGCCTTACGAAGGTATACCAACACATTCAATGTATATATTTAAAATGACATATCTACCCTGAACACACAACTTTGGGTATATAAAGGGCATAAGATATTTGTGCCCAAGCAAAATTCCAATACACTGCCCATTATATGTAGATAAACAATACAAAGATTTCAAATCTGATTTTGCTTTTATTACTCAAATAAACTATAATATATGACAACAGACTCACACTGTGCTTTCTTAAAGCTGAATTTACCCTTCCTGAAGGAAAAGCAGATATGCCATTAGTCTGTTTCTATATTATTTCAATATTGGACATTTTGAAACCGTTAATATGGATATAGAGTGATTCGGAGAAAGATTCCTTAATACTGCAGACATTTTATCATCTCACAGAGTTAGTATCTGCTAAATTGCTAATCCTGCTGCTTTTCCCTTTTCCTGTGACAGCATGACTAGTTTTTATAGGACTACTGGTATAACAGAGTATTAAATTGCTGCTATGGTGTTTGATGTTGGCACTTGAAACTTTTCAGTATTTCAAGTCTGCACTAAGTGCAGAGCACCTATGTGACCTACATGAACAGTGTATAAGAATATTTTCCTTAGAAGAAGCTGAACACTTTGTTCTGTTTGATTACTAAACTAATTGCAAGTTCCAATAAATTTTAATTTGAATAATTGCATTTTTACCTCAATTACAGTCCCATAGCTTTTCAGATGCTTATTATCCCAGTAATTGTCAAAGAAAACCTAGAACAAGATAGTTTAGTAACATTAAATATGCCTTTTTTATGCTTGCTCTGTATAACATTGTTTCAGGACCTTTCCTGAAGGATAAAAGCTGAATTAATTACTAGGAAAATTTAAGATCAATCAAAATGTGCAGCAAATGACAACACACAGATATTTATTATACCTCTTCATAAGGCTATAATGGGGTGCGGCGACAGCAGAGACAGACTTAGAGTAAGAGAACTTAATTTAAAGGTCTATTCCTTCTTGATGAGCACACATTTAACTCCCATTAGAGTTAAGAGGAGTCAGGGAGGCACATCAAAAGAAAAAGAAAAAAATCCAGCAGACCCCCTTGGTTCAGTGCACTTGAAAGTGATGTTTAATTTAAATGAGCACATAAAAACAAATGTTAAATTGGTATTAAGAAAATTACAGAAAATAGAAGAAGCATGGCAATTCAAAAATGGTATTGTTCTGTTTTTAATGCAAAATAGTGTAACTGTGCATTGAATCCTTTAAGTATCTAAACAGAATTGGCATATACAATATGTAGGAGTGGGTAACACAGATCAGACATAATCTGGCCCAAGAGTGGCATAACTTTGAACCACCTAACAAGGGCTTAAAACTAGTTTCAGGTGTTAAAAGCTCCAGGAGCAACCCAACATTACCATGTAACAAGCCCCTTAAAAAGAAGCAAGATCTGTGAGGTTTAGTAATATCTTTTACTGAGCCATATGTTAGGAAACATGTTAGAAAAGCTTTTGGACACAAAGTGCCCTTTATTGAGCAGATTCAACCTAAGCTAAATACCAGTTAGAATAAATGCTTTATAGAAACTACTTATGTTAATGTGTGAGAATTTAAAAATGGAAATCAGCAGTTAACCTCTGGAGCAAAGGGAAGTTGTTAGAAGGAGTTACAGAACAAGAAAAGAAAAAGACTTAGGAAGAATTATGCATTCAAGAAAGAATAAAAATATGTGAATCTAGGAATCAATCTAGATTCAATATGTGAAGCAATCTAGCATTACAAAATGTAAGAGCAAAAATCCAGTGGTTGCCATCAGCTTTCTCCTTTTTAACTTTTCCTGACTAATTCCTGCCACCTATTATTTTAACACTCTTTAAGGCCCTAATCCAGAGAAGTCTACATAAAAATGCTTTGGTAGACCAAGTTCTAAAATATTTTTCCTTGCATCTTGAACTTAATGCGCACACACACAGAAACTAAATCTGGAAAACTTTCATTCTACTTCTAGTTCTTTCTCCTTCTCCAGTACCCTCAATAGTCACTATTATCAGCTTCTAATCACTTAAAATGTGTTCTCCTACTTGACTCCTTTTGGAATTTTGCCTGTCATATTTAATTGCTCTCTCTCTACTGAATTCTTCTCTTCTGCCCACAAACAGCCTCTTGCTTTCCTTTTTTGGTAACTAGGAAAAAAAAATATCTTGAAGTGGACCTGCCTTTCCAATTATCACAGTACCCTTTTTGTAGTATATTCTCTCCACTGAAACCACAGTCACTAA
Source organism: Alligator sinensis (assembly GCF_000455745.1). NCBI lineage: Eukaryota > Metazoa > Chordata > Crocodylia > Alligatoridae > Alligator > Alligator sinensis. Next base: position 2,834,839 of record NW_005841970.1, read on the forward strand.
TGAGCTCCTGCTAAGTTAGTCTGAATCAAACCTCTCTATTGTTCTTTTTCCTCCCTGCTGCTATCTGTCTTCCCCACTGCTTTCTTGGGTACATTACTTTGCACAGTCCTAGGTCTCTATCTATCGCACAGATTTGAGACTATCTTTTGTTGTCTCGCATCCTCTTAAATGTATTTTTCAATTGGCTTCCTTTGGAGTCTGTTTCTGCTCTTCTCTGGGTATGTCTTAGGGGGCCATTAGGGGGCAGCAATAAACCACAGAGCTTACTGCTTATTGCTCTGCAGTTTATTGCTCCTGGGAAGCTACCAGGAGCACATCTGCATGTGTGCCTGGACCCCAGCACATTGAGCTGGGTCACAGCAGCCCCAGCTGGCAGGGGGCCCATGGAGTCAGCTTGCCAGCCTGGGGCTGCTCCAGCCAGGCTCAATGTGCTGCAGAGGGGCTGGCTGGGGCACAAGGGGACTTCAGTGTGGGGCTAGACAGCAGGCAGCCCTGCCACTGAAGCACCCTCATGTCCCAGCCAGCCAGTTGGCGTCTACACGTGTTCTGCTGCACATGAAAAAAAACTCCACAACAGGGTAGGAATTGTATTTATGACCCTTATCCTGCTGTGGAGTTTATTAGTTTTGTGTGCCCTAATAGGGGCACACATGTAGACACTGAGACATTTACTGAGCAGTTAATTAGTCAACAGCACAGTAAACATCTTGTATAGACAGGCCTACTGTGACCTTATCTGCTCCTATATAATTATTGTAAGAGAAGCTATTATATTCATCCATGTTCACAAAGGTGCATGCACTGGGCTATAATTCTAATGTACACATTCTCCAGACATCGCCGATTCTCATGGCAGAAGTTTTCTTCAGCTGTTCCAGAATTCTAATTACAATATTTTAAGCACAGATTTGAAATTGATGCAGTTTGGTTAGTTAAAGCTATTTGAGCCAAATTCATTTCTCATTTATTTAATAGTCTTCCACTGGGGACATATTTGGTCCAACTTGATAGTTTGGGAAATTAACAATATGCAGTAGGAGCTTTAACTGCTGCTGAACTTCACTAATTTGCATTTTTGTTGTCAAAATCCTGTTTGACAGGTACCATACAAATTAATTTTTCTGAGAGACAGCGGTTAAATCATTTGGGCTTTTTTTATAACAATGACTTAGTATGTGTGGGCCAGTGCAGATCATCACAACAATTTCAACAATATTTATTTAAATGTTGACACCGTTTTCACTTTTGTTTGCCTGTCTTACATGCATAGTATAGTCATTCTAAGGTAAACAGTTTTTATTCTTAATTCTTTGAAAAATAAAGTAAAAGTTTATTTAAAAATAAATTCCTACTTCTTGGAAAAAATAATATTTTCATAAACAGAAAAAAAACCTCAAAACCCTTTAATTCCATTAATTGAACTACTTCTATTATATTTTTTCCTGATTGTTCAATGAAATATTTTGCATTAACCAACTGTAGCATTTTGGGATAAATAAAAAGACAGACATTTGAGAGCTCAAGTCCTATCTTTGTCAGTGTAGCTGAGGTAGCACCTTCTTTGAGTCTAATCAATGTCAAGCTGATCCCAGAAAAGATCAAACTATTGTGGGGACAAACTCTAGTAAAACAGGACATGACAGAACAGAAAAAAAAAAATCAGTCACCAAGAACAGTCCTTTTGCATCTAAGATTATAACAAAATGTGTTATACACTCTGTGAAACCTTACAATTTATAAATATGGTATATTATGACTACACCTCAAACAATAATTTCTGATGACTTTTAGATCTGCAGCTTTGTCAAGAAATAGCTTAGATTTGAGATGTAATATATCCTTCAGGCCAATGATATAGGATCCAGCAAACTGCTATTCCTTACTGTAAAGGCTGAAATGCAATGATTCAAAAAGTAGTTGCAAGGGAGCTGAAGAGTTTGCATCCAGTCAAAATGCAAAGGAGTAATCAATGAACAAAAATTACAAGGATCCCGATTTCAGGGACAGGAGAGATGCAGCATATCAGAGATACAGAAGCTGGAATTTTTGGTACAACACAGAGGTGCTATAAGATGGTTTGGGCACAAAAAGTAAAGTCTGAGGACATTTTCTGACTGTCCATCACTTTTTTTTATGCTAGATACAATTAATAAAAAAGTCAGGGAATGTTCCAGGCATCAGGATAGAATTTTAGTGACAATCAAAAACAGAAGTTGGAAATGGTATCTATAGGGAACTCCTAACATATGATTTGCAGACCCAAAACCTGCAACCTCATCTTTCTACAGACCAAAACAAACAAACAAAAAAACCCCCACACACAACAAATTACCAACTTCCAGTGTAAAAAATTCCTAATATCAAATTGTCTTCCTTGATATACTTCTCTCCTCTTCTAGTACAGTCTAAAATGTGGACACAGAATGATTCATTTCCTACATAACAAGCAAAGAAAAAAAGTATTTGTTGAGAAGAGGGAGTAGGAGGAGAATGTAAAAAAGATGTGAACAAAGAGGTCCTAGCAGGGAAAAATATGCCCTCCCTGGATACGGGGAAGGAGAAAGTGGTGGGGAGGGGCAAGTGGGTAGGGACATGCAGAAGCTATGGTATGGGTGAAAATGGGGGGCAACAGTAATTAGGGGGAGTGAGAAGGACACAAATGAAACTTGAAGCTTTGGCTCACATTATTAACAGCCAATTAGTCAGACTGACAGATTTGTTTTTCAATGTTTGGAATGTAAAATTTATTTCACAACCAAACAGATCCTGGGGATTGTTAGATGATGTCCAGGAAGTGGCCACCATACAAAGTTCATGGACATAGACTTGCCAAAAGGGCTCAAAGATGTATATATGCTCAAAAGGAAAGGACAATGATGATGTTTCATGCACTGCTTTTAGCAAAGTTATGCTATTGCATTGTACTCAGCCTTAGTTATATGTCCTTTTTTCCACTTTTTGTGCCTTTTAAAATTTTTTTTAGGTCTTTAAAGAACTCCTGGTGCAGCAATATTTCTTTTCTCTAACCTCCTGGCCCACACAATCTTTTTTAGTAACTGTTGGAGGTCTCCTCTGCTAGTATATAAGGAAAAAAAAGGCATAAAAAGATAGTTATATACATTTCTATAAAGATTTGGGGGGATATGGGGAAAAGGCCTCCTAAGATCCTGAGAATCAATCAGGAATGAAAGATTATATTTGAGAGAAAATGGATTGGACATGGTCCTAAAGGAATTCAAGCAGATGTTTGCTTTTATTTATGGTTTTCCTGCAGAGTTTTCTGAGGAGCATCTAAACTATTCCAGACATCCCTTTGTGACGATATTTTATGGAGGCTTCAGTTTGCAGGAGCATGGTTTCAGCTGAGTCCTGTTGGGGAATTGGGCAGGGGTACAAGAAGGTGATTTTGACATGTTCTACTATCACTGGAAGAGTTAACTTGCTACCCAAGGGCACAGGGACATCAGGCAGGGACATTTTTAAGTTCACAAAAAAGGTAAGAATTTCCCCCCCATCCTTCCTCTCCCCCATTTTCTGCTGCTGCCATTTCAGGGGGCAAGGGGAGCACCTATCCTGCTCCATCCGGGCTGTGTGGGGCCTGGGCTCAGCCCACGGTGGTGGCAGTGGCACTGCTGTAGGTGTGTGGGCTCCCCTTCCCTGCCTGGTCCCTCCAGGTGTTTTCTACCAGCCCAGGAGCAGGTGGGGAAAAAGAACCCACTACTGCCCATGCCAGTGTCTCAAGCTAAGCCCAGACCCTGTCCAGCCCAGCTGATACAGCTTTGGAGCTCCCCTTGCTCCTGGTACAGTGGGGACAGTGGCAGCAGCAGGTGGGGGAATGGCAGGATGGGGAGGACACCCATTCTTCTCAGGTGTGTTGGAGCAGGGAGGATGAGAATCCTGCTCCCATGATGTAGCATCATTGTTAAAAATAGTAGGCAGTCATTTTTGATTTGAAGAGGGAGAGAGTCAGTCTTTGTTACAGTATGCTTTGGAAATGAAAGAAAGAAATGAAGGAGGTTATGAATTAGCCTTGTTAAAACAGTTTAATTGATTTGCTCAATCTGGTTCTCACAAAGCTATTTTTATTTACTGTTACCAAATTAAAGGGATCAGATGCATTTGATTCCCTAAACCCTCACAAGACACTGATTTCAAGTAATATGAAATAAATAAGCCTACAGATTCTGATCATTTAATACCTACAGCTTTACCTCAATCTTTTCCAAAATGGAAAGAGCATGTCAAAAGCTCAGGCATGTGTCCCAAAACATCACATGAAGATGATAAGGAGATGGGATTCAATCAGTTTAACTTTTATAATATTGTGTGCCAAAAAGATTAACAACACTAATGCTGATGTCTAAAAAAATTAGTACCATTCTAAACGTGAAAGTATTAAAATAGGAGAGGATCCATGAATTTAGTCATTATACATCTGGTTAGCAAGACTTTTACAGTTAAGAACAAAATAATGAAAGTAGTCATTCCCATGATGTCCTAATCTGCCTGGTCATGTCTACAACTCTTGTGAATCCACACAGATACAGACAGACACACACACACACACACACACCCTGAAGTTTCTTCAACAGTAAAGTATCATCGGGAATCCATACCTACCACACCTACATTTTACCCTTTCTGGTTATCTTTTCTCTTTCCTTTCTTTTTGATCCCATCCCTTAGATTTAGTCAGTTGGGATCCATTACATTTTTATAAAATAATATTCTATACTTATATTCATTCATACAACTTTAAAAGGCCAAATTTGTCTATTTATAATTATGATCATCACTGGAATTTTTCAGCTGATTCAAAAAATCATTATTGTTAAGTGCTACATCAATATATACCATTCTGGGAACAACTGCATACAACTGTATTCATACCATCAATCAGGCATGCTTTTCGCAGATAGGAGAGAGCAATTTTACAAAAAAAATCACTCTTAAGATGAAAAGGATTTGACATCCTTGAGGAAATTGCTGCAAGCCACAAAATTGATCTGGGGCTTATTGCCAAGACTATGCTAGAGTGAAACCAAAATGCAAGTGGAAACTCTTAAAATGAAGTAGTTTGTTCCTGCAGCGTTTTCGTTTAAAAATATTTACAGCTTTGCTAATCAGTAACTTTAGGGCTAGATTCTGTTGCACCTACACAGGCTGTGTAGTAGATTAAAATCTACAGGTTAAATTAATTAGCACTCAATTTAAGACTAACAGAATCTGCCACATACTTACGAATGATTAAAGCTATACTTAAAATACACAATTTCTTGAATTCTGGTAGCTCCTGAAAGTGCGTAGTTCAAGCTGATTAGAAACTAAGTAGTCTACTTCATTGAGTAAACTAAGAGAAATGCAGAAAGTAAAGAACTGCAGAGAGTGAAAAAGGAAAATAAAAATAAAGAAAAAGAAAAGTAAGAGATGTGTAACATTATTTTAGTAACTAAAACAAAGGTGTGGATGCTTATTTTTATTATTATTTCATTTTGTATTTTCCCCCTTTTCCAGTCATTCTATCAATGGCACTTAAATTCCTTAACTTTTTTTCTTTATATTGGTTGAATGTTACTATTTATAAGGCAAATATTCTTCTATAACACAGCACAAACCACAGGGTTTTCCAGTGAAATCAGTGTCAGGTAGGTGAACACTCTCTGGACCTCAGTTTGAAATTAACCTTTCCTGTGTGAAATGTTTACTAGTTATGATCTCCCTTACGTTTTGGAAGCACAAGCATATTTATTCTTTCTACAATTAGTTAGCTCAAGCAGCAAACAGTACAGGTTTAACCTGAGAGAGAGAAGGGTATAATATTTCCAAAACAGCATCCACTGGGAAATTATACTGCTATACTGCTTAGTTCTATAACACTGATACTGTTTATTGACTTGTGTTTAGAAAATGTATTGTGCAATTTGCAGTAGTCATTGACAAATACATTTCCAGTAAAAGAAAGTAGGTATATTACAGTACAATACTAAGCTCTTACTGGATCTCAATGACAATATCAAAATGAACTTTGCCTGGAGTGAAGGGACAAAAATATAATTTTTTATGTCAATTTAAAGAGTGATAGAGCTCCTGAAATAACCTTAAATGGACCTCTGTTTTGATCATGGGCAACCGGTGCCTCCAGAGTTGGGGGGGCATCAGATTGCCAACTGGGAAGGGGGGGTCCCCCAGAAGCCAATCGCTGACCGGGGGGATTTCCTAGCAGCCAGTTTCACAGCTGGCGCTTCCAGGGGGTGCACAGCCGATCTCAGGGAGTGCGCTGTCAATGGTTTTAATACACATGCATCATAAAATTTGGGCAAATGCAGAAAACTTAACAATTAAAAAAAACCCCTATATTTTTGTAAACTAGTATAGATTACCCATAGTTATTAAAAAAAAAAAAAAGCTTGTATACATTTTGCTTAGGCCTAAATTTTGTCCTTAACTTTGTTTAAGGAGGAACCCACAGTTCAGTAGCCTAAGGAAAAACCCTGAAAATGCACAGAGGCATAATCCTCTTGCTCCTGGGGAGTGGCAATTACTCCTCAAAACAGATTAGCAATGCTAATTGGCATGTTAGTAGAGAAGCAGAATAAATGTTCCATCCATCCCCTAGAATCCTGCATGTGGAGTAAGGAAAAGAGTACCAGATACAAACAATAATGTGGGTACCCTATGCATAGGGCCCTATCAAATTCATGGCAGAAGTGGGCTGTGCAGTGTCTCCTTTAATTTTGCAGGTTCTCCCATGTGCCCCGCCCTGCCCATTAACAGGGGGGCCCCCACCACTCGCTCCTGATCAGCAGGGAGGCAAACACCGCTGTTTAAAAAACGGCGCTGTTTCTGCCTCCTAGCCAGTCAGCAGCAAGCAGCAAGCCCACTGGCCGGGGATGTGGGGAGGATGGAGGGGAGGGAGGCAGCAACATAAGGGAACCTGAAATATTAAAGAAGCTGTTGCGCAGCCCACTTCTACCTGGAATTCGGTAGGGTCCTACCTATGCAAATGCATGTGTATGTGTCTTACCCTTCCCGGTATCTCCCTAAAATAACATATGTGCCAGGCCACAACTAAAGATAGAAGGCTCACTCAAGAGAACCTCTTACTAAATACAGATCCAATCAGCACAAATATAGCTGGTAAAAATCAAGCCTCAAGTGAGTTTTCACACAAAATTACTCAAGTTTGACTTATCCACTTATGACACATCTGAGCTCAGTTAAAATGATTTCACCACTAACAGCAAGTTGTAGAACTCTGAGTGTATTCACTATGCACAATGCAAATACACTATATGAAAAACACAGGCAAATAATTTCACTCAGTGTTAGCAGTAGACATATTTCTGTGTAAATATGGAACCACTGCCATATTTCTCAGTATAAATACATTTATATAATCTTGACTTTCCATCTGCACAAATTCCCAGAACTTGTTACAGTGAGGCAGGCAGACTTATGTATGTCTTTATTTATTTTTATTTCATTATCGCTGCTAGTAAGTTATCTGGAAGTGTTTTACAGTCTGTACTCAGTATACTGAGATACTTCAACACAACACAAATGTGAAATCACCATCAACATAAAAGATAGGACAAATGGAGCTGTTTAGGAGACACTGAAACATATTTCTGAAACCAGAAACATCCTTCCTTACTTTTCTTTCCCATCCCATTCCCATTGAAAAGCTAAGAATATACAGATCAAACTACTGTCAGGTACATGTCTACTAAATGTACAGTAAAAGCTGTGTTAACCGGCATCCATGGGGAATGGGGAGTGCTGGTTAATCAAATATGCCGGTTACCTGAGAGGCGTCTTTGCCTGTTCGGGTTGCCGCCCCTCCCGCCATGTCTGGTTCACCAGAGCTTTCACTCCCTGGTGTCAGTGTGCCAGGGGACAGGAAGTGTGGTCCCGTGCAGGCTGCTTTGCTCTGGGCCGTGGTAAAGCGGGACTCAGTGAAACCGGAAGTGCCACAGTGGGACTTCCGGTTTCGCTTTTGCCTCGTCGATCAGCATGCCAGTTAATAGAACATGCCAATTAATACAGTGCCAGATAGCACAGCTTTTGCTGTAGTATTAGTACATTTATTGTATTGATACAATCAAAACTGTACTGATTTACATTACTACTAAATGTACCATCAGTTTTTGCCTCACAATGCTCCTGTGCAGTAGTATCAGGCTACTGCACAGTCAAGTGTCTTGTGTAGACACGTCCACTGAGTTGTATTAGCAGGAGTATCACTTGCAAGTACTATCAGTACATTTAATACTAAAGCAAATGCTAAATTACTGTGCAGTAACAACTGCGCAGTCAGGGGCATATGTAGACACGCCCAGTGAGTAATAATAGGTGGATAAATGCCTAGTTGGGAGAAGGAATCAGGTGGATTTCCCCAGGGGTCTGTCCTGGGTCTGCTATCATTTAATATGTTCATAATGATTTGGATAATCGGATCAAGAGCAACATAGTAAAGAAGATGACACCAGGCTAGGTGGAGTTACAGATACACTGGAGAGTAGGGCTAAGGTCCAGGATGACCTGGATAAATTGGAGAAATGGTCTGCATTTTATCAGATGAGTTTCAACAAGGACAAGTGTAAAGTGTAAAGTGTAAAGTCCTACACTTAGGGTGGAATAATTGCATTTACAACATACAGACTGGAGAACGATTGGCTAAACTGCAGCATTACAAAGAAAGTGTTACAGTAGATCATAAGCTGAATATTAGCCAACAATATGCTTTTGGTACCAAAAAGCCAGCATAATGGCCGTGACTACATGAGACACAACTGCACAGTGGTTACTGCACATGTATCTTGTAGTTGCTTATACATATAGAAGTACTAAATACATGCACAGTAACCATAGTTACTGCACAGTAGCACTGGTGAATGCCTTTTAAGTGATGGTACTGCACAATAGCCTAATACTACTGCACAGCAGCATCTTCGCGCAGCTTTTGCCATGCGACACTACTGAGCGGTAGTATCAGGCTACTGTGCAGTCAGTGTCTGGTGTAGACATGTCCACTGAGTTTTATAAGCAGGAGTATCACTTGCAAATCAAGGAAATTGATTCTTCTGCTCCATTCAGCACTGGTGAGGTCTCATCTGAAGTACTATGTCCAGTTTTGGGCTCCAAACTTCAAGAAGAAATTGGATAGTTTGGAAAGAGTCCAACACACGGCAACAAAATGGTTAGGGATCTGACAGGCCAGACTTATCAGGAAAGTCTGAAAGAGCTACGGTTATTTAGCCTGGAGAAGAGAAGAGTGAGAGGGAGATCTGATAAGACTTCAAATAACTGAAGAGCTATTGTATAGAGGATGGAGATGGGCTTTTCTCCATGGGACAGAATGAGGAGTAATGGCCTCAAGTTTCATCAGGGGAAATTTAGGTTGAAGGAACTTTCTGACTATGAGGGTAGTCAGACACTGGAACAGGTTACCTAGAAAAATTGTGGCATCTCCAACTTGGAAACTTTCAAAAGCTGGTTAGACCAACACTTGGCTGAAATGGGCTAGGCACGGAAAAATCACACCTTGAGCAAGGGGCTGGACTAGATGACTTTATGACAGGGGCAGGCAATTATTTAGAGCAGAGGGCCCCTTACCAAGTTTTGGCAAGCTGTTAAGGGCTGCATGAGTAGGTCCACCCCTTGACAGGTGCTCAGGCCCCCAGTCACCATCTTGAGACTGGGAGTCCCACCTCCTAACTCCTGAGCTTTGCCACCAGAAGTCCCTCCCCTTGCCCCAGAAGTATCCTTTTAGCAAGGGGTTTTGACATCTCAGAACCAGAAAAATACCAAATTATATTCTAAAACGTGAACATCTAAAACATTCATTAATTTAATTTGAAAAAAATGTTTTTGTCCTGGTTTACATGTGTTTATGTAGTGTACATAGAGGTGATTGTATACAATAGCTTAAAATGAAGTCTTACTCTTGAAAGTGGGGGGGGTTGGCATAAGTTTGTGGGGGTCTGTGGGTATGTTGGGTGTGGGTGCACTTGTGGGGGGTGAAAAGGTGTGGGGTGAGGGAACATGTGGGTGGGTATGGGGTTTGTGGGGGACTGTGTGTGGGGGAGGGTGGCTGAGGTGTGTGAAGGGGTGTGGGTATGGGGGTCTGCATGTATGGCAGTGTGGGGGGGGTGAGTGTCTATATATGGTGAGGTGTGCATATGGGACTCACCATATGAACACACACACAATCCCGTCTCCCTCTCTCTGTCTCTTCCTACTCACATATGCGTGCGCGCGCACACACACACACACACAATCCCTCCCTACACACACATGTGCACAGTCCCTCCCTACTCACACAAACACTATCAGTCCCTCCCTACACATACATACAGTCCCTCCCTGCACACATACACAGTTCCTTCTTACCCCATTACACACACCCACACAGTCCCTCCCTACACACACACACACACACACACACACACACACACACACACACACACACGTGGGCCCTCCTAAACACACACCCATACACCCAGGGGTACCGGCACAGTCCCATGCTCCCAGTTCAGCAATGCAGCTAGGTGGTGCTAGAGCAGTGCACAGGCAGGAAGGCAGGGAAATGGCTGGAAATGGGGCAGGGCTGGGCTCTGCCTCCTGCTGCCATCTCCCCCTGGGTTCTACTGCCTGTGGCTCTTGTCATCTTTGACAGGTAGCCAGGAGCAGATAAATATTTTCTAAATTTTTTAGGGGTCCCACAGGCTACAATGGATCTGGCCCATGGGCCGTATTTTGCCCACCCCTGCCTTATGAAGTTCCTTCTAGCCTTACTTTGCAATGATACTATGATTGCACTCCATACTACACTTGCCCCTACTGCAGGGGAGACATGGCTTACAGACACAAACAATGCTGAAAAAAGGTTCAGAATTGGCCTCTCCTGAGAAAGCATCCAGGAGTCTTGCCTGCTTCCATGTAGAAGGAAGAAGCAATAAGGAGGCATTTAGGGACTTTGAAATGTCTGTGTTTGTTTTGTTTCCATCCCAAAGACTAAGGCAATTCCTCTGGAGTCCATTTAGGACAGAAGGAAAAAGAAACTCACTAGAAGAACTAACAGTACAGGCTCGCTGTGGCACTTGTACGGGGGGAATGAGGAACGACAGTAGGGATCAAATGTGATGTTTAATACTGTGCCTTCAAAAAAAGTTCAGAATTTGTTGGTAATCTATTTTCATTGCCATTTTTGCTTGTCATTTATTTTTAAGTGAGATTTTTGGGACCAGACTGCCTTCTGCTCTGTGTATGCACAGAGACCATCCCTGAGAACTAGATGATGAAGAGGGCCTCTAGATGACATTATAACAGAAATACTAAATAATATCAATGGAACGCTGGTCAGTAAGAAATCAGTAGGTTTCAAAAACATATATTTTTTCTATATTATACACACATACCAACTATGCTTTACTGTGAATAAGCATATTGCTCAAAATGTTATAAATTATATAAAAAACTCACTCCCAATCTAAAGTGATCATAAATCACAATGCAGGCTTCAAAAATAATGTGACTGGATTAAAATTATGAAATTAAAAATAATAAATGGAGTTCTATTCCTTTGTCTTCCAGTTCCTAAGTTTTTAAGAGGCACTCATATCAACAAGGACATGGACAAGCTTGAGAGAGTCCAAAGAAGAGCCATCCATATGATCAGAGGAAAAGAAGGCTGAGAGAGGACCTAGTAGCAACTTACTGCTATACCAGGGGAGTACATCAAGGGCTCAGTGAGCATCTGTTCACCAGGGCACCAGAGGGGAAAAACAGGAATAATGGCCACAAACTCCTGGAAGATCGATTCAGGCTCAACATTAGGAAATATTTCTTCACAGTCAGGGTGTCCAGACTGTGCAATAAGCTCCCTCCAGAGATGGTGCAATCACCTAATCTGGAAATCTTCAAAAGGAGATTAGACAGTCACCTTGCTGGGGTCACCTGACCCCCAGTTATCTTTCCTGCTGGACCTGATGATCTTCCAATGTCTCTTCCAGCCTTACAATCTATGAAACTGACCCGGTCCAGCCCGCTAGTACATGGCTTTCCTGGTCCTGTCCAAAGCCGTGCGCTAGCATAGCCGTGCAGAGAAGCCGTGTGCTAGCAGGGCCAGACCCATTCAGCATGTACAGAGCCCAGGTCACACAGTGCTGCATCACCACTGGCCGTGCCTACAGCTGGGCTACAGCCTTGATGGCTGCTGCTGCAGGCATTGCGGGAGGTGGGTGGGGGGCAGGCATGTGGCAGCTCCTGCTTGAGACCCTCCGTAAACCCACCCACAGACTGTACATCCCCCCCACAGCTCCCCACACCTCCCAGGACTCCTGCCCACACTCCTCACAACCCCCTACATCCTCTTGCCACTCCTTACACACCCACACCCACAAACCCCCCCACCCTCACTTCCCTACTTACCCATGACAGTGCCCAGTTCCTGATACTTGCCACACTTTTGCTTGCCCCAGCATGCTAAGGGTTCATACCACGCATGCTGGGACAACAAAGGCACCATAGAGACACACTGGCCAGAAACCAAAGTGTCTCTCTGGAGGACCCCCTCCCAGTTACCTCGGGGCATGGTCCCTGACCTGCCCCACTTTTTTCCCCCCATTTTTTATTTTGATACCTGGATATCCAGGTTTCAAATTTTGAGCCAGTGCTCAAAAACATTTTTTGTTCCCTGAGTGCCTCTTGCCATGTCTCAAACTGCTTTGAGATGTGGCAAAAGGCACCTGTGGGCTTGTCTGGACATGTCCTAAGAGAGTATCTAGCTTGACCTATTTAAAGATATATTATGGCCCCATGGATTTCACAGATCCAAATACTTATATGGCAATGTACTTCCTTTTAGCAGAGGTTTTTTTTTTTTAAGTCTACATGGAACTTGGATGAAGATATATCAAAAATCAATCGGTCACTGATGATGTGAAAAATGGAAGAGAATGAAATCAAAGCAGTGATCAGTGTCTCCATAAAAAAAAAAAAAAAAAAAAAAAAGCCTGACCCCTAGAGAAAACTCAGAGACATGATGACAATGCTGGGGGATGATATCCTCTTCATATGCCACAGTAAAAAATACTGAGCTGAATTTAAGTGAGGGAGAATCAGCACAGAGGTCAATTGAAGGTCAGAAGTTCCCAGAGAAGCCACTTCAAGTTGATTCTTTCCACAAGATGGTCATAAATTATGCAAGATCAAAAGCCAGGCACATAACTAAGACAATGGGCATCTACAATGGGGAAAGATATGTGGCCCTGAGAAAGGTGTCAGAAAACCAGATATCTGTTATCAGTGTGATAAGAAAGAAGAGTGACTTGATGCTTACAAGGGCAGACAAGGTTCCTTGAGTGAATCTGATATCTTTTATTAGACCAACTCAAATAGTTGGAAAATAATTATTAAGCAAGCTTTCGGGTTCAAAAACCCTTCGTCAGGCTAAGGAAGTTTCAGCAGTTGGTGTGTGCTCTTCCTGGATGGAATGAAAAGTAAAGAAGCCAGCGGCTGGGGACATTGGCTTTATGACACATCATAACCTGCGGGGGGAGAGGAGGGGGGGGGGGGGGAGAAAGAGAGAGAGAGAGAGAGAGAGAAGGGGGATGAAAGTGGAGAGATACCTGGAGAGAAGGGAGATGAAAGTGGAGAGATACCTGGGGAGTCAGATGTCAGGCAGGTTATAATGTGTCATAAATCCAACGTCTATATTTAGTCCATGATTTTTAGTATCCAGGAGGTTGATGAAGTGGAGTTCATAGGCTCATCTCTGGGAAGTGTTTTGTAGGTTTCCTTTGAGGATCAGGACTGAGAGATTGGAGAGAGAGTGGTTTTCTTGTGAGAAATGTGCCCCCACAGGTAATTGGGTATTTCTGTCTTTGATAGATTTCCGGTGTGCGTTCATTCTGGTGCGCAGTTGTTGTTTGGTCTCTCCTACGTATTTTCCTACACCCTTGATGCTTACAAGGAACTTTTAAAATGGTTTCAAGCAAACCTAGAAGCTCATGGGCAGGTCTGTGACTCAAGATGAGACACAAGCTCACCACTGATTTTTAGCCCGAATCTTGCAGTTTTACCTTGCAATTGTCTCTTCCCAAGAAATGTAAAAAATGACATCTCCTTATGGGATAATGAAATTGATGGTGACTGACTCTGTCTAAAGAGGCAACATCATCAAGAGGGAGTACTATGTTCTGTAAAAGGCTATGAAGAACAAGTACCGTGCAAAGCTGAGTTGAAGACTGAATCTTTTCTGGGACAGTATATTGCCACATACACACATCCCACATTGTAGTCACCAGTGACAAGATGTGATTTTGAACTGCTTCCCCATTCAGCCTGTCCACTAGGTGTGGCTCCTTCAGGCTTCTATTTATTTTACCACTAGTAAAATGATGTCATTGCAGCAGAGTAGTAGTTTCTGGATATGCAGGTCAAGGACTTCTACAATATGGGCATAGCCAAATTGCAGCTGTGTTGGACCAAATATACTGATATCGGGGGACTATAGTCAAACATAAAATTGTATTTTTCTCTGTGTAAGGGAAGAACATTTCTGAATGTTCCTCATACCATATGTTGCTGTAGTCAAATGAACAGCAGGAGTCTATGACAATATTATATGGTGAAGCTTCAGGTATTATTGTCTTGCCTGCTCTTACCTGACAAGAACAGACAAGACTGTCCTCAATTGGCATCATCTGTTTTTCTTGGTATTATCTCACAGAACAATGCTTGCCAATGATTTCCTGCTAAGAATTTTTGAAATGGAATACTATTCAGTTTAATGCTGCCAACCCATTGTTTCAACGTATATAAGAACTGTAGATGAGGGGGGAAGGCACTCCAATACTCCATGTGGTAAATACTCCTGCAAGCTCTATGTTACCATTTCCTCTAGCTTGGGTAGTAAGGACGAGAGTCTTTTTTAAAGTTTAGAAATGAATGAGAACAAAGTCTTTCAATATTGAGCCAGGAAAGACTAAGACCTGTATTAAATTGCAAGATTCAATTAGAGAATTTGACTAAGGTTATACAGGCACAAGCATGAAATGAATTTAAGGGAGGTGTCCATCATTTTTGTTAGTAAGGTTTATGACTTGAGGATTTAGTTAATTCCTTTTATTTATGTCTGGTTTCCGAGTTTAAATATTTTCTTCTGAATACAGATATCACCACAACAGTTGAGGTCTTTGTCATCTCAAGGTTGCTTACAATGTGCTTCACCTTAATCTACTAGGAAACTTAGAATTAGTCCAGAACAAAGTAGCTTGCCTATTATTTGCAGTATTTTCCTGTAAATGTAACCACAACATCTTTGCTCCAAATTCTGCCATGGCTGCCTATCACATGTGGATGAATTTTAATATGCTGGTTTTGTTCTAAAAGGGTCAGGGACGTATCTAAATGCTTGACTGTCTCTGGTCCTACACAATTATGCCACAATTCCAACTAGTGAAAGTTTATCAGAGGGAACTGTGAACAGGTGCTCTCTGAGCCTAGGGGTTCACTCTGAGCAGGTCTAAAAAACTCAGTTTCAATGTTCTTGGTATGCAAAACCTGTATCTTGAAGGGCTGAGCTGGGAGGGAGTGGGATGTTTGACGGAGTCTGAGACAGGGGAATATTATAGTATTATATATTTTTGCTAGCTATTACTTTTTCCTTCCAGCAGATTTATTGCCATTGCATGCTTTTTTTCTTACAATGCATTGGATTCATTTGGTAGGTACTGGCCTGGGACAGGCATTTAAAAATCAAGCATCTATTTAAATAAAAATAAATATATACTTTTATTATATATCTGAATATTTGGGGAGGTTTGGAGAACAATGAACAATTCAGTTCTTTTTTTTTTTCTTACCTGAGAAGAATATGTGTGACCATCTGATCCACAAACAGGATTGGTATAAACTACTGGACACTGCTTGCAGTTTGATGAAATGGGACCACCCCTCCATTGTTTATGGCCTAAACCAGCCTCTTTCATACTGTAAGTAAACAAAAAGCATGAATCTGATAAGCAATGATAGTAAAAAAAAAAGAAAAAAGAAAAAAAATACAAAACCAGGTATTTTTCTAGCATTTGTAAAAAAGAAAATCCTCATATTTTCATCCATTATTTCTCTACATATTGAAGTAGTAGTCCATAAGGTTCCGATGGTTATCAACATATATTTTATACACTTTCTTTTTCAGCTGTGTTACATTGTGCCCCAGTGATTTCTGAGCACTTCCATGATATTTAAAATGCTGAACGCTTTTTAGTAAACAAGACATAATTAAGACAGAAGATACAGTGACTGTTATTGTGCTAGAGAGGAAAAATAGTTTGAAAAGAAGGGGAAAAATGGAGCTATTATCAATACTTGTGTTTAAGACTTGCCAAAAGCTATATTTGACATTCTAAAGTAGAATCATTAAAGGACACACAGAATGCTATGTACTTTCTTGGTCCTTTTTTGTTTCTTTTTTCTGCTTCTGCCACTTATAATCCAGATTCACCAGTTGTCTCTGTATGAAGAACTCAAAAAGAGCTGGTATACATACAAGTACATCTAGATATGCTCACGTATACCATCTCTAAGTTCTATATACCAATATGCAGAAAATAAGCTAAAATATACCATCTTAAATGCAAAACTTACAGTTGCTGCTAAAGTTAATGATCTATAACACCTAAATTTATTTATTTATAAATTTAGATTCTAATTTTGTGAACAGGGGACATGGTTCATTCAGTTGTATAATCCCCTTGTATATTCTTATCTTTTTACACAAATAAAGATACTAAAATAATCAGTAATGACTTCTGTTATTTGTCTACTTAAAATCTTAATGAGGAACAAAAGAAAAATGCAATAAATTTGGAATGCATTCTCAATCCATTGGGACACATCGACAACTGAGTCTCCAAATGGATCTTCTGAAAAAGTCTGTAGGTTTACAGTTGCTTGAACGGGCTCCCAACTTTGTGTAATTCCATTGCTTGGTTCTTAAAGGGTTTTGTTTGGAGATGAACCAAACGGCTTTGCAGGTAATTGGTGAAGCACAGTTTAAGAATCACTTATCTAGACTGATAAATTGAAATTAAATTATAGGAATCACTCTTGTACAAGCATCTTTCAGTTTGTTTGTGGAAAAGGAAAAAGCACAATACACATATGCCTGATGCTGAATTGCTAGATTTGGGTCAAAACATATTGACCTTGTTCTGTTGCTAGCCTTAGCTATCTTAAGGCCTTGTGTAAAGCTGTAAAATTGCAGACAAGCAGTATGCCGGAAGTCATTTTTAAATTCGAAGCAACTACAATGTAAATCTTGCAGTATTGCAAATGCTGTATCAGCAGGATGTTTTAATCAAGCAACCTGCCAAGTTAAGGAAATAGAAAAGTTTATAAGCTAGGTTAAGCAGGAAAGCCTTGAGATAACGTAGCTTACAAATGTTAATAGTAGTGATTGGTGATACCAAATGTACTAGATTATAGTTGTGCTATAATAAATAAGTGTAGCTTTGTTAAGTTTCTAAGGTAAGTTGTAAAAAAGCAATTTTGTCAGAAGACAGCCATAAAATAAGGAGACAAGAGATTTTCCTTTCCAAAAACTGCAATTTTCACAGGGACATAAATCCTAACTAATTGACATCTCCAGGGCCATGGAAGAAGTGAATTAGTCCAGTTTCCAAAGTTTTACTAAAACATGGAAATTTAAATGCACCAGAGTATATTTATTTGAGTTAACCTCGTAAAGATGGGTATACAGAGTGGATGAAAAACTGGAGAATTTGAAAGACTTGTTGCCAATCTGTATGCTGTACTCCTCCTCCTCCTTTCTGAATTATGCCAGGCAGTATTGCTAGGCTTCCAGGATTCAAGTTTTATTGACAAACATTGATAAACATCAATTTCACCTGATACTCTCAAACTGACAGAAAAATATTTCCATTGGTAATCACTGAAATGTACATAAAAGGAGATAAAAAATAAATTCAGAACAGAAATAAAGAAATCTGGGTCAGGGAGTAGTGCATGTGCATGCATGCACGCATGCAGCAGCTAGTGCAGAAACTGGGGGCTATGCTGGTAAGGTTGTGCCACAGGAGCGGAGGTGGGGGGAGTTGAAGGGGCAGAGCTGGTAGTAGCAATAAGCCCAGTGCTGCCAGCTGCTCACTCTACCCAGGTCCCAGCTGGGGCAGAGGCCAAAATCCTGCAGAGCCGAGGCAAGACCCTATGTAATAGAGGCAGGGGCCAAACTCCCACAGAGGCTGTGCCAGGCTCTGCAGGAATTTGGTCCCTGCTCCATCTGGGTCCAGGGCAGTGCAAGAGGCCAGCAGCACTGGACTCCAGGGCACTACCAGGCCTGTCCCTGCAACTCTCCCCTCCCAGCACAGGCTTACTGGAATGGACACCAGCTCCTGCAGCAAGTGATGTGCATGCATGCATGCTAAATTGATAACCCCTCCCCCCTGCTAATTTCACAGTCCTGAACAGTTCAATTAATCAAATCAAAGTAAATGCTTAAAAATAAGCATTGATTTTAGCTGTCAAAATAAATAAATAAATAAATAAATAATCAAATTCTACCAAGCATAGGTATAGGTGAGAATCTATATGCTGCTGTCATGGTTACCCAGGCAAGTACTGGGATAAGTGTATTTCTAGTGCTTTCAGAATGTAAACTAGTAGTTCTCAACTTGTGGGACACATGCAGCCCAATCTGCACACTGCTGCAGCCCTTGTGACATCCTGTTAAATGACACACAGGAAGTAAATTGTATGGGTGCAGCCCACATAACACATTGAGAGCTGTAAATGTGGCCCAGTGGCAAATAGGTTGAGAACCACTGATGGAATCAATACAAGGTCGGGCTGCAGACATATTGTTTGCTTCTTGCCAGTAGCCCACCAATCCTTATACCCGTAAAATAAGAAATGGCTGCTTTACACATGTCTGGAGTAAAAGGGGACATTAAACGAAATAGAAACATAATTTACATGCATATTTGTACTTACAAATATGTCGTGTTTACATTATGAAGTAGTTCAAGTAAAAGGAGTTTTAATTTAAATGGAAATTGGGTCCACTTAGGGATGCCAGAGTCAACAGCAGCTTAAATCGGCAGCAGCATTTGTGTTCATGCAAGATAAACTTGCCCAGGAAACTGGTAGTGCTAGCTTGGCCTACAGTAATATGGGCATAAACTTTCATATGCATGGCTCCAAAATCAACAAAATACTTACAAACTTATTAAAATTTCTTATCTGAACTGATGGCATAAATCTGCAAATATGCCTTGGTTTTGACTGTCTTGACTAAAATATTCCGGAAATTCTCTTCTGACTATTGAGTGATTCAGAACACAGTTCACAGCACTGTGAATTTCTTTGCATAGAGACCAGTGTTATTTGAAAAGTACGTAAAATACCAATGATTTCATTTTACCTGTAACCAAGACAAATTTGAATCAGTTATTGATGAATACCTAGTACACTGCTGTACTGTGACAACTACTTTCCCTCCCTTAACTTTTCTTAAAGTTCTAAGTTTGCACATGTGCACCAGGCTATGATCATGTATCTCACTAGTTTTATCCCTTTGTTTGTCCATAAAATATAGAATGCTTTCAGATTCTACCCTAGACCGACTTTATTCACTGAGTTTGCAAGGCCATACACTCAACATAATGGTATTCCTTTGTCTGAATGTCATGCGATAACTTAAATGCTGCATCTCATCAATCCCACTGTTTGAAGGAAATGTTTTAGGCATCAATAGGCAGAACCTTCTTGACCTTGGTGAAAGTCAGAAAACTAAAAAGAGAAATGAGGAGACACAGAAGCCAGGGGTATGGAGAATGGAGAAGGAAGATATTCCAAGTCATTTGGTAAGCAAACCCAGCAGCTTCAGTCAGAGCTCTATATATCAAAGACCAGACTGATGTTCTGTTTACCATCTTCCACCATAACAACACCCACCATAACAGTTTTGCCTATCCTCACACTTGATTTTAAATGCCCTGAATGACTTCTCTCTAAGACTAATATAAAATAGATTTTGAATTGTTTGGTCAAAGATGGTGAATGGGGAACAAGCAGAACTCTTGGAACTTGGAGTGAGGAAAGAACACAGAGCCTTTTCATGGGAGACTCTGACATAGGTGGAATGGTGAGGCACAGAGAGCACCTCAGATAGGAATGAGAATGAGAAATCCTAGTTTGGGAAGGAGGAGGTGGAAGGTACACACAGTTTCCAAAAGGGGAGAGAATAAGGAACTACAGTGTAG
>NW_005841970.1:2855157-2873013 GCF_000455745.1 Alligator sinensis
GGGAGAATGGAGGGGACAAAGTCCCTTCATGAAGAGAAATTAGGATGGGGAGGATCAACAGAACTCCTGGCAGAGGGAGAGATTGGGAGAAAACAGAACGGAAGGCACAGAGAGAGGTCCTGATTAGTGGTGAAAGAGGAAAAGTACAGGGACACAAGAAGCCTCTAGAGAAGTGGAAGTAGGATAAAATGGGATAGGGATCAAATAGAGACCCTGGCATGAAGAGAAAGGGATCCAGGGTCCCTACAACAGAAAATGATAGGAGGTTGATGACCAGGAATATTATGGAGAAGAGAGGAAAGAAATTTGTCTATAGGGGTTTCAAGTATGTACAAACCCATCACAGTTGTGGGAGAAATACAGAGAAAACTGTTTTTATATATTTTTATATATATCAAACATACATACACATATAATATAAATATAACACACACATCTATATACACATGCACACACATATACATACATACATAACAACATCATATATAACAACAAAGACCAAATTATTCTATACATTATATAATTCTTATATAATAAAGGGCTTAGTCCATCTGTCTGTCCCTATCGCTCTTGGAGCACTCTAGTTAGTGAAACAACCAATCAGTGTGGAGCACCACCATGACAGCAGGGATGGAGGACAGTGACACTCCATCCCCGCTCCCCTGCTCCATCCCTGTCATCATGGAAGGCGCTCCATTGCCTCTGAGGAACAGGGCCAGGAGTGGGGGAGGGCGAGGCCAGCAGCACTGAAGACTTCCTCCCCGACCTGCTCCTGGGAGTTGGAGCTGGCACATGATGGTGGGTGGTGGCGAGCTGTCCCTGCCCCACCTCCCTATCATTCTTGATGGGCAATGTGCTAGTTCTATATATATTCTATATTATATAGATATATTCTATATTATCTATATTAGATAATATTCTGTATTTTGTGTGTGTGTGTGTGTGTGTGTGTGTATAATACACACACACACACACACACACACACACACACACACACACAGATATACATATAAACTACATTCTCTCCACTGTTCCATTTTATTAGAGTGCAGGATACATACTGCAATGAGAATCAGTGCATACAGAAAGAAGAAAAGGCTGACGTCCAGTGGTTAGGGCATTAGATTGAGACTTGAAGGTATGGAATACCTGATTACCAGGGTAAGTCACTTGCTCTCGGTATGCATCAGTTCCCCATCTGGAAAACGGGGGCAACACCACTTTTCTATCAGAGGGATGTTGTAAGGATAAATACCTTTAAAAAAAAAGTAGTCCTTAGGTGTTCGGCTGATGGGAGAAAATTATCTCAGCTATATGTGGGAGATCTTAACAGTAGAGTGATATTTGAAATATATTCTAGAATGCTGATATCTTTTCCAATCTGTTTGATTGGCTTTTGGACATATCAACACAGAGAATTAAACAAAAATAAAATAAGCTGTGTCTTACTAAAGTTCTGGAACAACTAAGTATGCAAACATTTTTAATTATGTAACAATGGTTTCCATCCTTACACTTATTAATATGAACTTGTAAACAACTATTATTTAATACAACTATGTGAATTGTCTTTTAACTGTTTTCAGGGTTCTGAAATGTATGTTGCTTTCCCACATTGAATGAGAATATGTACAAGCCCTTGAAACATGAGCAGTTAGAACAACATAGTATCATACAAAACAAATACAGATATTGCCACATGATTATGACAGCATGTACTGACACAGATAATTAAATTTCCTTACTTGGAAATTCTGGATTATGAATGTAAAGCAGTATCTCCACCTCAAGAAACATGTTTTAAATAAAACACCTAGCTACAGCAACAATTATTAATTAGCATGGTAGGGGAAAAAGTCAACACATATAATGGATTAGTATGCACTTTACCAAAATAAATCTTCAGTATATACTTAATAGATATAGAAAGGGAAAATCTAGAACTACTATCCTGTGCACATACTTAAGTTGTTACTTTGTGATTGTACTGCTGTAACCATACTTCTTCCTTGTTTCATGTCTTCCCTACTCTATTGCCACCCCCTCATGGTATGATGTAAAACACAGATTGCAAGTTCTCCAAGGCACTGCCCATATCTTTTTATGTCTTCTTTGAAGTACCTAGTAGACTCTTGGGAGCTAAAATAGCTGTTATTATGATGCTGCAAAATACAAAACTCCATCTCAGCTCTTGTAGACTAATATCATTGCTAAAAGAAGTAAAATTAAGTATACAGACAAACGCATCATGGGATGCATTTTTAACTTAATTTTACTGGCAACATTTATGATTGCATCAATTTGCACAAAATTGTGCATGTGTGTGTAGACTAACTGCACATATAACTGGATAGTTAGGCACATAATTAGACAGCTTGCTGAATTACTCAATCATGCAAATACCTGTTTCCATGCATAAATGTATGCACAGTGATTTCACCTATAAACACTGCAAGTACAATTCCAGTAGCTCACAGCAATCAGATCAGTATCAGCCAATATGGCTACATACTAAAAGTATTTGAAACTCTATTCAGCAAATAATATATATAAAATAAAATAAAAATACACTGGTCTGCACAACAAAGATGGACAACTTGTTTTGATTGCCAAGGAACATATACTTGAAAATTCTTGATTTAAATATCAGCAAAAGCAACGTTTCTGAAAGAAAATGGACTGATTTTATGATTTGAGGGACATTACACATTTTTTCTCCCATGTGACTACTGTTGCACTAACAAAGAACTTTCAACTTACTAGTCTTTAAAGACTGTCTGATTGTGTCAGCCAGCATGGAATTTCAGGGACTTCTAGATGGCAGAATTATTAACGATTATTGCAAAACAAGTCTTTTGGTATTCCTTGGAAGTGACAAAATCAAGTAAAGTAATTCTGCTGCAATATCCATAGTACACTGCACTGACCTGTCTGTATACTGGGTACCCTAAGAAAAGAAGATGATCTGGCAAGGAATGGATAATAATCCACCACACTCAGGCTATGTAATTAAACCTACATGAGTTGTTGCAAAACAATTCTTTAGAAGAAATCACATCAGATTGAAGCATTTAACAGCCTGAATTCCCATAGTGCAAGAAAGAGGATATACCAATGGATCCACAGAGTTTGCATCCTGTATGAGGATGCATTTATGTCTTACAATGTAAAGTTCCCAAGAAGTCAAGTTTGGAAATTATACAAAAACTATAATTCGTCAGAATCACTAAACACCGTGTACTCCGTACTTGCCACAAATTAATGGTCAGGTTTGTATGGAGAGGCAGAATACTGTTCGTTGATATGAACTGAAAAAGAGAAAATGAGGAGATAAAAGAAAAGTTTTTGAAGAAATAGGTATCCAGATATCCACCACATTCTTTTACCAATGTGAAGCACTAACGCTGCATGTCTAAACTATGTTGCCAATTTTTCTTATGATTGCAATGGGCATAGTTCTACTAACTCCCATGGAATGTTACCCAGACACATTAGCTCAGAATTATATCTCTGGTGTTTGCAGAGAAAAGTCAAAGGGCCTTTTAAACTGCAACTTTCAAAGTTTATGGAATACTTTGAACAAGATGTATATTTTAAAAATGAAAACACTGCAACATTTTCACCCCTCTTCCAAAACTGAAATCTTCTCTGTCTCAGAATGGTTGTAGAAGGGACAAAATGCTGCTAAGGCACTGCTTTTGGCTTTGAGTGATGTCTGAGAAATTAGGTGCAAAGAGATGACCTGGCTAAAAATAGACAACCACTTAATCATTGGTTTATTGCCCTGAGTTTTGACTCCCATCAAAACAGGCCTGGGCAATCATTTACACATGCAGCTTGAATGACAATTATGTCAAATTAGCCTTCACTGTCCTGAGGCGAGGTGTAAATTTGGATACTTCACAGGTACCTGAAGTGGGACAATGAGTGTGTGTTGGCCTGAAAGATCCCAGGATAAAATTATTGGTCCTGGGGTAAACTGGTCTTCTGTTTTTAGCCTCTGATGTTCCTATGTAGCAGAAGTCAGGCTCTTTAGGGAAATGGGGCAGCATGGCTAGTTTGAGAGATAAAGGGAAACCTATGGGCAGCAATGGAGTGGGCTGACCACTGGGAAAGTTCAAACCTAGTCCTACAGCATTTTATACCAACACCAAACAAGTCTCCCATTGGGCATGATCTTGTTAGAGAACTGTGGGTCAAGCTGAACAGGCTGAGATCTGGATACAGATGCTTCACAATAACATTTCACAAGATGAATGCCTTGGACAGCCCCCTATGTGAATGCAATGTCCAACAAACAGCACAGCGCTTAAATCAAAAACTGAAATCTTTACAAATGCCAATATGGGGCAGACAGAATCCACACATGAAGCCATAATACCAGACAGTAGACATGTTTATAAGGGAGACTACCGTGCAATGGTTATTGTGTGTTTATTTAGTTTTTGCTTATACACATACTAAATAAATGCACTGTAACTGGAGTTACTGCATAGTACCATCAGTGAACACCTTTTAAGTGGCACTACTGCGCAGTAGCCTAATACTACAGTACAGTAGCATCTCAGCACTGTTATTGCCACACAACACTACTGCTACTGTCCAGTGTAGATGCACCCAGTGGCTAATAGATTTTGAAATTGATATCTGAAGTCATAACAAAGAAAAAAAGATGAATGAGCCATTACAGGTGCACCAATATATCAATCTATATCGCATCGGCACCAATATAAGGAAAATTGACAGTATCAGCAATTGGCATTTTTTGGCTGATGTGGCCAATAATGTAGTTGATAAATGCCCTGTGCATGTGCGCAGCTGCAGTGCAGCACGCAGGCAGCCAGAAGCACAGCCTGGCAGTGTGGAGAGCAGCCAAGCTTGACTGGTAAGTCTGTTGTGAGGGAAGGAGCGGGGGGGGAGGGGCATGGGGGGTGCAGATCGAGGCCCCTGCAGTGAGGGAGTGAGTGGGGCTGGGGCAGGGGCAGGGGCAGGCCCTGCACAGCCAGGGCAAGGCATGGGATGGAGCTGCAAGCAACTTGTCCAGGGGGCAAGGAGAGTAGGGGGTGGCTCCTGGCACTGCATGCACCCCTGGAGGGCATGTGCCCCAGGATCCATGATCAGGATGAGGGCAGGCTATGGGCTGGGGCAGCCTGGTAGAGGCCCCTCACTGGGAAGAGCCCAATGCCACCCCAGCCCGCAGGAGCAGCCTGCCCTTGCCCTGCATGCAAATCTGGGGGCACACACCCCCTATGCCCTCCCAGGGTGCTTATAGTGGTAGAAGCTACCACCCCCTCCCCAAGCCCCCCCGGATGAGCCACGCGCAACTCTGTCCCATACCTTGCTCTGGCTTTGCAGCGCCTGCCCCTGCCCCATGCCCACTCTTCCCTTCCCCCCCTGGATGAGCCGCTTGCGTCTCTGTCCCATACCCCACCCTGGCTTTGCAGCACCTGCCCCATGCCCACCCCCTTCCTCACCATGGGAGCCTTGATCTGCCTTCCCCCATGTCCCTTTCCTCCCCTTTTTCCCTTCCCCCACAACGAACTTACCAGCCAGACCCTGCTTTCCAAGCTGCTCAGCTGCATATCAGCATCATATCGGTATCAGCCAATATGGCTCGTAAAAAAATGGCCATCAGTATCAGCCCAAAAAATCTCTATTGATGCTCCCCTATGAGCCATAACACTTCAACCAAAGGCCATAAGCTCCAGCACTGTGAAAGCAGAAAGAAGCAGAGAGAAGCACAGCTGCCTGCTGTAACTGAGAACACTTCCTGAAAAGTGTTCTGAGTTACAGCTATCTCCTGGACCAAACAGAAATTCACTGTTGGTTCTAAGGGGGTGGGGATGGAATATACCTGCTGGTTTCCCATAGCAATGGACCCTGCTCCCTGCTAGGCTACAAAGTTTTCAGAATGGGAGGTGGGAAAGGGACCAGATGGAGTTCATTTTAGGGGTTACCCAGCTGGCTCTGGGCGGGTGGGGTGGGTGAATTGCAGCCCCCCACCTCAGGGGCAAGGAGCTCCAATACAACTGCCCCACCCTCCAGCAGGAACTGAACCCCACCCCACACCCCAACTAAACTCCTTCTGTCCTCTTTGACCCTTCCCATTCTGCAAACAGCAACAGGCTGACAGGCAGCACAGACAGAAGTTACAGAACATGCTATGCTTCACCTGACTCCTCTTGCAATGAAGTTGTCTGCAGCCATGTACTTCTGTTCGCTCATGGCTCTAAACTGCTTTCTGTGACCAAATCAGACAAAAATTGTCACATCTGTCTGTGCCCTGTAAAGCAAATAACTCTCACAGAGGGTCAGACACATCACTGAGTAAAGCCCATTAACTTTGGTTTGTTGTAAAGGAACACTGTTTTAATATGAATAGCAATGTAATACACCAATAACTACCCAAAACAACAAACTTTTTAATAAAGCAGATATTTTAAAATTATTTTGAGTAAAACTTCTTAAGCTTTCTTGGCTTAATATGTTAGAATTAGGGAAACTAACCCTCTTAAAAATACTTTTTAATAGGATAGGAAAATAAAGAATACACTGCAACTTTCCTTATCAAAACGTACATGGTCTGTGGAAGGGGTACCTACCTATCTGTTCAAAATTATCTTGGTTCTGTAGTTTTCACTTGTGTTAATGACCTTTCAATCTATGTCACTTGACTACGGTTTCTATTTCCATATGCAAGACAATAGATTGGATTTATGCCTAAGCAGAAGTTAGTTCCCACACACACACACACTAAACATTACATCCAAGATCCTCAAAAGCATTTAGCTCCTAATTCACATTAAAGCCAACAAAAACCTAAACAGGCACCTAAATAACTTAAGAGGATCCAGCCCTATCTTCAGGAAATTAGAGAGGCAAATTGCTTCATTTCAAAATTACTTCCTTTCCCCCTTCCTCTTGCTGCAAGCATGTGCACCAAATGCAAGCCCCCTGGCAGATGTCACACTTAAGATGCAATCAGTCGCTTAATCCTGACTTAAAAAGTACCCCAGCCACACATTCAAGAAATTAATGGCACTGCAAAAGGGAAACCAGCCTTCTCAAAATTCTATTAAAATGTGCAATATTTTTGTGGTCACAGAATCATAGAAAGTTAGGGTTGGAAGGGACTTCAGGAGGTCATTTAGTCCAACCCTTGGCTCAAAGCAGGACCATCCCCAACCTCCAAGGATGGAGAGTCCACAACCTCTCTGGGTAACCTGTTCCAGTGGTTTACTACTCTATTAGTGAGAAAATTCTTCCTAATATCTAACCTAAACTCCCCTTGTTAAAATTTAAGACCATTGCTCCTTGTTCTGTCACCTGCCACCACTGAGAACAGTCTAGCTCCATCCTTTTTCAAGTCCCACTTCAGGTAGTTGAAGTCTGCTATTAAATCCCCCCTCAGTCTTCTCTTCTCTAGACTAAAACCCAGTTCCCTCAGCCTCTCTGCATAAGTCACATGCTCCAGCCCCCTCACCATTTTTGTTGCTCTGTGCTGGACTCTTTCCAATTTGTCCACATCCTTTCTGTAGTGGGGGACCCAAAACTGAACAGAGAACTCTAGATGTGGCCTCATCAGTGCTGACTAGAGGGAAATAATCACTTTCTTTGACCTGCCGGCAACACTCCTACCAATGCAGCCGAGGATGCCATTAGCCTTCTTGGTAACAAGGGCACACTGTTGGCTCATATTCAGCTTATTGTCCACTGTAACCCCCAGGCCTTTTTTACAGAGCTGCTGCCCAGCCAGTCAGCCCCCATCCTGTATTGGTACGTGGGATTGTTCCGTCCTAAGTGCAGAACTTTGCACTTGTAATTGTTGAACCTCATGAGATTTCTTATGGCCCAATCCTGCAATTTCTCTAGGTCACTCTGAATCCTAGTTCTACCCACCAGCATATCTACTATTCCCCAGACCTTGGTATTGTCTGGAAATTTGCTGAGGGTGCACTCTATGCCATCTTCCACGTGACTGATGAAGATATTGAACAAAAACTGGCCCCAGGACCGATCCCTGGGGCACTCCACTTGATACTTGCTCCGAACTAGACATCAGGCCATTGATTACATGCACATGGCAGCCAGGCAGCATGGACAGCAGCTCCCACAGCTCCCTCCAGGTAAGTTTATGGGGGAAGGGAGGGCAGATTGAGGCCCCCATGATGAGGGAGAGATGGAAGCAGGGAGTGGGGCTGGGCCAGTGCATGCAAGGCCTGGCTGGGAGAGCAGGATGGAGCCACAGGCAGCTTGTCCAGGGGACGGTGGGGGCATGCAGGGTGGGGACTGGCTCCCTGACACTGTGTGCACTTCCAGGTAGGGAGGCATGGGGGGGTACGTGTCCCAGATTTGTGTGTGGAGTGAGGGTGGATGCAGGATGTCCAGTTCCCTGCCCTGCTGCCCTTCCCCCACCCCCGGGCCTCTGCAGCCCAGCAGACAGGACCTGGCACAGGAAAGCAGAGTGGGGCAGAAAAGCTCAGTGCCACTGCTGGGATCCCCACACTGGCTGTGCTGCCATGGTGAGGTGTCTCCTGCCCACTTGGCAGCCCTGCTGCTGCTGGATGGGTCTCGCCGTGGTGGCATGGCCATTGCAGGGCTCCAGGCCGGAGCACTGAACCTCCCTACCCTCCCACGCTGGGTCCCACACACTGGGCTGCAGAGGCCCCTGGTGGGGGGAGAGGGGGTAGCAGGGTGGGCAGCCCCAAGTCTGCAGCAGGCAGCCTGCATTCTCCCTCCCCACCGTGGGTAAAACTCAAGCTGTACCACCCATGGGGGAAAGGGCATTGATCTTGTCTGCATCATTTTGGATGCACAAAAAAAAATTCTAAGGATAAATGGGGTCATGCTGATGAAAAGGTTAGAAAGCACTGCACTAGAGATATTCTGTGATATTCTATTTAACTTTCTTCCTGAAAACTTAGCACATAGTGAACTCTCAATCTATCCTGCGCTCATAAAAGGCACCAAGCTCTATTTTCATGTACATATTAACATCATTTCATTTCCCCCTATGTAGTATGAACTAGTTTTCTGAAATCATCTCCAATGCACTGAATAGCAATGATGTTGCTAAGAAGGATGATGATCCTAAGAAGGATCCTGAGGATTATGCTAACTGATTCCCCAATATGTCTCATATTTACTTATAATAATTTATATTCTATCACTTTCCATTCAAAATTTCATTTTTCCCCCCCACTGCTTACAGCAGGTTTTTTTTTAATCTGGCAAAAAGAAACCAGTAGGACTAGAGAGGTATCTTTTGTCTCCATAAATTCTATTCATATTAGGTTGAAATATAAAGTTTGAAGAATTATTTCCCTTTTTTTCCTCTAACACTACTTTTTTCCAGCAGGTTAAAATAATAACCAAGCATAATCTTGTCTCTGTCACCAGTTCCTTGCATGGACTCATATAAATCTTTGATTCAGTATATCTATTTGTGAAATGAAAGTTACTATACAGTACTTGTTTGCACAGGAGGTGTAGATATAAATTAATTAATGCATGAGGGACTTGGATACTGTTATAATGAAATCCTTGGCTAACTGGCTGATCTACATCTACAATGGCTAATAATCACAAAATAATCTGAATAATGAACAATAATCACAATGAACAACTGCCATAGTCTCCAAGTACTAAATGAGACAAAATGTGGACAAATATAGTAAGTAATTATATAGCTAAATACCACATCATAGTATTTGTATTTGGTATACATGACCAAAGGAGAATTAAAACTGCTCAAAAAACTCATTCTGACCTTAGTTTTCAGTTGCTTGATTTGGTTATGTAAATGCAATTTATAAAGATGACTCCATATAAGCAGGGAATAGACTGTGATAAAGTGGAGTGTACAGGTTTTGCTGGTATGTATTTTGGATATCTACAATCTTGATGAGTGGCACATATAAAGAGATTAACTACAGCAGATTAAATATGCTTGAAATAGATTTATTTTATTCTTGAAAAATATTAAATGCACTAACAATGTAGGATAACGTTCAGCTGATGTAATCTGAAGGAGAGTTATGTGGCGAGAAGCTGGCAGTAGGTCCTAGACATCAGCAACTATAAAATAACACTAATCTAGTTTGTTGTAAAGAAAGAAAAGTTTGTTCTTGTATCTCTATGAGTCTCAGAAACATGGAAATTCCCTTACGATTTACCATGTCAGAAGGCAGAAGGATAAATAGCACCAAATCACCCCAACCTTCCTTGCAATTTGGTTGGGAAATGTTAGATAAATTTCTAAAGGAATGCTCCTAAATAGACTAAAAAAGTATTATAAGTAAGCAAACAAGCAAGAAAATAATTCTATTATCCACCCCTCAAAAAACCCATATTGAATATTGTCACCCAGTAAACAACAGAAAGTTTCATATAAATTCCTATTTAAAAAAAAAAAAAAATTGCATTTCAATGGAAGCTAAATTGACCGCTTTCATATAAATTCCTACATTGTTCCACTGCTGACACAGGGACAGAACAACATATAAACCGTTCTAGGAAATAATAAAGTATTACTTTTCAAGTAGAAAAATTGGAAATAACAGACTAATGTAAATATAGTAACAGACACCCAGGAGCCAAAGGGGTTAATTTTACTAAGATATTACTGAAGAAAACAAATAAATAAAGTCAAAGTGTATTAAGAATACAGTCCATACACACAATGTCAAACTACAGGAAAAGCTGTGGCTCAATCTCTATGGACACCTCTTTAAAATGACTCAAAATGATTTCATTTGATGGGATATCACAGGGATCATAATCATTGCCTGTTCAGATAATAGATTTCTGAGTCAGACCCCATGAGATTTACCTTAGCCGTGGTTGATGTGTATCTGCAAACTTATAAAATAAATCTGAACTATCTAGCCAAATGGAGAAATGTGGATTGGGGAGGGGAGAAGATGGGAGGAAGGAAAGGAAAGGAGTGATGCTCTAACATAAGAAAAGTGATATAAGGTTGATATAAAAGTAAAACTTCCGTAAGAAAGCCTCTGTATATCAAATTCATTACGGAAGTCACTAACACTAGATAATTGGCAGTATATAGGTATGTAGATGCTTGCAAACATGGCGCGCGCGCGCACACACATACACAGCCACCGCCCTACATTTCCCATCTGCAGAAAAATCTATGGGAGAGGCCTCTCAAGGAAAATTTCCCCACATCATTTAATCAAAGAGAAAGGGTTTGTGGAAAAGGCCAGCACCATATGGAAAAGGCCAGGTCCTGCTTCCAAAACCGGCAAATCCTCACAGAACTATAGGAACCCACAGAGTCTAGGGTACCCAAACCTTTGGATCGCCTATGCCGTGTGCCTTGGAAGAAGTAATGTACGTTATTTTTTGCCTAATTTGTGAAGGTAAGCCATCCTGCCCACTACTTTCTCAGGTCCCTCAGTCTCCACCCATCTTCCAGGACAGACTCAAAACCATGCAGGAGAGCTCTGGAGACGCCTGGGGAGAGCTGAGAGACAGTGTCACAGAGGGTCCCCAGTCCAATTCAAACAGAAGGGGGATCACAAAGGTGACTCTCCTCACACAGACCTAGGAGAACATGACCTATTTTACTATTACTTAATATTACACATTTTAAATCCATTTATACAGATAAGCTAACAACTTATATTCACCACACACAGAACAGGTTTAAATGTTGAACTAATTTACAAATGTAAGGTAAAGCCCTTGGGCTACATGTTATTCACCAAAGTAGATCCTCCAGGACACAGAGGAAAACTAGAGATCATTACAATTCAAATTAGGTTTCTTGTTTTTGTTTGTTTGTTTGTTTTAATATTTCATGGGGAAACAAACAAAAAAAATCACACAACAAAACCAAAATTTAAAAACGCTTCCTGATTGCATACTAATGCAATGTGTGTGTTATGTTCTTGAGCGTGTAGAAAACTGTCGTCTTCTGAACAGCTCTGAAAAAAGCATGGAAACCAACCCCATTCATTTCAAAGGTACATTGGCTCTGGAAACTAATGAACGCAATTTAAGTGTCTACTCTGTTAGTTTTGCTGCTGCTCTTCAGTTCATTTTTATAGAAATATCTAACAATTATGTTTATCTAGCTGGGAGAGGTTTTCTAACATTTGAAAATAGACCCGTTAGGCCCAGTGGAAGGGTAGCACACAACACAGCCACTAGCTTCTATTTTAGTGAGGAAGCAAGCAGAAAACTGATGAGTGCAAACAGAAAACCACCCTTGTGGTGACTACAGCCAGTTCAAGATCTTCAGCAGCAAAACCTGCAAAGGAAGCTTGTAGAGGCTCATTCTGAAACCTCCTCTGCTGTAGTCGATGAAGTCTTCCACGCCCTGAATCTCTCATGCTTTTCAACAGGTGGCCCTATCAATTTTCCAAATACTTACTGAATTTCAGATATACAGTTTGCTTGAAGCTGCAGGGAAGCAGAAGGTCTTTCAAACACTTGTAAACATCTCATGTAAGTTCAAAAGATTTTTTTCACTTTGGCTAGCTAACAAATGACCTAAAATTATGAGTGCAGTAGTCTTGCTGAATCACTTAATTTCAGAAGCTTTGAAAGAGACAAAAAGGTATAGGCTCATTTGAACCTGAAGCCAAGCAAGATAAGGCCAAATTCTAACTAGAATAGTTGACTTTGGGTGCATTGTTGTTATCAGTTATTTTTATTCCTGTAGTGCCTAAGAGTAATGAATGCCTTTTGTATTCAAACAAAACACTGTTGTATTCAGAACAGGTATCTAACTAAGCAAGGCGGTAGGAAATGCTAAAAGAAAGGTATGGCTTAAATCTGGTCTCTTTCAGAGATTCAGGCCTCCAGATGCTCAAGTAAAGCTGTAATAGGATCTGATGCGTGATCCACACAATCATGCCTCCTGCCATCAGCACCGTACCTAGACTTCTAGCAGCCCTGAGTGAACTTTTAATATCGCGTCCTCCTTTGCCAGAGATAATAATAATAACCCCACCACCACCACCATTTTTGGGCCCCCTTTTGATAATAATAACACCACCACCACCACCATTTTTGGGCCCCCTTTTTGTTCAGGCCCTGGGCGGCCATCTGGTTCACCCATGCCTGTGTCTGGCCGTGCCTGCCATTTTACATGCACAGTGGGAGGCATAACTGTGGGACCAACATCAGATCCAATTACACCCTATTGCCGGATCGTGATCCTGGGCTCTCCCTGCACCACCAAGTAGCAAGTTCCTGTGGCTGGGATTACTTTATGGCTTATTCCGTGTTTTAGCACACCATTAACTGATTGAATGTTCAGTTGGGTTGCAATTTAAGACATGATTACCTGGTTAATTATGCCTTAAGTGTAACATGTAGATGGGGCTTACACCCAGCATCTGTTTCCACAGTAAATATAGCGGCAGCTGTCATTTTCCCTTGAAACAGTGCTAGAACCATCGTCCTTTTATATGATAGCCTGAGTCTGTCTTCAAGGCAGGATTCCAGATTGCATATCTTAAGTCGACTGAGGGGCCTCCCTGCAAACCTGAGTGGCTAGATTCAAGACCTGAACTTCTCTGCATTTCCTATTAGCTAGCTCCAGGCAGCCACATCCTGAATGTGCTTTCTTGCTCATTGTGTAGGTTGCTTTGGATATCATTCTGAAGTGCCAAATTCTCTCTCTAGATATGCCATCAGGGGCCCAGGTACCTTACCTAGGCGTTTAGGCACCTAAATCTTTTATGCAATCTGGACTCTAAGCCCTTCTTTCAAAAACTGAGAAATCAGGCCTTTCTAAACAGAGTGGGCCCAGGAAAGGAGCCCTCACCCATATATAATAACCCAAGGGTCAGATCACTCTCCATGGATGTGCACTGAAGAATGAGCCCCTCCTGTAAATCAAACTCATAGGCAAACTCCAACCTACATTTCATTATGCGCATGGTAGTCTTGGCTATTTACAACAGTGCAACAATGTATAGCGTGGTTCAAAAAAGTGGTATCATGAGACCTTTGATTTCCTAAGTAAAAAGCTGATCCTAGCCATTACTTCAACCACACTATTGCTAAATGTCACAGAAACAGTTTTCAATGGCTTTTTTTCCCCATTAAGATTTGTTCAGCAAATAATAAACTCCAACTTATCCTTCAGGGTATTTTCTGCCCTGCAAGATGAAAGAGAGAGCACTCTTGTGGAAGGTCAGGAACACAAACTTCCTGCAGGAATTTCTGCAGAATTTTAAGATTCAGTAGTTTATGCAAGACGCATTTAAAAACTAACATGAGCTATTTATGAAAGTAATAAATAGCATCTGTCAAATGATATTAAAGTTTTAAAAGAAACATCATGCATATACATGTTCCACCCTTCACATACAACAGCTTTTAATATGCCAGATTTAAAAATTAGCTAACAAGCTTTACCAGAGGATATTTTTATGGAATGAATTAAATGCATATGTATATTTTTGTAGTTTTATGCCAGTGAATTTCAACAAGGATTATGTAAGATTTATTTAAGGTTGGCCTGGAGTGCCTTACAACATTAGCACTGTTATGTGAACAAATATCTATGTTTGATTCACAAGATAAACCCAGAGATTTCAAATCACAATCTACAGTGTCAAAAACATTATATGCTACTATGGTCTTTCTGAGTTCCTTGTAACAGAAGAATTGCTCTATTATTTTTCATAGTTGAAAAAAGAGTGAAAGTGAAGAGCTGACATTTTCTGAGGGGTGGCTTAAGTCTAAAACCATTGAGAAACACTGTTTTATGACATTCTGCCATACTACATTGTAATGACTAGCAGCCTATATATTGCAAAGTTTACTTTGCTCAGAGGCAATTAAAGAAAAAGCTTATTCATTTAATTTTAAAAGAACATGAGCTTCATGCAGCTGTGGAAAGCAGAAAGTGAAAGACATGCACTCAGAATACTATAAAAGATGGAGAGGATGCCACATACAGGAGGTTTACTATTTAGTGGGAGAGAGCAGACTTAATTTTTCAGAGAAATAAATGCACCTAAAAATACATATATTTGAGTATCCTACTCTTGTGCTATGAGTATTTGCACCAGAGAAATACCAGAATAATGATTTGCTATTTTTCAGTAATCCTGAGAATAAATTATCACACCTATTCACATCATACCTATTCATCCACACATGTTCTGACAAACTCACACATGTGGTGTGTG
Organism: Alligator sinensis; assembly: GCF_000455745.1. Classification (NCBI taxonomy): domain Eukaryota; kingdom Metazoa; phylum Chordata; order Crocodylia; family Alligatoridae; genus Alligator; species Alligator sinensis. The sequence goes on from NW_005841970.1 coordinate 2,870,331, forward strand.
GCACCTCAAAGCTGTCTGAGGTGCTGCAAACTGCACGTGGCTCATGTGCACCCATTTGCTATGCTGCTAATTTGCAGCACCATGCTGAAATTTGACAACGGGAGATCCATGCCACAGCACATGTGCAGTGGCATGCCCTGGGACAAAAAACAGCAGCACAACTGTGTGCCACTGCTATTTGTGCCACAGGAAACATGCACCCCTGTATGTGCACCCTTGTCTGGGTGCCCTCTTGGGGTACAAATAAACATCACCAAATTAAGCTAATCTGCTGTGTTTGTTCCCCCTCACAACAGATGCACTTCATTGGACAAGACACAGGTCACCCTCTGTCCTTCCCAGTGATCATGAGGGACAACAGGTGATATGTTCTCCCCTTACAGAAATGTGCCCAAGGGAATCTCCGGGGTGCATCTCTGCAGGTGGGAAAGCTGGGGTTTCTCACTTAGAGATACAGCACGGAAATTTCCGGGAGTACAATCTCTGTAATACTGGAAAGCTAGGCAAGTACTTGTAGGGCTTGTGGGGCCTGTCCCTGTGCAGGAATTCCTGGGCATGCAGAATCAGGCTTCTCAAGCCCTGAGAGCACCTGCCCAGGGCAACTGAACAGAGCACGCAGCTCCATGCAGCCCATGTTCTCTTGATATAAAGCAAAAAAAGTGTGCCAAGAAAAGCGGCACATTATTACTGCCTTTCATCGCGACCACAAAGTATCTGTGACACAACAAAGGGCATGGACATATATTTGCTTCTGTTATTGTTATGGCAGCACAAAAACACTATCTGTTTCCAGTCTTAGGTAAACATAAGGATTAGAAATTGAAAAAAAAAAAAATAACATGCATGCCCATTATGTCTCTCTGCTGGTTCAGAACACAGACTTACAACCTTGTTTCTACTTGTAGAGATATGTACCTCTAGATGCCACAGCTGCAGTTCTTTGATGAAAATCACCTCACTGTAGGCAAAATTAGCATGCCCTAAAATATGGAAGCAATGTGGAAATACACTGGTGAGTTAACAGAAATAATGAAAAATACTAATGAAAGACAGAGAGAGAATGAACATTTTCATATCACAAAGATGAATGGCTGTCATATGATTGTTTGACATGTGGAAGATGATCAAAAGGATTTATGAATATGGGAAAAGTAAGGGCAGAGAGTAAAAGAATAAGTGACAGAGGAGGTATGGTGGAAAGTAAAATGCTATCCCGATTGATGTTAGTAGAAGTGTTATCATTACAAAGCTTTTTCCTAGAGTGAATGAAACACCCACAAATCACACACCGCTGGTTATGACGTATCACCCATCCCTTGAACCTGTACGGAAAATCCTCAAAAAATTGCAACCCATATTAGAAAAAGACCCTATTCTTAAAAAGATCTTCCCAGAGCAACCCATCCTAGCCTTCAGACAAGCACCGAACCTCGCCAACCTCATCACCAGAAGCAAACTTCCTCAACCCCAGAACACACCAAAAGGATCCAGACCGTGCCAGGACAAGAAATGCAAAACCTGCCAACACATCTCCACCACCCCCACAATTACTACACCCCACAACAGAGCCATCAGCATCCCAGGATCTTACAGCTGCACCTCCAGAAATGTGATATACCTCATCCAATGCACCAAATGCCCTGATGGAAGATATGTAGGAGAGACCAAACAACAACTGCGCACCAGAATGAATGCACACCGGAAATCCATCAAAGACAGAAACACTCAATTACCGGTGGGGGCACATTTCTCACAGGAGGGCCACTCTCTCTCCAATCTCTCAGTCCTGATCCTCAAGGGAAATTTACACAACACATCCCAGAGACGAGCCTACGAGCTCCATTTCATCAACCTGCTGGATACTAGAGATCAGGGACTAAACATAGACATTGGATTTTTGATACATTATAATCTGCCTGGCAACTGACTACCCAGCCCAGCCCCTGGCTTCTTTACTTTTCATTCCATCCAGGAAGAGCACACAGGCTTCCTTAGCCTGACGAAGGGTTTTTGAACCCGAAAGCTTGCTTAATAACTATTCTCCAACCATTTGGGTTGGTCTAATAAAAGATATCAAATTCACCCAAGGAACCTTGTCTGAACAAAATAGATGTACTAGAGGGGACTGAGTAAAACCTAGAATTGGTGGGGACAAATGGAAACAAAGCAAAGGAATTAAGAAAAAGGTGGAGATGGAAAATAGAAAAATGCCATGTTGTGTGTATTTAAGTCTAGTGTTCAATGTCATGTAAGCACCGTAACAAACTATTTTGTGTGACATGGAAAACTGTCAATGGGGAAAAGATACCCTGCTTTTTATACCAGTTTCACTGATGAGCAAACTGTTCGTTAGGAAAAAAAACACTGCCAAGAGGCCACAGGTCCTCTTGAATCAATACCTGCATATTTGTCTGTTGTCTCTACAACTATTGTCCTATAGTTGATTTGATTAAAATATACTTGTACAGGAATTGTGTATAGAACCATGTGTGGAAGGAAGTAAATAACATGGAAAGAAAACAAATAAATCTGATACTATCTGTGTAGGTTAATAGGTTCTACAGATGCTTATGCTTCTTATATATCATGACAGTGCTTATTATTTTATGAATATGCTTATCATATATTATGCTATTGCACAATAGATAGTAATCCAGGGGCAGGCAAAATATGGCTTTTTGGG
>NW_005841970.1:2873023-2883551 GCF_000455745.1 Alligator sinensis
CTGCAAAGCCATTTTATCTGGCCTGCAAAGCCCCTAAAAAATTTAGTAAATTAATATTTATTTGCCCCAGCTCCCTGTCAAAGCTGGCTGAAGACAGGGACAGTAGGACCCAGAGGGAGCCCTCAGCAACCTTGCAGGCTTGAGGCTTGAGCCTGTCTACCCCCAGCCAGTTCCCTGCTTTCCTGCCCCTGCTCTGATCCAGCACCACGTGGCTGTGGCTCCCGGCTGCATCCCTGGATCGCGGAGCATGGGAGCGCGCTGATAGGGGTGTATATATGCACGTGTGTGTCGGCAGGCAGAGGGGCAGAGTATGTGCGTGTCTGTAGGCACAGGGGTAGAGTGTGTGTGTAGGCACAGGGGCAGAGTGAGTGTGTGTGGGTGTGTGTGTGTGTGTGTGTTCATAGGGTGAGTCCCACACGCACACCCCTCCATACACATGCACCTACGCTTCCCCTCGCACTGCCATACACAAACCCCAGCCACCCTCCCCCCATACCCACTCACACCCAACAGCCCCCATAAACCTATACCCACCCTCCACAATACACAAGAATAAGAATAAGACTTCATTTTAAGATATTGTGCAATCACATCTGCATACACTACACAAACACATGTAAATCAGAACAAAAATATTCTTTGACATCAAATTAATGAATGTTGTAGATGATCACTTTTTAGAATATATTTTGGTATTTTTCTGGTTCTGAGATGGCAAAACCCCTTGCTAAAAGGAGTACTTCCGGGGGCAAGCAGAGGTACTTCTTGTGGCAAAGGTCAGGGGTTAGGGGATGAGACTTCTGGTCACAAGATGGCGACCAGGGGGCAGGGCACCTGTCAAGGGGAAGGGCTACCCATGCGGCCCATAACAGCTTGCCAAAACTCGGTACATGGCCCTCCACCTGAAATAATTGCCCACCCCTGTAGTAATCACATACAAGAGTGGACTCTGCCTTAAAGTCCAAATACCTACTGCAAGTTGAATTACCTTATGTCAAGAATTCCAGGTATTAACAATAAAAAGGCCATAGGAGGGGTTATATGAACTGACAATCCAACTGAATTAACACAATCCAACTAAATTAACATGGCTAGATTAAGTATGTGAAGAGAGGTTATATTTTTTCATGCAAAGTTCTTCAAAGAAAAGTGAAAAGATAGAGGATGAAGACTAAGGTTGCCTTCCTATCACTGGACAAAAAAATAATTTACAAAAGTGATCCAACTTCAAAATAATATGCTAAGGTAAAAGGTGTATCTGGTCATCATAACAGCTATAGTAAGGGCTCTAGGAAACAGAAGTAAAGGATAGCATCTCTTAGTTTAGCATTACAAAACTGATAGTTCTGGACAGGCTTCATCTATATTTTGCACAAAGAAAAATATAACCTCAAAGTCACTAAAAGGTAGACAGTTTTCATCTTAGAAGAATGAAAGGCATGCTGCTTTTTAATAATTCCAAATTTATATATTCTAAACACAAATAAGTAAAATATGACTGGAATTAAAGATGATTTGCTTACTTAGGATGCATAATGCTAGCATGAAGCAAGAAAACCACATCAGTATTCAAACTGACTATAAGTTAAATATGTTCTAGTATTTACAAGAGGTACTTTTAAGAAGAAACCAATAAATACCACTATATAGGCTAGTATCAAATTACATTAGCTCCTAAGAAACCGAGCTATGAGATTACTTCATTGATGCATGTGTAATAAGGAAGGAAAAATATAAGTAATGCAATATATCATTTTCATTCCAATTATGAAGAAAAATTGTGAAAGTTATATAAAACATCGGTATTTCCTAAATTTACAAAATCTGGGGTATTCTATAAGGCATCAGTAGTACCCTATTTAAGAAGTCAGCCACGTTCCTTCAAAATGAACCTGTACACTACAAAATTCTCACCTGTGGCTCAAAGTATTCACTTCTGCACAGGGTGCATCCCTACAAGCATGCATGTGCAAGGGTGTGCATTCCCTATGGAACAAAAAGGAACAGTACATATTTGTACTGCTGCTATTTGTTCCCTGGCATGCCCCTGCATGTGCACTCTGGCACGTGGCAAGTTGTCCTGGGTGGGGTAGGGAAGGCTGGGGCCAGCACCTGGACTGGCCCCAGCAGCCTGACCTGGAGTCCTGGGGGCCTCCCAGGACAGCAGTGGTGTTGAGCTGGCCACTCAGAGCATAGCCAGCAGCCAGAGCCATACTCTGGCTGGCCAAGCTCCCTTTCTGGTGGCTCACACTGCTGCAGCATGCACCACACTGCTTTTTTTAGTGGCTTTTTTTTTTTGACACCAAGATCTCCCGGGGTTAAAAAATCCAAAAAAAGCCTCACAGCAAATTATCAGTGCGGCAAACGTGTATATGCACCACAAATCACATGTGTGCGCTCATGGGGATGTGCCCCAATAGTCACACTTCGCAGCTGCACTGGCTTGTATTTCAAACTAGGTTGATGGTCCCTCTTGGATGGTTGTCCTTTTTGTGAAGAGATACCCATCTCCCATTCTCACATGCAAAATTCACTCTGTCAGATCAGCAGCTGTGCTATTCTCTCTGGGAAGACACAGTAGTCCTGCCACATGGACAGCCAAAGTCGTTGCTACAGAGACATTAAGTGATGCAGGCTTGTTGCCAGTCGTCCTGATCTAGTCTTCCTGCTAGGTTCAGTTGAAGGAAGCTGAGAGAGTGAAACTGACTCCGTGTAAAACTCTCTCATTAAAATCCAATTTATTTTTATCTCCACATTTTCACGTTGAAAAAGACTTGCAGTGACAGCTAATGGCAAAGCAGCAGGTGCAGGTTCACTGGAAGATGTAGGGCAAACCTGCATGTAGATAGTTCAGGGTATATGGTTGATTTTTACTTGACTGAAGCACCAATGGAAATTGACAGCCCCCAAAGTGATTGGGAACATACCAAAGGAACTAGTAAAAAGATGCCACAAAAATCTTTGGTTAGTTTACTGAAGTGCATAGAATCTGGCATAAAAAGTCAAAATAAGAAGAGAAACAAGTATTAAGAATAAGAGAAACAGATACATGTGGGAATGTGGGAACACTCCACAACAGAGTCAACAAGTAGACCTAAGGGAACCGTCCCCACAAGCACGAATGTGTGGTCTGAGGTACGGCAAGCCGCATGTACCAAATGTGCACATATTCACTGTGCTGCTAATTTGCAGCATGGCAGGGTTTTTCCGGACACCAGGAGATCCTTGTGTCAAATAAACCTGCAGCAGAAAAAAGCAGGGTTTTGCATATGGCTGCAGCGTGTGCCACCTGGAACTGGAGCCTAACTGGTCAGAGTCACACTGGTCCCTGGCCAGGCTCCACATGCCCAGATTGCTCCTGCTGCAGCTATGAGAGGCCCCCAGGACTACAGGTAAGGCTTCTGGGGCCAGCCCAGGTGCTAGCCCCAGCCTTCCTTGCCCCACCCAGGGCAATCTGCCACTCACCAGTGTGTGCATGCCAGGGCATACCCGGGGACCAACAGCAGCAGCACAAATATGTGCTGCTTCTATTTGTCCATGGGGAAACACACGTTCCCGCTCATGGGGATGCACCCAAAAAGAGTACTGCACTGACTGATAAGCAGCTTAAATAGAATTAGAGGAACAAGGCTTGAAGGGATGTCCAGATGTCATTTAGCCTAACCCCCCAGGCTGTCAGGATCATCCATAGGCAAAGCATCTTATAAAAATCTATTGTATAACCTATTAGCAAAGTTACAGTCAGCCCTGACATGACCACACAATATAACACCCTAATCACACTTCAAGAAAAATGTGGGCAAACTAGAAAGAGACAAGTGGAGAGGGATTAAAAATAATTGGAATCCTGGGAAATATAATTTATGAGGAAAGGCCAAAAGAACTAGGGCTATTTGGTTTGGAAAAGAGAAGATTGAGGGTGTAATTTGATAACAGTCTTCATATACCTTATGGGGGGTTATATGGAGGATGGCGATTTACTATACTCTGTGGCCACAAGGGACAAAACAAGGAACAATGGCCTTAAATTCTTGAAAGGGAAATTTAGGTTGGATATTAGGGAGAATATCAGTCCCCTCTCCCACATCCGTTCATGCTGCTTTGATGACAATGATGCTGAGGTGACAACTGCTGGTTCAAAATACATCCTTCACTGTCTCCGTTACCAAGAGCAAAGCAAACTATGTATAAGGGAAATGCAGAGAACTCCAAACCATGCTGAGAACTAAGAAAGACAAGTGGTAGACAAACATGAAAAGAGCATGCTAATAAACATACGAAGCCTATAGCTCCTTGTCTAGTAGCTCACTCTGCTGAAGGCTGCACATGATAACTGGCAAGACAGAGAAATCCTGGACAGACAGGTTAATCATTTTAAGAAGCTCTTGAATCTCCACTGCAGCATAGAAATGAGGTCATCTGCCATCTACTACAAAGTACAACTGTAGAGTTGAAGAATCTTCAAGAAGAATTGTAATTTCTTCAAAATCTTCATTACCAGAGATGATTACAGCTATAAAGTTTCTTTCTCATGGCAAGTTATCAGCTTCTGCCAAAGTTTCTGCTGAGCTATATTAAACTGGAAAACTCCATGTAGCCAAGACAAAACTCTCCCAACTGAGCAGTGAAAAGAAATCAACCTACAAGAGTTATGATAAGCATCTATCTGTTTATACAAAAAGGCAGCAGATACATGCCCGACAATCATAGATAAACTTTCCAGCTAGGGAAAAACTTTTTCTTGGATTATCTTAAAACATTGTGTCAGGCACATTACCAACAACAACAAAAAGTAATCTTATCTTGCAGTGTAAGTTTAAAGGAGCAAAGGTAAAATTTATGTGGTTTTTACCATGAAAAACTTCAGGAAAAAAAGCAGCGAGTACAAAATCTAAATCTTTAATGTATTTTTGCTGAATTGTTCTAAAAGAAAGCAGAAAAGAGTTGATATTATGGAGAAATAAAAATATTACAATTAATATTACAATTAAGATATTAGGCATAGGCTTCATGGATAACTACCACAGAAAAAGCTGAATAGGCAATATGCCTTGTTTTGGTATTAATTTATTAGTTTGTGTTAATTAGAGTAAAAGTTTGTGAGGGGTGAACAGATCCAGCTGAGTACTGGGATATCAACCACTCCATTGCTACCCCTAAAAGAGTTCATTTGCTGCTATCAACAGGGTGGAGAGTCAAAATTACGAATTAGTGAATCCTACTTCACAAAAGGTTGACAAGGAAACTTTTCCTGGCAAATGACTTGCATGATAAAAGGCATGTATTTAAGTCTACAAAGAAGATGGAAGACATGATCAAAAGAAAGTAATTAGAAATTACTGTCTTATAGGTTAAATACCTCTATAGTACCGAGGATAACTTAAAGAAAAATGGAAAGGATATTTTGGAAGGATAATTACTCAGAACTATGATATTATTCATTAAGGTTACCAAGACTAAGATGAAGCAAGGACTGTGAAATGAAAAATACTATGTATATTTGATATTATTTAAATCAAAGCAAACTTACATAAAATGAGAAACCAACATAAGAAAAATCCTCTTTCATGAACCTATTCAAAAGGAAATGCCTTCTAAAAAGCCCCACAAGTTAATAGTTCTACAGAAGTGATATTATTAGTGACTTCTAGAAGATCGCACATTCTAAAAGAAATTTTAATTCTATTTTTAAATATTAGAGAAATCTACCACCACATTGATTATAATGATTTGTCTACTTACTCATTGACAGAAAGGATGAAAATGTTAATAACTCCACTGTTTTAAACCAACTTCAGAAGTAGAATTAGTTCAGCATATGGAAACCATAAAGCTTGCGCTTGCTTTGAAACAGGTTACATCTTTATACATTATTTGAAATAACAGTGCTCAGATTATTAGATGCAAGGTAACAGTGAAATATATCAAATTTTATAACAACATATATAGTTTTGGCCTACAGTATATATTTTCTCTTTAAATTTGACTCTTGGGAAACTAGATAACCCAGCTGTAAGCATACAGTTGGCCATTTTAGTTGAGGAACCAAAGTTAACAGGATAATATGCTAGTCGCATCATTCGTTCATTGTGATGTTGGCTACAGGCACTGGTCTGTTTTAATCATGCTAGCCCAATGGGACACTAGGTTTTGGAAGACTTTTGGTTGTTAAAAGTATATTACATTTTATGCATAGAACACTTCTGATTTCCTTTTGACATTTTAAATGCTTACACAGAAAAGCCACCTCATTGAAGTTATCTAGCTATTGTAAAGTTTTGTATTAATTGATTGGAGCTCTAATTAACAAGATATTAAACTGTCAAAACCTGTTAGGGAAACACACTAAAACACCCTAAACCAGAACAGAACCCCCACCATGTTTTTCTACTAAAAAAGTAGGTAGACACCATGCTACAATTTATCCAAAGATATATAAACCTACAGTTCTTGCAGCTATTAACGTCAGTTACCTGACTGAGTCTGGTCAATAGAAATTGTTCCTCAAGTTTAATTGGGGTCACAGTTCTGAACTTATGTTAGTGCAATTCCACTTACCTTACTTCAATATACTTTCTCCTACTGTATGATGTGGAGACACAAGCATTTGGAGCCCTTTCAAAAGGGTAATGTTACAGAAAGATGGCAATTGATATAGTCTAACTGTTAATGTGTAAAGGAGTACCAAATCCACTTAGCTAACTTGGATGACATTAACTGGCTATCAAGCTTCAACATACAACTTTAATTAACCTGCACCTTCTCTGCCATTGCCATTACAAAAGTACACCACTGTAACTATAGCCCTAGATAAAGCAGTGTTAACATTGGAGCAGGTTTGCCACATTTAATTATTCTCAGGTCATGTGTCCACACCCTTAGAGACAGCCTTACCAGATTCAGACTCTTCATCAGGTATCTGCCTGTCTCTAAAAATCATAGGCACTTCCTTGTTTTAGGAGAATCTGACATAATATGATTCCTCCAACAATATGATTTACCAGAATGTAAAAAATTACAAAACAAAACCACAGCCATATCTACAGACTAGTGTGTAATAGTGCTATTTGTGACTTTGAGGGGAATTTTGTTGTTATGCTGCTGAAGCAACCAGGAAGGGATGCTTCGACTATTTCCCAAGAAGCCTCATTACTCCTGAGACGTAGTGCATGGTATAGAGTTTATAAATAGGGCAGTGTATGTTCCTTTATACACTGCAATAAGTGAGCATAGAGCATTTCTGGGGATAGTGTCCAATTAATCAGTATGTAAGATAGTGCAGTGGTGCTGCAAATCCGGTTTTTTATGTTAAGAAGCAGAAGTATTGTGCACTGGCATAAAAAAAGAGTAAGGTGCACCCTTAATGCCTTCTGTCAGCAGCCATAACGAACAATGTTTTGACTCTGTTGATTCAAGAGCCATATTTTTAAAATTTAAGTCTGCTGGTTGATCATGCTCCATATGTCCCTGCTCCCACCAAAACCAACAATGTCAGGATCAAGTAAAATGAATGAAAAAAAATCAAGGTTTTTTAGTTTAGCATTTTAAAAACACAAACACAACTGTGAAACTGAAAAGAACATTCCCCCCCTCCCCTCTCATTCATAAAATGTTTTCCTTAGATATATACAAGATTTCAGTTTGGGTTACACTTTAAGCAAAGTTATATTACAACTCCATCTGTAATGCTCATTGTTGGCAGTCCCTCAATTTGAGTATGATTTGTACCACAGCTCCTTGATTGGTCTTGAGGTGACTTAAGAGTCAAATCCCAGAGCCATCCACAGAAGTTACAGGTCATTCTGCAGGAGAAAGTAAACTGTAGGCTGGGATTTCTATCCTTTTCCTTCCTCCACGCTTTTTTCTGTGCTTTCAGGCTAAGATGCTTTACCTGAAAGCAGGCTATCTTTTATTTGAGGTTAAGTTTGAGGCTACACTTTATGGTTAACTTATATTAAAGTCCTCTAACATTGCTATTTTCCCCGTTTTACACTACTTGATAAAAAAGTGGTATAAATATGCTGCTGTAGTAGGAAATTCATATTAAAATAGCTTCATTTTTAAACCTGAACGTAACACTTTTATAAAATTATATTTACCAAGTTACTGTAGGTTTATAGACTGTCTTTTTACAGACCATGTCTATGCAATTTGGGAATATTTTGAAAGACGGTGGATTATAAAATGTTATCTTCACTGTATACATGGTGCTTTTTCTTAGGCCATGGAGAAAGGTTATACTTGTAGCGCTAAATACACCATTTTGGTCCTATAAAATATATGGGGTCCATTGGTGATAAGCCAATCAGTGCATAATTTTATCCTCTGTGCTCAGCTGTCCTTGGAAACCTCAGGAGACAGGGTTCCCCATGAAGTACACTCTGGATGCAGAGCACTAGTAGTATACATACTTTCACTATGCTTTGCAGGCCTCCATACAACTGAACACTTGAAGGGTTGTAGGGACATGTCATATGCCATATTTTGGTGACATGGCACTGCACATTTCCCAGAAAGTCTTCGTTCTCCAAATGAACACATGCTTCCGAACCCTTACAGGCTACCAAGTGCAGAGAACACACATGCTTTCACTCTAAAAGCAAGAGTTTTGGAAACATACCATAATTTTAAAATTAAAAACAGGAAAAATGACATGTTCAAAATACTGCTTAGCTATAATACTATAAACTAGATTCAGTTTAGCATCAGAAACTTAGTGACAGCAGAAAAACGTATCAGATTTTTTACACACTCATTTCAATAAATATATCAGAAGCAGTGAACATCTCTAGAAGCTGCCAACTTACAGAAATATCTTGAACTCTGCATTTTCTTCACTATCTGATCTATATAATGAATTTCCTGCCCTCCACTCCAACTGGTAGTACTATAGGCAGAGAAATCTATCACATTCCTTAGCCCAGTCCACAGTCTGAGTTGAACAATGCACTGAATGATGCAGTTCAACTGAAAAGTAACAAAGTTCAATTGTCAGTAACAGCAACGATTTGGCAGCAGCTGTGAGAGGCTTACACCTGTAGCAGTACTGGCCCTATAGTATAGGAGTGATGCTGAGGACAGTACTCCACGCCGGCTCCCTGCATCCAGAGAATTCAACCCTGGCTGAACTGCTGCTGAGCACAACCCCCCACTTCCATGGCAGAAATCAGTTTCCTTGCTTGAGATGCACACACCCCAAATTTGGATGTTTAATTTTTGAGAAAAGAATTATGTGAATAAATGAGATACGTGCAAAATATATGGGAAAAGCCCACAACAAAACTATGACAAATAACAATGTGATCAAATGAACAGATATTAATAAAGGTCCTCAAAATAGTTTGCTTATATAAGGAAAGAAGAATCAAGCTTTAGTTTTTTAATATGCTGCTAAAAATGAAAATCTCCTCTACCCACAAAGAGTTGTTACAAACATTAGCCATGTTACATATTTACTCTGATGCAATATTTTGAAATTGGAAGAAATACAGAAATGCAACATCACGAAAAAGGATATCAGCAGTGGGGAGAAAGGAGAAAATGGTATCTGAAATTATGTGGTTACTGAAAATTGACAGACCATCAATAAGACAATAAACAACAAACCAATAAAGATACTTTTTGGGGGATTTGATATTTAAAATAATTTAAAGGGAGAAATTGGCTGGGAGCAGGAACATGGAAGGTAATTGGAATGACTGACCATGAAATGATCGAGTTCAATATCATAAGGAAAATGAGGAAGGAAACCTGAAGAATAAAGACACTGGAGTCCTGTGTCCAGTGTTTGAGCCCTGGGCTTTTAGAAAGATGTCGACAATTTGGAAAGACTCCTTCACAGAACAACAAAAATGACTAATGTCTGGGAGGCAAAACCTATAAGGAAAGGATGAAAGAATTAGGATTATTTAATCAGAAGGAGAGAAGACTTAAGATAGGTGGGCAAAATGGCAGATATGGCCGGCAGCCGGACTCCACTTCCCAGCAGCCCCTACACCTGCATGGCTGGGACCAGTCTGCATGGAGACCCCAAACACAGCTGTGCTGTGATAGCAAGGCTGGGTGTGCCATGGAGACCAGCCCCAGCTATGCTGACAGGGTGCACAGCAAGGCAGGGCAGGACAGGGGGCTGCACTGGAGCCACTGGGATCTTGTAGTAGGGGCAGCTTGGTTGGGGCCACAGCAGAGCATCTGCAGCTGGGGTCTCCATGGAGTCTGACGCCAGCCATGCAGGCAGGGGATGGGGATGGGCTTTTCTCTGTGGGCACCTATACAAAAGCAGCAAAGCTGCTCCGATGCTCCAGCAAGTAATTACTGTGCTCCAGTAGACGCCTACTAATGTGCAGACACTCCAGGTGTTAAGACAGAGGTGGGCAAAATACAGCCTACATGCCAGATCAAGCCCACCAGCTAACTGGATCCAGTCCAAGGGGCGTGCTTGCCAAATGACTGAATCTGGCCCGTGGCTGCCCCCGTGACGTTCCGCATGGGACCCAGCCCTGCCCGGGGTATCCAGCACTGCATTCCT
>NW_005841970.1:2883605-2885545 GCF_000455745.1 Alligator sinensis
GGTGTGGCTGCAGCCTCCTGGGTGCAGTGCAGCACCCAGATCCCTTCACCTCCAGCAGTGGCTTCTCCTTCTGCGCCACTCTGGGTGGGGAGGAAGCTTGAGCCAGGTGGCTCCTGCCCCAGTGCATGGAGCTCCAGCTCCATGCTGCCTTCCACCCACCTGGCACAACGCATGCAGGCAGCTGAGTGGGTGGAAAGCAGCTGGGAGTTGCAGCTGGTGCACCATATGGTGGGGCAGCAGCTGCCCAGCTGAAACTTCCTCCCTGCCTGGAGCAGCGCAGCAGGGGCAGGAGCAGAAGGGGGCATCACGGAGGTCAGGGGAGCTAAGGAGCACCCGGACAGCTGCAGCTGCAGCCACACTGGGAGACGTCCTGCTGTTAAACTGTCCATGCTGGCTGGGGCCAGACTGATGGGAAAGGGTAGGAGTAGATTGGGATTGGCCCCATGCAGAGCACTGCAAGGGCATGTGTGAACTGCACTGCCCAGGCAAGCTCTGCTGAACGCACCCCCTGCCTCCTCCTCCCTCCCCTTATTCCCAGCTGACTCCTAGGACCTAACATCCAGGAAGCCCCCTCTACACAAGTGCCCCCTCCACCACCCCCCACACACCCCATACTCCCCCTTACACTCTGCCACAGGGCAGGGGCATGCAATGAGTGGATCAGCCAGCTCTGCGCTGGGTCCCAGCCCTGCATGTCACTGCCTGCATAACTAGGTCTCTGCCATGGCCTTAGCCCTGTCTTCACCCCACAGTCCCAGGTCTCCATGGACACCGGCTGGGAGCTGGGCTGGAAGGGCACACAGCTGGATGGGTAGGGAGCTGCCTCCAGGGCCAGGGCCAGGATCTTGGGATGGTGACAGGACAGGTCCAGGGCCTGGAGCAGAGCTGTGACCTGCTCCCTGAATGACCCTGCCTGCAGAACTCACACCCATTGCAGAGATGCGTGGGCCGAGGATCGCAGCTTTGCCCCACCCTGTCACCACCCCATGACCCTGTCCCATGATCCTGGCCTTGCCCACACATCCTGCTCCCAAACATTGCACCCCTACCCACATGTGAAACACTACCCCTACCTACTGCATCCCACACAGGGAATTTTGGTGAATTGTTGCTGGGGGAGGGTCCCAACTTATGGGGCCTACGGCAAATCACAACTCCATACATGGCCCCCAGGCCCAACTAATTACCCACCCTTGTGTTAAGAGCTGTAGGAGCCATGCAAAAGGATCAGGTAACAAGGCCTCTAGTAAGATTTCTTATAAATCTAACAACACTTAACAGCTTTCTCCTCCATGTTTAACTTTGAGATCACTTGAAAAGAAATGTGAATATTTTGCATAAGCGTTTTCTAAGTTAATCTAAGTGGGTGACCTTTTCATAATGCAATTTTGTAGTCATTTCTCTTTGATTAATCATTTCTTAAAAGTTTATTTTTTCTATTTTATGATGCCAAAGTAATTAATAAACAGCTCTTGATCATAACATGTCGAATACTTTTTCCTCTTTGTCAACATTTTTAGGGCATATCTCTTTAAATTTAAAACTGTTGGTCGTTATTACCACTGGTATCCCCATCTCACATGGTTAAAGAAATTTACAGCTACATATGCACAAACAGAAAAGTGAGTTTCATTTTTCTTTTTCAGATTTTTTATAAAAAAGAAAAACAAGTTATCTGATTAGAAACAATTGGACATGCATATCCCATTCAGTTAAATGACTGTGATATCCTTTAAGACTTAGTTTTTTTCCCCCCACACATTGAAGAATCCTCTACATTTTGAGCCTGCCAAAGCTGAGATGCTAAAATAAGAAACCAAGGCATAATGTGATAAAAAATATTTTAAAAATTTAAAATAAAATAAAAATACTTAAATTATTATATTTCATAGATTTCATAGACATTAGGGCTGGAAGGGACCTCGGAAGATCATCGAGTC
>NW_005841970.1:2885920-2895299 GCF_000455745.1 Alligator sinensis
CTGGGGTCCTGTTGAAGAATCTTTTATGGTTGCAAGCCAGCGTTTTGGTCGCTTTACTAGCCGCAGCATTGCACTGCAGGCTCATGTTCATCTTGTGGTCAATGATGACCCCCAAGTCTCTTTCTTCCATAGCGCTAGCCAGCGTAGCACTGCTGAGCCTATAAGGATGCTGCGGGTTTTTCTTCCCAAGGTGGAGAACCTTGCATTTATTGGCGTTGAACACCATCAGATTCTCGTCCGCCCACTTGTTAAGCCTGTCCAGGTCAGCCTGGATCACCCGCCTGTCTTCTGGTGTGGATGCTTTGCCCCAAAGTTTGGTGTCATCGGCGAACTTGGCCAGTCCGCTTCTGACTCCAGTGTCCACATCATTAATGAAGATGTTGAACAGTATGGGTCCAAGGACAGAGCCTTGGGGGACCCCACTGGTCACAGGACACCATGATGAGTGACTTCCATCAATTACTACCCTCTGGGTAGTATTATTATTTTAGCATAAATTATATTTTTCTTGTACCCTAGTTTTCCTGAACTAAAGCATAAAGGAAAACTTCCAGTGCATGGTAGCAAGGCATTTAAACACAGACTTCAATTCCATGTAATGTAAAACACCAAGAATGGATTGTGTGGATAAAACAAAATCTGTTTTGTTCAAAATCAATCTCTGGCTGGATGACAAGAGAGGTCAAGATCAAGAGATTTGGATTGGGTTACAGAGAATGACCTCTGACAATTTATGAAAGAAATAATATTACTGTTTCACCATGGGAGATTTTAGCTTCTCAGCCATAGATTGAAATAAATTATCACAAATTGATTCAGTAAATAAAATGTAAGGAGGGAGGGAGGGAAGAACAGAGAGAGGGAGGGCAACTGAGATTCAGTTTCAAATGTCAAAATAGGAAACTTTGGTCACCTAAAGCTAGTGAAGTCAGCTGGACTAAGGAGTTCAAGCATTTAAATGCATCAAGGACATAACATACAATTCAAAAGCGCTAATACTACCATGAATCTGTATGCCAAGCAAGGGCAAAAAAGCTATATGGAAGGAGGTCCAGACCTGACCAAATGAATAGACACCCCAACAAACAAAAACTAGATAGAGGAGCAACAGAATATAAAAAGGACTGCTAGCTGCCCTATGAATGAATGATAGCTATGTCTCAGAGGTAAAGAAAAGGGATAAAGTGAGAAAGTTGAGTCAGACCTCAAAAGAAAGGATATTAAAACAGACCACAAAGTATTCTTCAAAAAGTGAACAGAGAAAAAGGTAAAGCAGAAGTGGGACCACTACTATAATGAAGATGGGAAGAGGTTAAGGATAATTTAGGGATGGTCCAACAAACAAAATAACTATTTTCCCTACATTTTAAATAACAATAATGAAGTAGGCAACATGAAGAAAAACAACACATCTAATGGGAATAAGGGTATGGAAATGGAAATTACCACACCTAAGATCAAAACAAAACCTAAAAGAGCTTAAGCACTCAAACTCTATAATCCCCATCTCAAAATTCTGAAAGAACCTGCACATAGAATCACAGGTTTGGTAGCAAGCGTCTTTAATTAATCTGTCAAATCAGGGGTGCTCCAATCATATAACTAATACACCATTAATAAACAAATGGCTGCATATACGTGGTATCTAGAGAGAAAATGAAGACATTACTCCATAAATGAAAAAAATTAAAATTAAAATTTCTGTAACACGATGACTTTTGTTGGTTGTGTTTTTTATATAAAAAACAACCAACAATGGTAATTATCAGAGGTAATTATCAGGTATTTAATGTGCAAGAAACAAGAAAACGTGATAGAGAGAGAGGCAGGTGACATTAACTGAAAATCAACTATGGCTCACCAAGGCAGTGTTGACTCGAATAAATTTGATTAAATATTACCAATAGGAATGTCCCCTTCATAGTTTATTGTCTGTTGAGAATAATTATTGGATTACATTCACCAGAAAACAGCTAATTTTCAATTACAGACAGGGAGTTGCACCTAATTGTTCAAACAGAATGTCTGTCTCAGAAGATTTCTTTAACCATGATAGAAGTAAAATGATATGACACCTTGGTGTTGTTTAGAACAGGCTTGTCCAACATACAGCATGCGGGCCACCATGCTGCCCACCATGCCATTTTATCTGGCCCATGGAGCCGCCGCCGGCAGAGCCGGCACTGCCACCACAGAGTGCGGAGCTGCCAGCGGTGGAGACGGCGCCGCCGCTGCTGCGGAGTGCAGAGCCACGGCGGCGGCAGAGACACTGCCACCGTGGAGCCACCATGGAGCGCGGAGCTGCCAGCGGCGATGGCGTCGGGGCAGCAGCAAGGCGAGGTCAGGCAGGCAGGGCCAGCTCACGGGCCCCAGCCGGCAGTGAGGGGAGGGGAGCTGCTTACCCCTGCGGGGCCGGGCTCATCAGTGAGCCGGGTTCTGCCGCTGCTGCCCCAGCCCCGTCTGATTAGATGAGCTGGGGACAGCACGTGTAGCTTCTTCTCTGGCTCTGCCCCTTGCCCCTGGCGCGTGGCTGGGGGAGCTGCAGCGTGGCCCACACCCTGCCCTCATGCGTGGTGGATGGAGACATGCTGAAGTGTGTGGCAGTGAGCAGAGCCAGAACAGCTGTCAGGAGCACAGTGCCTTTCTCATCACAGCCAGGGCTGCAGACCGGCACACTGGCCAGACTGGGGGCTCTGCATGGGTTCTGTCTGACTCATACCTCTGGCCCTGTCCCTGTCCCCATCCTGACACCTGCAGCTGCATCCTGGCCATAAGTCCCTGGCTGGGCAGGGGCAGCGGGCCAGACCCAGCCAGCCCCAGCCTCACACTCCCCTCTCCACTTAGGGAAGGATGTGGCCAGGCCAGACTGGGCTCTCTACATGGGGCTGCAATGCAGCTGACTTTGACTTAATCCAGCAGCACCCAGCCAGGATGCAGCAGCAGGTGCCAAATGGGGCCAGAGCCATGAGTCAGAGCAGGGCAGACAGAGCACATGCTGCATCCCCAGCCTGGCCAGCATCCCAGTCCGCACCCCAGCCTACAGCCCTTGCTCCAGTGACAAAAGTACCATGCTTCCCAGCACATCCCAATAGCTGCTTTGGCTCTGTCTCCTGCAACATACATGTGCTTGGAAGCACACAGACATGCACATGCATGCATGCACACGCACACACACACACACACGGACCCAACCCTCCAGCTCCCAGATTCCCACCAGTCTGGTACTTTTGCTTAAATTTTCTTCAGTGGCTGGGACACTGAGACAGCCTATACAATCTAGGACTGTTTCAGCCAATCCAGGATATATGGTCACTCTACGTATAAATAGTCTAGATTATTCTCAAAAATGCCCATATTTTGTTGCTTTGATTAGCTTCCACTCTGGCTGATATCTTTTCCACATTTGATCTGTCGACTTGCATTATGCTTCTTTCATTCACTGAGAAGTGAGTAGCAGCAAAAGTGTTTATTTTAGTCAAGTGTTTGGTATTATTTCATTCTTGCTTTTATATTGTTTTTATTTTGAATTTTAAACCACATTTTCAGACCCATTTCATTGTCACTTCCTGCAACTTCATTGGTGTCATAGGTCACGTGACATCACTTCCTGATGCATTTGCAGGGAACCACATTCAAAGAAAATGCTGGACTTCTAGAACTGATAGTTTTAATATACTGGATGCCTGTTCTCACTCAAGGGCTACTACCCTATTCATAAAGAGGGTGGGAAACCTAGTTAGAATATGCCCAAAACCTGCATGAGCTCCTATAATATTCAGATTATTTGTTGCGATTTTCTCACCTTTGTGAATCACTACCACTTCCTGTGAGGTCTTTGAATATGGCTTACCACCCACTGGGTGATAAAAAGTTCGTGATCCAGCCCCACATGCAAAAAGGTTGGACACCCCTGGTTTATAAGTCTGAAGCCAGTGCAATCTTTATGCTATGTATCTCTCTCATAGTTACATACATTCAATGTTAACACCGTTTTCACTTCTGCTGTCAGTGCTGCTGTGTTCCCAGCCCTTTTCTTCTTAATGCAAATCAGTCAGTGTCTGCTTGAACAGAATCTGAAGAATAAAAGTCTTTATTTATAAAAAACCACAATAATCAGTGTCAGAAAATGATTTCTATTTTATTTTTAAATGTGGATATTTTAAAATATTTTACACTTTTACATGTAAAAGTGCCCATCAGCACTACCATGCATTTACTTTTCTAGAGTCACTGGCTAGGTTAAAGGCTGGTTACTCAGAGGTAAACAGGTAACAATATTTAAAACCTACAGGAAAGTACTCATTTTACCCCATATTGATTTACTTATGCTAAAATGCATTTGCAGGAAACCACATTCAATGAAAATGTTGGACTTCTAGAACTGATAGTTTTAATATGTTGGATACCAGTTCTCACTCAAGGGCTACTACCCTATCCATAAAGAGGGTGGGAAATCTAATTAGAATATACCTAAAACCTGCATGAGCTCCTATTATATTCAGATTATTTGTTGTGATTTGCTCACCTTTGTGAATCACTACAAGCATGAGGCAATGGTACAGAGAAAAAGAGATTAAAGTTTATCTTCCCAGGGAACTTCGAGAAAAAAGAAAACCATGCTGAGTAATGAGCTATATCCTGACAACAGGAAAATGAGACTGCTCACTCTTTTTTTAATGTAATAGTAAGTGGGGTAGTGATCTGAGAGAAAGATAAACAACAATTACAAAATACTTAGGATATACCACAAAGGAATATACAGTTGAGGGTTCCATAGAAATGGAGTCTTTGGTAAAGGTTGATAGCAGTCAAAAGTATGAAAGTCTTCATGTTAAAGCTAGAAGACTGCAACTACAAATGGAATCTTTAGCATGTTAAGAGGAACTCAGTATTATATACAGTCCCCAAATCTGAGTGCTATCTTAGGCATGGCCTTCTCTCTGGACCAAATCAGTCAGATTGGCTACGTCCAGATGAGTATGGGCATGGTGCCACATCTGCGGTGCCACATACTGCATGTTCAGCTGTTCTCCATGCTGCTGGATATCCAGGGGTCAAAAAAACCCACACAAGAATAAAAGTGGAGCGGCACACATGGGGGCAGTGTGAACTGCTCAAAGCCAGAGCCTGGCCACTTGGAGCCAAGCTCTGGCTGTTGGCCAGGCTATGAGCAGCAGGATCACTGCTGCTGCAGCCCCAGGAGGCCCCCAGGATCCCAGGTAAGACTGGGCCAGAGACTTTCCTGGTTCCAGGTGAAGGGAGGAAGTGATGGGAGAAAGGGAGTTAGGGTTGCAGGGAGTTAGAGCCACAGGTTGCAGGAGCCCCCAGGAGTATAGTAGGGGGTTAGACATCTGTCCACAGCTGAAGCACTCCATTTTTAAAGCACACTGAAGTGAAGCTTTGAAGTGCCTTGAACATCTGTTTTGATCAGTCTCTCAAATTTTCACAAGGTCTTGTTCTCATTTTACATGAGACTTAAAACAAACATAAAACAATCTTAAAATATGCATACATGTGTTTTCTGTGGTTGGTTCTACACGAGATGCATCATTAATCCAGAAAACCCACCAGATTGTCTCCCTTCAGATCCTCTCTCTACTATTCATTTCTGTTGTGATGTTTATGAAACACTTAAATAATGGCTGGGCAGCAGGTATACTGGGACTGCTATTAATTACACTAATGATAAACATCACATTATTATCTTGTGCTTCTTTCATCTGTCTTCTCTCGTCACAATTTAGAAAGGACCTTTTTTGGGTCAGGTAATGATTTTCATCATATTTATTTAAACTACATAGTGAAAGGAGGCCCCAGTGAGACCTGTAGATACTATCTCAGTACAAAGAAGAAAAGGGAGAGGGGGAAGGGGAGGGTGAGGGAGAGATTTCTTATGGATATACGTATTTGGATAATTTCATATTAATATACATTATACACTGAAAATACTATACACTGTAAATACAGCTCTGGGAATGGACATTAACCAAGTTCTGATAACTGAAAAAGGAACATCAGTCCATAGACAAGTGTTACATAGTCAATATTATGGGCCCATGCCACTAGGTGGTGGTGGGTACAATTAATACATTATAGCAATGTACAATCAGTACAGTATCCTAACAATGACTGTGGGCAGGTGGAGCCATTTGGATTTTGCAAGCCATTTGCCAAATTTCATTGATCTCAACTGTCATGGCCTACAACAATTTAAATACTGCCTGCTGTTCCACTCGGAAACAAATGGCAGCTCTTGATATCACATTAAAGACAACATGTGCATACAGTCCTTGTTTAGCACCTCCTTAAGGCATGTTGCACTGTTTCTCTGACCACCTCACCTTTAGTAGCAGCCTTGAACTTAACATGACATTGTTTACACTGAGAGCAGGCCCTCCGCATCTGGTAGGAGAATTTAAAGAGATACTCAAGTATGTTTCCCCTTGCATTACCTTGTTTTGACGTGGCCTTTTTGCTTAGTATTTTTATTCATCATCTACAGACAAGGTGCAGGTTTTTCTGAACTTGGCATAGTAATTAAGTTGTAAAAATCATCTATTAGATTTTAAAATGATAACTTGCTTTAAGGTATGTAAAACTTCCTGTGTATGTTGGATATATTCAGAAAAGTAGGGCTGGAAGGGACCTCACAAGGTCATCTAGTAGCTCCCTGCTCAAATAGGACTATCCCTCACTAAATCATCCCAGCCAAGTCTAACCTGGTCTTGAAAACCTCCACGAATGGAGATGCTACAATTTCTCTAGGTAGCCTGTTCCAATGCTTGACCACCTGCATAGTCGTAAAGTTTCTCTGAATCTCCAAAGTAAACTACCCCTGTTGAAGATTAAGGCTATTGTTCCTAGTCCTGTCCCCTACAGACACAGGGAAAACGGCATTTCCCTGTGTCTGTAGGGCAAAGTGCATTTTCCCTATAGTCACCCTTCAGGTACTGAATCTCCCATTAGCATTCTCTCTTCCTGACTAAATTACCCTTGTCCTTTCAGTCTTTTCTCGTAAGTCCCATATCCCAACCCCCTAATCACTTTTGTCGTTCTGTTCTGTACTCTTTCCAAACTGTCCACATCCTTCTTGAAGTAGGCCACTAAACTGGATGCAGGAAACATAGAAATATTATCATTAAGTTACCAGCATGCTATTTTCCCTAAAATAGGCCCTCCAAAATTGAGGTGCATACCTTAAGCAAGGAATCTCATTTCTGCATCTAAATTGTGGGGCACTGTAGTGGTTGTATAAGGACA
Organism: Alligator sinensis; assembly: GCF_000455745.1. Lineage (NCBI taxonomy): Eukaryota > Metazoa > Chordata > Crocodylia > Alligatoridae > Alligator > Alligator sinensis. Next base: position 2,893,181 of record NW_005841970.1, read on the forward strand.
TTGTAATGGCTGCCAGGGCTATCATTCTATCCCATTCATGGAAGGAAGGGAGAAGTGTACTATGTGGGTGTTGGTTTTAACGCTTTTATCGCTACTGATGAATTGGCAGGTACAGGAAAGTGGTTAAACTGTGGCATTTGCCTGAGCAGTGATGGTCAGAATGCAACCATATACTCAAGTTCCCCAGGATTCAGCCATGACTATAAAAATATGCTTTCCCAAACCAAGGTGCATCTAATTTATGGGCATGTGATAGAGAAAATATGGTGTTATATTAATGGCATCTCTTCCTTGTTTTGCAAAATAATGATAGTCTTTATCCTGGCTGTTCTTTATACATCTGTATTAAAGTAACCTACGTCCTAAAAATACTTCTTTCTGAAAAGGAAACAGTTTCAGAATCATATTAGAGAACATTAAAAAAATATTTTTCCATCTGCCCAGGATTTGTAAGATATCATGCCATGACAAATAAAAATTGTAGTGTTATGAACTAATTTACCACCCCAAATGTTTGCAAATGATACCATATTCAGAGTTATCACTACAGATTATGTTTTGCTTGTAGTCTAATATCCACAAAAATCTATACATACTTCTTTCAGATTCATTTATATTAAGAGCTATTTTTACAAACAAGATTAAATGAGCAACTCTTATTTTATATGGCATATTTCTGCCCTTAGTGAAGTTTAATTTGGATTCAGGAAGACTACATTATTCTTAGTTTATTTATAGTCTGGAGATAGTAGATGCCATATAGTTTTTGTTATCATACAGTAAGAGAAGCTTCAGCTGAAGACTCAGAAGCTACCTTCTTTCTACACGGGTCCCTATAATTTACACTAATGCAAAACTTTAATATCGACCTTCTCAGTGTTAAAACAGGATAACATCCCAACTTTATGGAATATATGATGGTCAAGTGTGGTGCTCCATTGACATAACTGATATAAAAAGCACATGTAGTTACTGGGAAAGGTTAATATTTGATTACAATTTTACACTTGCATTGCTGTTTTTATTTGTTGGAAATGGAAATGAAAGCTTTATGGAGTGTGTTACTGTCAACATTGTAGACTATTTGAAAGTGGCAAGTATGAACAAGACTTTTCTGTTAATTTTTTTAAGCTTTTGGGATGACAAGGTATATTCTCCACAAACTTAACTGTCAGCACCTTAAAATTGTTATTAATAACCTGAAGGCCCCTAAGGAAATTGAGCCTTCTTGTGCCAGACACTATGTATGACAAGTCAGTCCCCAACCTCAATGGTTTGCAAGCCAAGACCCCAGTCCCGCTTTGTGACAGCATGGGCTGCCTGTACCAGGCAAAGTCCCACTGATTTTGCATAAAACAGATTATAGCATTTAGGTCATTACATAAACTATCTGTGTTCACTAAATAAATAATTCTTTAAGAAATTTTACGTAGGGTCTGAACGCTACAAAGAGATGTGCTAAAATGATCCCCTGATCCTATGCAGTATCCCAGTGATTCACTGGGACTCTACATAGTGTAATGATACCTTTATAGAGTATCTGTTTACAGAAAAATAATGTTCCAGGTATTACTGTGGACTTCTTGACTACTACTGAAATCTGACAGAGAGGCTTTAATTTACTTCTTGATTTTCTGTTTTTCAGATCAACTAAGAATTGCAAGAGCAAATAAGATTTTTGAGAAATTCTTCACTCTAGTTGTTTCTCAAGCAGAAAAAAAATACATCAGGTGAACTGCATACTAGCCAATAGACTGCTACTAAATTAGTACACAGAGGGCATGTCTACACAAGACTCTAATTGTGCAGTAGCCTAATAACACTGTACAGCAGCGTGCTGGGCAAAACCCATGCTAATGCACTAGCGTGCAGTAGTATTAGGCTACTGTGCAGTTAGCATCAGTAAAAAGCCGGGCACTGGTGCTACTGCGCAGTAGTGTCAGTTACCGTGCATTGATTTAGTACTTGGTTATGCAAGTACTATAATTAATGTGCAGTAATTATGGCGCATTAATGAATGTGTAGATGCACCCATTATTGACTTAATATTCAGGCTGCTGCTGTGGGAAGAACATCAATAGAATTGTGAGGGACAGCACCATAATTACTCATGAAGGGA
>NW_005841970.1:2895330-2906535 GCF_000455745.1 Alligator sinensis
AAGGAAATTATAAATATGCATAAATATGACAAAGCAGTACAGTTATTGCTATTAATATAACATCGACCATGTCCAAAATAGTTTACAGGAGAACAGTAACAAGGTCCTTGACCTGGGGGCCGTACAATCACAAATTGATTTTATATACTTAATGCCTTTAAATAATTGTCCATTATGCTTTTCAAAAATATTTTGACAATATTCCCTTCCCTCTTTATTTATATAGAGGAGGAACACACCAGTGAATTTAGTTTAAATAAATCAGTGCACATCTACTGTTAAAGGATAATCAGGCCTCTTCAAATGTTTTGATCTTAATCTCAAACCAAGATTCTGACTCCATAAAATCCTTCTGAACCAAAGACAACACTTCTCAACAACTTACAGTACTAGGCCTTCTGTTTGCAATTTTTTAGCCAATGCTATGACTTTTCTGCCTCCTTTTTTAAACTAGATCTTGTTCAGCAAAATTTACTTAAGCAGATGTAATTATACATTTCTTCCCATATTGTAATGGTCACAGTGCTGTCCATATGGTCTTTGATCTATGATTATATACAACCGCCTACTGGAAAGCTTTAACCAAATGCAAACGGAATGAACACTTACAGAGAAACATAATTTAGTAGTCACTGTTAATGTATGAATAGAGGGCATCACATACCAAGCTCAATTAATACATTCAACAATATGTTTTGCCCCCATGCAGTCATGAGAACTTTGGTGTCATGATACAACACAAGGCAGCTATCCAGTCTGGTACCTGTCATTTCTGTTGTAATAGAAAAAAAGATTCTGTATAGTATATTTACAGATTGCAACAGTGTTTCCCAAACTTTTCCTCAGCATGACACCATTTATGGCCCCATTTCTCATCATAGCCCCTCACTTCCAACTCACAGCCCCGCCACCCCACAACCTCATCCGCTGATGTTGCAACCCCATTTGGGGTCGCAACCCAGAGTTTAGGAATCGTTGACTTATAAACTGTAAGACCATAAGGAACCATCATCATCATCATCCAATCAGACTTGCTGTAGAATCTTATTTTACCTTTGCTGGACAGAGAAAGCAATTACAGAAGTTCTGTTTCCCATATAGCTACTTGTAGGTTGTGATCAAGTCACCATTTAACCTCTTCTTTGATAAGCTAAATAGATTTTGCCCTGGAAATCTCTCACCATAAGACACATTTTCCAGCCCTTTAATCATTTTTGTGGCTCCTTTCTGAACCCTCTGTAATTTATCAACATTTTTCTTCAATTCCAGATACCAGTCCTGGGCAGCTATTCTAGTATCAGTCACACCAGGGCCAAAAATAAAAGGTAAACTGCAGGAATGGACAAACCATAAATCATGAACCATATGGAGCTCCCAGGTAGCTTCTGAAGGAAAAGAAACAGTAAAATAAAGCTATTCTTTTTCTCTATCTTCTCATTTACTATCCATCTACTACAGATTGTCTTTGGTTCTTGCTTATTATGTATTGTGAAAAGCTAAGTAACAACACATTATTATTTGAATTCGGCTCCATGCACAGTTTATAAGCTTTGTGTATTGGCTGTTCCACGATTTTGATTTGTGGCTAAAAGGGCTAAGAAGCCTGGCTCAAAAGACACTGAGAAAACATTCTTATCTTAGAACAAGCAAAAAGACCCATTTAAACTACAAGGTCCTAACCCTAAACACTGTTCTAGGTTGTATGCCATATGCCCATAGCATAACATGGCTACAAAGCAGTTGAATCACCAGCTGAAAGTGTCCTCAGTATGTGGGATCAGACATCATAAAGCTATTTGCCATTTCCTTCAGCTCCTGATGTAGATGCTTGCTGGAGGCATACCTGGAGAGTAAGCTAGAACATCTGCAGTCCTCCAGTAACCAGCAACATTGGGGTCATAGCCAAATGGGTGCAATTAGGAAACCCTTGAGCATTTTTTCAGCAGATGAGAGGTTCTGCTTGCATTTCTGCACTTTCATCCTTGTTGACAATACCACAGACGACAAGCTGCATTCCTGTAGTTAATTTGTGAGTCCCTAGCTATTATGAACTGGCTCACTAGAGTTACATGTGCCTATTTTATAACTATATCTAACTATAAACTGCTGATAAACTAGTCATTCATAAACATTCCAAAAGCTGCTTTTACATATATAAGCTTTTAGAGGCATTGTCCAATTTTGTGCTGGGCATAATTTTTACCACTTCTGGCCCACGTGCATTCCTGAAGAGTTCTCTAAATTAGACATTATCACTTAAATGTCTGAATGGCTCTAAAGGCTCTAGTCACACACTGGTTCTATTTATTCCTTCACTATGCTAATGATTCGTATGTTATGATTAGCATTGTCTACAAATCCAACCAAAATTATATGATGTTAGAACAGTTATATAAAGAAAGATTTTGTTATTCACCTAATACAGTGGGGGCCAACCTTTCTGTCAAGTGAACCACAAAATTAAGCCATGTGCCTTCTCTGAGTGCCACTCCACTCTCATTCTTCTACTTGATATGCTGCTTTGCTTTGTTCCCTGCTCCATCTCTGCTGCCTGCCCCTTTCCTGATCTGCCACATGCCACAAAGAGGCAACCCATGCCACCTGTGGTATGCATGCCTAAGGTTGCCCACCCCTGACCTAAATGCACATCCTTTATGTTGCTGGATACATACTCCCAGGTTTTATGCTTCTCAGTGAACAATATTACAGAGCTCCTCCATCTTGTAAACAGAATACGGAGATCTGCACGTCTGACAGATTGACAATTATTAGCTTAGGTGTTCTATTTGGCACATAGCACAACTCATGGGTTTATAATACAACTGAGATTTTTTTGGCATTTTTGTTTTTCTTCTTATTGATTAAGGCTAGTAGTACATACCATTGGCATTACAAAAAAGCAGATACTCAGTGGGCACATCTACATGAGACACTGACTACGCAGTAGCCTAATAATACTGTGCAGTAACGCATCACAACACAGACAATGTTAATATGCTACTACACAGTATTATTAGGCTACTGAGCAGAAGCATCATTTAAAAGATGTTTGCCAGCACTACTGTGCAGTAGGGGTGTGTGGAATGGGTCATATTCAATTTGGATTTGGCCTGAATCAAGGACAGCAATTCAATTCATTGATTCGGATCACTGTCCCAATTCAATTTGGCCGAATCTGAAGATTTGATGCTGATTCAGAGAATCAGCGATTTGGCCATAGACATAGCTTTAAATGTTTTTTCTATATACCTCGAGGTACCAGGCATGGCTCATGAACTCTGCGATGGTGGGGCGGATAAAGTGCGGGAGGCCCCCCAAATGCTCAGTGGCGAACTCGGAAGTGGACTGGAAGCACTTTCAGTCCATTTGCAGGTCCACCACTGACCGCACAGGGCCCCCCTGTGCCCACAGCTCAGTGATCAGCCACCGGGGGACCCCAGGTGCCCCTCCAGACCGAGGAGGCACCAGTCGCTGACCTGGGGGAGTGTGGGGGGGACCAGTGCTTCTGGTCCACTTCTGGGTCTGGCTGCTGAGCACCCTGGGGACTCCCCCCCGTACTCCTGTGGGATGCTCCATCCACCCCACCATCGCAGCATTCATGAGTTGCCTGGTACCTTGAGGTATGTAGAAAAAAACATTTAAAGCTGTGTCTATGTCCGAATCATCAAATCTTTCTGTATCTCTCCAAATCAATTTAGAGGATTCCGATTAGATTCAAAGAGATTAAAGGGTCTCCTGATTTAATTCAGATTTGGACCAAATCTCTGTCGAATCAAATCAATGACTGAAGCTTTGCACAGCTTAACTGTGCAGTAACACCGTATAACAGGGAACCCTAGCCCTGTCACCAGAAGACAGATCAACCCCTTTAAGGCCAGAACTTTCTGGGCAGAGTGACGGTAAGGAGGGGGTTAAATGCTGAGCCTGGCTAGCTGGTTAGCTGACCGGAAGGGGCAGGCCAGGACTATAAAAATCCTGGGCAGAGCGGCAGTAGGGCCAGCAGCCAAAAGGGAAGGAGTGCATCCCAGAGCTCCATGGAGAGGCTTGGGGAGCGGGCCCAAGGCTGGGGGGAGGGCAACTATGGAAGCTCCGGAGAGACACCAGCAACCCGAGAAGAAAGGCTGTAGCCGATGGTGGGGAGCCGAAGCATGAACCCTGTGTAAATGTAAGCTGGCATGCTGCCTTCTTTAATCACATTTTTTTTGGTGGTAGTTATTGCCCATGGATAGGACTGTTCATATTTCTTTTTGTTATTGAATAATATCGGTGGTTTGGGTGAGGCTATCCGGGGAAGGCAGAGGCCTCACTGGGACCCCGTGACAGTGTGGGTGCAGGATTTGGAGGGCATTGACCCTGGCACCAGAGAAGGTGCAGTCTTAGGGGTACATAGGCCCCGGCACCAGTGTGGGCATGGGATTTTGGGATGCACTGACCCCAGCACCAGAGGATACAATCTGAAAAGGCCAGGGTGGTCTGGTGCACCTGAGGGGCACATCTTTTTTTTTTTTTTGGACTGAGATTTTCGCCCCCCTGGCTGTGGGGCCAATGGCCAGGCCTCAGGGCCAGGGAGGCCAGGCTCCAGATTGGAGCAGAAAAGAGGGCCACGAGCCTCAAGACAATGAAAGGCTAGAGCCTCAGAGTCCAAACCCTGTTTGGTGGGTTTAGATGGGAAGGTCTAGCTAGAGAGACTGGGGTCAAGACCTGTGGAGATGAAAGACCCCAACATACGAAATACAATAGGCAGTCTCCCGCTTACAAGAACATCAGCATAATAATTTCCATCAAGACATGGCAGGTGAGTAGAGAGCTGGACATAAGAACCTAAAAGGGGACTCCAAGGGTACCCCACGTAAAACACGGATTAAAAGGGAGATGGTGCTGGGGAAGGCAACCTGTTACACACCAGTCACTGTATATTTTTTAGTACTTGCTAATACAAGTACTAAATAAATGTGCAGTAACCACTGCGCAGTAGCATCTTGTGTAGATGCACCCAGTGTAACTTCAGAGGGCAAATTAATAACAGCAGACCCCAATTTATTTCAATTGCATTCTTGTTCCTATTAGACTCTTTATGGTTCCACATTTTTTTCTGTCTTATGCTTAGTACAATTACTCTTCTACTTTTTGTTTATGTTATGCACCACTTCATGCATCATTGTCCTATGTGACACCAAATGATGGAGGCAATGGTGACAGTAACAGCCTATTATGTAGTGTAAAATATACTTCAAGTAATTTTTCTACCATAAAATACAATACACTATTTTGCATTATGATGATGCAACTCAACTGCAAAATTCAAGCAATAGGGAATTGTGCAGGGGTAGTCAGTTGCTCTTTTTTTCCTATGATACATGCACAGAACTAGCCTGAACCAATTATAAAACTCAAGGAGGAGCATTAAGAACTCTCTCTCCATCTAGTGACTAAATGTAGCAATTCCAAGCCAAGCATTGCATCTGTCATACAGTTCCAGCCATCCTTCCAAATCACTTGTGTGCAGGCTATTTAAGTCGGATTTAGCAGTCTGAATGAATGTCACAAAATGTAGTGGGTACCTTATAAGCATTCTTTCTAACAGTCATACTTTCCCTCCACACTGCAAGCTCTCCCATTTGCAGTAATGCTTTACAAAACTTTTCCTAAAATCTTGCTCTTGCTTTCCCTTAATGGCACCTAACTCCCTTATTCACCACTGCAGTCCTGAGACCAGTGATATTGTCCCTCACTTGACAGCTCAAATTTTTCATCTGCCTGCTTTGATTAATCGTTCTCCCACACCTCCACAAGTGTTCTACCTTTTTTTCCTCTGAAATGGCAATAATCTTTTATATGTACATACTGCATTATAGAAAACTGCAATTTTATTTCTACTACATACCCAGGAAAATCATGTTTTAAATTAGCAACCTTGGGTTTGATTCTGCTCTCTGACTTTTCTATTTGGCTGTAATTCTGCTGAAAATCACAGAGCACAAAAAGCAGCATGGATGAACAGAATCAGGTCCATTATATCAACTTTCCACTGGCAGGTACTGATGAGCAATAAGGCTTGAAATGGGCCAGCTGCCTTGGCAATTCCAATGTTAATGTTACTTGTCCTTCATTCTGCAACCAGAACTCATTATCTTTCTAAAGCCATTTCAAAAGGATCAGGTACTATTTTAGCTTTAGTTATGAACTCAAAGCAATATTGTGCCCCAAAACAAGAAACAAAAAAAGCTAAGTTATGTTGTTTGCTCATTAAGTAGTGAAAAATATTCTTTGTATTTTAGTTAAAAATGAAATGGTGAGATTAACATTAACCCAACTGTAACACAGGCTATGATGTTTTTAGATGACACTTGTTAATAATGTGCTAGAGGAGTACATGTAAGCTGTTAACAACTACTTTAATCCTTGGGAATTTAAGATGTACAGCAGCGTATCAGTACATGTCAGCACAGAACTTGTAGATTCAGGCTCTGGTTAACAGCTCTGATGCACTTAACAAAAATACACTTCATAGAGATAGGTTGGCAGTTAGCTAAATTATCTTTAATCTTCTCAGTAATCTTTTCCTAAAATAGAAGGAAAAGTCACAGATCATCAACTCTTTTCCTGAACTTTTAGCTGTAACCTACTAGAAAAAATAAATCAGCATGACTTTCAACCCAGAAAAGGCTCTCTGCTGATTTCATGGAGGAGACTAAAAATGAGTAGGCAAAACTGACATGAAGGCATGCTCAGATTCATTTTCTAGCAGGAGGTAGGTGTTACGATGTAGGTGGCTGAAAACTGAATAGCCAAAATATATACAAACAAGGCTTTGCTGCAATTTACTGAATTCTATGGAGCTGTTGTAGTGGTCATTAGAGGTCAAACAACCCTCAAGGGATATTTTCAGCTGTTATAGAGGACTTGCTATCTCTGTCTCTCAAGTCGGTTTATATTCTCCCCTTCAAATCTTAGATACAGTAGTTCATCTCATGAGACATGACACCATCTAAATAAGCAGCACTTTCTCAAAACCCTATATTGGTTTCTATTTTTCCCTCTCTCCATGTGACACTTATGGCACTTATGTTATTACAGGAATTTTAACATGCTGATCTTGCATTGTCATGATCAATTTGACATTATAGCTTAAAGTTTATTTTCCAAAAGTCAGTACTAATCTTATTGCCTTCAAGGGTCTTTGTTTACAAGAATCAGACTGGTTACATTTTTGAATGCCTGCAGCGTTAGAAAATAATTTCTCACTTTTTTGTCTACAACAGTTGAAAAATGTTAAAAGCTTTAAGGAGCACCAATTTAAGTGCATTACAATTTCATTCACTTGCTTTGACTTCCTTGTGATAGGTATGCTAACATGCACTGACAGACAGGAATACTGTCAAGTTAAAAAACAAATTTTCTTCATTGTATTATTACTAAAATTACAAAGGTACAAGTTTGACAATTTTAAAAATTCCAATTTATTCATCACTATTTGAGATGCTGTTTAATTTTGGGACTTAGACAATGAAAACTGATGAATTCCTCATTTTTATTGTGCAAATGTATGTTTATAGATATTGATTAATTTTCAAAACTGTGCATAATGTGGTAGTACTTTGAATCTAAATACAATAGGACAATGTTTAAATCCAAACAAAATTTATTTTACTGGCATTTATATAAACACGTAAAATTGCCTGTTTCAGGATTTGCAAAAACAAATTCTTCTTTCAACTCCCATCCCTAATTGTGGGAACAAAGAATTACATTACCATGTTCCTTTAAAAAAAAAAATGTTTCACAGACTCATGCTTGCAAGATAAATACATTGCATTTTATCCACATGGCTAACTCCTCATTAAAAAAATTCTCCTTAGTCCCAGGCAAAGCAACTTGATTAAATACATTCTACTCTTCAATGACTGAGGAGGATTTCAGTGAAGCTTCTCTCCAATTTCAATATTCTTCCATTTTATTAAGTAGAATTTGCAATCATTACGCGTTTGGATTTTTTTATTTTTTTTTTTTTAACTATTCACCAAGGATTCAATAAATTTGTGCCAATGCACAGTTCTCTGTTCCCTAACACAAATTTCAACACACTATTTCTCCAGTCAAATCACCAGAAATGTTTGTCTTCTCTGCCTTGTATTTTGTTTAATCAAGATTTGTATGCAACTGAACAATACACAGTCATGCTTATCATAAAAATCCATGTTACATAAAAGGGCAAAGGGTATATCAAGGCAGAGTAGGGCAAACAGCAGCAAAACTACAGGAACAAGATACTGCCAAGAACAAGAAGTTTCTCAAAGAAAATCAGAGAAACAATGACAGAAGCAATAACAGTACTTAATATGGCAGCACCTGAAAATGTGTGCTTTGAAGGTTTTTGTTGCTGTTATTGTTTTTCCTTTAAATTGTCACATTTTATTGAGTTATAAAACCACACTTCATATTAATAATAAATCTTTGAAATCATTCTAAAATACTTTACAAATCATTTTGAACCATTTGGAAACACGAGAAGACAGAGGTACTGGTCCTCTTATCCAGTGACTTGTTCCTTAATTAAATTGTACACAGAAGCATTGTTGCATTTTCATATAATTAAGGCCTTCAACAGTACGGCATATATCAAGAACACAGGCAGTTACCCGTGTTAGTCTGAACCAAAATCATACTTATCTGATTTCCTTTCCTACTTCATTTTACTTTCTACAGCATGTCTGTACAAAGCAGCTTATTCGCCACTTTCCCTGTAACCCCAGAACTGAACTGATGTTCTGTTAAGTTGCTGTTTAAAAGCAAAGGAATTAATCAGAAACCTCACTTCACATTCACTCTTACTGTGGCAAAGCTATGATGAGATGGCTGTGATTAGGGAGTTAAAGAAAAGCAATTTTCTACATAAATAGTATAAACAGAAACTGCTGTGAGGCTGATATTCTATGCTCTGCCATGAGGCATAGAAAGTATTTCATAATCCACTTGGGAAAAAATCAGTTCTGTACAGAAGCATCCTTTTTATTTTAAATTTCCTGCAAGGAGACTATATACAGAAAAAGCTTTTTTAGCCTGCATGAGTAGGGTAAGGGGGGGATGCCGGGTATCTAAAAATTCCAGTTATCTGAGAGTTATACCCATCAAGGAAGACAGGAGCGCAATGCAGCCACCCCCACCAGGAAGAGCCCAGCGTTGCCCTGGCCCCAGCCAGCAGAGGCAGCCCACCCTGCCCCACATAGATCCTTTTCCTCTCCCTTTCTGTAAACAAGAGAAATACTTTATTGCACATGCCGGATAGACTCAGCAAAGATTCCCGTTGCTAACACGAGGATTTGTATTGGGAGGGATATTGGAAATTCTGGTTAATAGAGCATCCCGGTTAGTACAATACTGGTTAACACAGTTTTTACTGTATTAGACTACATACTTTGGTTTAATTTTAAACCAGTGATGTTTTTCCATCCAGTATATTATTCTAGTTTTAGACACTGGCCATTTCCATATATAAAATCTAATTATTGGGAAGTTGCCTTAAATTCTAGGTCATCTTAAATTTGCGTAAATATGGTACTCTAAGTCCTGGCTCCTGTGGACCATCGTCTTTGTCAACAGATAAAGTGACCCCCGCCAGATTATTGTACCAAAAAAGGTTAAGTGACACAACCATCTGTAACTGGTGATGCGGTGGCAGAGTGTGTCCACAGTCTGACCCACCATGCGAGCGGCGCGTGATCACAATGTTAAGTAGGGCGTGATCACCTGTGGTCTAGCCAACCAAAGACCACCTAATGGACATGGCTGGCCAGCATGTCCAAGTGTTCCAGAACTTACCATCAAGGAAGCTTTCTGATTGGCTAAAAATTTTATATAGGGGACCGCACGCCTTGGTGGGGGGTCCCCGGGCTCCGACTCTCGAGACAGACTGATCACCTGTCTTAGGGCCTGGTCAGACCCCTAGGTCACCAGCAGACGCCGCTCTGGTTGCTCTGAGCGCCATAGCTTACTGCCTCGCAAATCTGGAACGTCCTGTACCTTGTCCTAGCCAGACATTGTACTTGTATCGTACTTAGACTGCGGTCTTCACCTGTCACCCGTCGCTTGTCCGTCATCTACATTCCCTTGCTGTTGTGTATAGCTTATCATCTGTATCGTTCTCCAAGTCATATCACCCACCAAGTTATTTCGACCTACCGTTCGACTGTTGTGTAAGTAAACATCAAGCTTTATTTCATCCCCTCATTGTCTCCGGTGTTTATCTCCCTCTCGCACCTGGCATCCCCAAGCGTGTCTGGGTCGGTGTCACCACCCCGTGCCCCACTCAGGACGCGACTGTGGCCGTTTTCCCACATACCTTATGGAGAACGCCCCACATGGCGACGAGGATGGGATCGCCAAAGTGGAGAGAGGAAAATAGCACCCAGAAATCAGGGTCCCCGGGAAATAGGGAGGGCGAAGTCAATCATATCACTTTAAACTGCCCTTGGAGGGACCGTCAACAGCCTCCTGTAGAAAATATGGCCGATCTATGGACTCATGCCCTATATCACCGGGCCGAAGCGGGGAAGCTAAGCGGATACTTCTCCGTCCGCACTGCTGAAAGAAACCAAGAGGGGAAGGAGTGGGCTGTCGAAGGCCTTACTCCAGCCGCATTCGGCTGTCTGCTATCGAGCCCGGCGATACTGTACCGACCATATGATAAAGCCCAAGAAGTGACACCTTTTATATCCTCAAAGCAAATCACCGATGGTAAAAATAAAGACTCACGAAGAGAATATAGTCAATGCATTACGTACATAAAAGGGAGCAGTGGCCGTGACACACCACCAGATCGATTTCTTTGCCCAGCTCTCCGGGAGGGGAGCAGAGAGAGCCAAATCCTGTCAGATTTCAGGGAACGACTGGAGAGAGGTGGATGGGAAGCCTCTAGGTGGAGATGCGGGGGAAAGAGATGGAACAAAGGAGAAGTAATTAATATCATGTTTCGCACAATAACTGAGCTTTTAAGACATGCAGTAAATCAAGCCGGTGCCATTGAGACCATGGCCCAGGAAGCCACTGAAAAAAATGCAATGCTGGCCACACTGAGATCCCAAGGTGGCGCCGATGCTGAGGGGAAGAGTGCGACTGTTGAGAAAAGGGCGCAAAAAATCCTAACAGGCACAGTGAGTAGAGAAGACGTGGGCCACAAGATGGGAGGGGCGAGTAATATAACCCTAG
>NW_005841970.1:2906621-2908323 GCF_000455745.1 Alligator sinensis
TCGGTAGGAAGTGTAAAAAATAACTCTCTAGTGCCATCTAGCTCACCACCGCCGTACAGTGTACCGCCAACGTACCCTAGCCTCCCGGAAGAGACCAAAATTGCAAGCGCCCTAACTCTCCACGCGACCCCGTAACCACAGTGAAAACTACAGTAGAAGGTGAGCTGACTCGTACTGTCGTGGTATACCGAACCTGAACAAGGGGAGAAATGAAAGAATTAATAAGAGAAACAAAAATTAATTCTGAAGAGACCCTGGTAATGTGGGTAGGCCACCTAATTTTATTAAATGGGGGCGAGTTATTAGATATGGATGACAGTGCTACATCAATGCGCCACCCGATATGGAGTGGGGGGACATGTACCGACCAGACTCATATTACCTATAACCAAGTCTGGCCAATCCCAGTAAGCGCAGCAGTGGTCCCCACTCTAACAAATCAAATCTATAAGTGGCACAAAAATCCACTCAGTAACCCGACATTGGAGCAGCTCTTATATGCCATAGCCGGCATGAGTTATCTTATCTGGGATGCTGAAGCCTATCCAGTGACGCTAACCAAAGAGCAACAGCGTGATTATTGGCCTCATCGCTGGTGCCGGGAACCAGGTAGGGTCCCTGTGTCTCAAGAAGCAATACGAACATGTGTAGAGCTTTATGGGGGCGATCAAGCGCCACTTCTCAAAATGTCATTATTTACACTAGTAGGAACCCCCATCGGGAATATTCTTCACGAGTTGCCGGAGATTAGAAAAGTTTGTTAAGGTAGAGACACATCTGCTGTTCCAAGGGTACAAGTAGCAAAACAAAAGGGAGAAAAGGAATTATCTCCCAAATTATCTCCTAAAATGTCTCCCAACAATTATTGGAGAGAGAGGACGCTGGAAGAAAAGGCACGGTTTGGCTTCCTACTAAAATACAGTGGGCTCACACCGATAGCATTACGAAAAGTGGGAGACAGAGGTCAAAAGGAGTTAGTGGCCCGATTGGGATTTAAGTATAAAAGGCTAGAGCAACAAAAAAACGAATAGCGGCCGCCGCAACGGGAACTGACAGCCGACCCAATGGTGACGAACGCCCGTATTTAACCCTAAATGTACAGATGCCAAATTATGACCAGGAAATGCCCATGTGTTTCCTATTAGACACAGGGGCACAAGTAAATGTTTTAAAGCCTAATGTCCCACACAAGAAAACATCAAGAATAGTATTTGTACAGGGGCTTAACTCCATCAAAAGTACCTCTGCAATTAAATTTAAAATCAACAACAAAATTCTATCCGGAACCCTAGGGAGTGTAAACATCCTAGGGGTACCAGGAATCAAATTACTTCAAATACAACAGTATATCATTTCAGCTTTGCCATTATGTGCCCCACATGTGGGAAAACAATGACCGACCATAAAGAACCCAACGCTGTGGCGTTATAGACCAATCACGACAAAGGAAGGTCTACAAGAATCAGTCAAGAAGCTGTTACAGAACCTACAACATCGAGGCTGTATAAATGAGGTAAAATCCTCTATTTATCTTTCACCGGGGTGGGGCAATCCCAAAGCCGGGGAATCCATCGGAAGCCCGGCTGGTAGTCGATTACTGACAGGCCAATCGCCAGTGCGCTCTACTACAAATGCCCATGACCCACACAATAATGGAAATTATACACGGCATAACGGAAATCCAGGCGGGAGGTGAATGGTG
>NW_005841970.1:2909773-2912636 GCF_000455745.1 Alligator sinensis
CTTGCCACCACTGAAATAAATGATAGTATTCAGAGCTTTAGAGGTATCTATGCAGAAAACAAGGAAGTGAGCATCTGGTCCTACGTGGATGACATAGTGATAATGGGACACCATCAAGAGACCGTGCACCAAGCAGCTATGAGTTTGAGAGACCATCTACAAAAGGAGGGTTGGAGAATAAATGACAACAAATCAATGAAGGAACCAGCCAACAGCTTCATTTTCCTCAGAACTCAATTCACAGGTCAGTGCCGGTCGGGTATCACACATAACATCATACCTACATCTATACAACAACCAAAGACAAAAACTGACTTTCAAGCCCTATTAGGACAATTAAATTGGCTTCGTCACTATGTGGCACCCCCACATTTAAAAATAGTCCAACGTATCCAGCAACAACTTCGCAAAAGGCCAAGGAATCGTAAGCCCTGGACAAACCAAGACCAAAGGGCCTTAGAGTCAGTATTGTCTGAAGTAAGTAATACTCACTTAACTGCGCAGTCGGGAAACACCCCACTACACATCTACGTGGGATTCATGCAGGAGCACATTTCGGCTGTCGCAAGAAACACCGAGACGGAGCATCCAGTGTATATGGGCCACCGCGCCTTACAGGAACACCAACACAGATATGGGTGCCTAGCCAAAACTATGTTAGCCACCCAATTAGTAGAACACCTGGCCCCGTATACAGGAACCCTAGTTGCGCCTGGAGGTTCACTCCTAACATCACTGAACCCTGGCAGAAGCCACCCGGAATATCAGGGAACCGCGAGAACCTGGTGTACAATAGTACTGAGATTCCAGTACTACTGGTCAGGGTGGAGAACGCTGGAGGGAGACCTACCACCAGAGGAAAGAGAAGAACCGCATATACCCAAATTATACAGAACCATAAAACCGGGCTGGTTGGCGTCTGATGGTACCTCCAGGGGAAACGGAGCGTATGGATTCCACTGTAAGCCGTGCAAATGTACTGAAATTCGCGATGCATATAATAATGAATCGGTTCAAGCATCAGAGTTAAGAGGGTTCCACCTAGCCCTGTTGCATGTTAAAGACTATCATAATGACACCCTACCGGTACCTATAATCACCATCGATTCTGAGTACATATACCGGGTTATAACTAAGGCCGCTAAAGCCACCGAACACCAACAAATTTGGGAAGATATTAGAGAAACATTAATGCAACTCACAACATTACCTTTAATAAGACACACCCGGTCTCACCGCGAGGACACTGATCCAGTACATCAAATCATAGATCAGCTCCTAGCGCAAAAGACATTATCGGACAACGTAAAAATAATACAGTTCAATCAAACGAAGACCACAAATAATCACAAAGCAACGGAAAACCAAGTATTTCTAAACTGACTCCACGAGTTTTGGGGACACCCTAGTGCCGACAAAGCCCGAGCTCGGTGGCAGTTAGATGCAAAAGAGGGGCATAGCCTAAAACAATGGGAGGAAATAGTACAGGCATGTCCTGCTTGTGCCAGGGAGAAGCCGAAGCATCACAGACACCAGCACGTTGCCTTTAATGCCGAACACTTTGCACCCAGAAAGACCTGGCAGGTCAACCTGTTAGGCCCACTCCCAGAAGCCAAAATGCCAAATAAAGGGTTGGCTATAGTGGATCTAGAAACCAGGCAACTCCTCGTTATTCCGATAAGAAAAACAACAGCTATAAAGGTTCAAGAAAGTTTATTACATGTATTTGCCCGTTGGCAAGTGCCTAGTGAGATCCATTCAGACGGAGGGCCGCCCTTCACCTTGAAAATTATTGAACAGTTTGCCACTAAACATAATATCAATTGGCACCATCATATACAATACCATCCTCAATCGAACAGTGTAATTGAAAGACACATAGGCCTATATAAAGAGCACCTACGCCTCAAAAACAATGGAGCTTACAAAAATTGGACACGATTTAATGATGAAATATTAATATGAATGAATAAGACAAAAAACTTATGGGAAAAGAGACCAGCAATAACACCACCAGCCTGGAGGCCTTGTTACAAAACACCGGAGAAGGTGTGGTTAACCGTACCTATAGCCACATCGACACACCCAGCTCCGGCTCCAGGAACAATTGTGAAAACAGGGAACTATCCGAACACCTATTTTGTTTCCTTAGAAGCAACTATACCGCCACGCGTCATCCTGGCTCACCATAATTGTCTGAGCAGGAGAAGCTGAAGGACCAACTAGTTAGTAATTAAATGTAGTGTTATGAATAAGTTATATTAATAGGTGTTAAGTTTTCTTTTGCAGACACCCCAAACCTGCTAACCTGCTATTACAACCCTTGGCTTACTGAAGCGAGAAACGAGCGTTTCGGAGCTGCCAGGCTATCACGCTATCACCCCAACTTCATCCACCAGCAAAGACATGACGCCACGTCAATAAGAAAACAACAAAAAGAGTGAAAATGAAGATCTCACATATCATCGTGACGAGTGTAATTGCCATCCTGGTGACAACCCAAGCAGAGGAAAGTTTCAACGACACCATGACCGGGTACCAAGAAAACTCCATACTTAGTCTACTAACGCTCTGGACCAATGTCATCGGGGACCCAGATAAGAGTGGACTCACTGCGTGTTTGCGAGTACCTTTATCGGTTGATGACTCAATAATCATCCCATATGTACATTCTCTCGACCTCGGGGCATGGTTCCAAGCCAGAAACCATGATAATCCCCGTAATGTAAGCATTGACATGAGGGTAAGAGATCAATCTATTGTAGAACACCAATATACCTGGGAAAGGAATCTAACGGTAGCTAGCATGAAAGAAAGCAAATGCACCAAATATGTTAAGAGTCTCTTGGGAATACCAGTACCC
>NW_005841970.1:2912763-2932436 GCF_000455745.1 Alligator sinensis
ACTTGGGACCCAGAGAAAACTGAACCTACATGGTTCATAAAGCTTCCCCCTGG
This sequence comes from Alligator sinensis, assembly GCF_000455745.1. Classification (NCBI taxonomy): domain Eukaryota; kingdom Metazoa; phylum Chordata; order Crocodylia; family Alligatoridae; genus Alligator; species Alligator sinensis. Next base: position 2,912,817 of record NW_005841970.1, read on the forward strand.
CCCATTTCGACGAACCAACCGAACTCCTGTGGTTCGTACCGCATTACACCACCATGTGGTCTTAACCACGTGGAATATCAAAAACGCTGTCAATGTATCTAACCCAAACGAATGAGCATCTTATTTTTATCCAGTACGTAAAGTTGCAATGATGAGTCAGCGGTGCCATGGGTACGAACTACCGTCAAGCGACATTGCCCTACCCGGGGAGTTAGCCAAAGACAGGTGGAAAGACAGAGACTGCGGAGAACTTTAAACACCGGCTCCCCTGGAAATGCTGTGGGCATGCTCCGATGGCTGCCTCCATACTAACCTCCCAGCTACGCTATCAAATGTAAGTTGTTTCATCGCAAACGTACTGCTATGTCCTCCATTATCCATTAATAGCGCAAAACCAACCAGCCCCATATTGATTAGACAAAAGCGGGGTGCAACGTGGAGTTCACTCTCGCAGGATAAAAAGGTTAACAAGTTCTGGGGCTGGGCAACTGGTGGAGCCCATTGCTGGGCAGGACAAAGATTCAGTATGGCGGAAACCCGAATGCTTATTGCAGTGTTGACGGAGCAAGCAGAAACTATCGCCAACAAAACTGCAAAGGGGTTTACTTTGGTAGGTCGGCAGCTCCAAGCCACGTCCCAAATGACATTACAAAATTGCCTAGTATTAGATCTTACGCTCCTTAAAGAAGGGGGTGCCTGTGGATATCTCAACTTATCACACGAACATTGTTGCATATCTATCCCAAACGTATCAATACCCCTAAATCAACAAATTAGAGACCTCAAAAAAGCGGCCGAGGAAACCAATAAGATCAATGATATAGGAACGGGGTGGCTTGCAAGCATTTTTAGTTCGTTGGGATGGAGACCCTCTGCATGGCTAATGCATTTACTTACCCCATTAATTGCGTTGTGTATACCCCTGTTGGGAATTCTATGTTGCGTCTGCATAGGATGTTGTATTATAGATACCATCAAGAAGAGAGTAGCTACGTTATCTACTTTGGTTTACACCCAACTGTCCACCTCCGACACCGACGAGGAGGAACCTGAGTGTACTTCAATGGACAGTACTTTATAATCTTATATACGTTTCGTGCAATAATCTGGCAGAGGTCAAGGGGGCATGTCAACAGATAAAGTGACCCCCGCCAGATTATTGTACCAAAAAAAGGTTAAGTGACACAACCATCTGTAACTGGTGATGCGGTGGCAGAGTGTGTCCGCAGTCTGACCCATCATGCGAGCGGCGCGTGATCACAATGTTAAGTAGGGCGTGATCACCTGTGTTCTAGCCAACCAATGACCACCTAATAGACATGGCTGGCCAGCTTGTCCATGTGTTCCAGAACTTACCATCAGGGAAGTTTTCTGATTGGCTAAAAATTTTATATAGGGGACCGCACACCTTGGTGCGGGGTCCCCGGGCTCCGACTCTTGAGACAGACTGATCACCTGTCTTAGGGCCTGGTCAGAACCCTAGGTCACCAGCAGAAGCTGCTCTGATTGCTCCGAGCACCATAGCTTACTGCCTCGCAAATCCGGAACGTCCTGTACCTTGTCCTAGCCAGACATTGTACTTGTATCGTACTTAGTCTGCGGTCTTCATCTGTCACCCGTCGCTTATCCGTCATCTGTATTCCCTTGCTGTTGTATATAGTTGATCATCTGTATCGTTCTCCAAGTCATATCGCCCACCAAGTTATTTTGACCTACCATTCGACTGTTGTGTAAGTAAACATCGAGCTTTATTTCACCCCCTCATTGTCTCCGGTGTTTATCTCCCTCTCGCACCTGGAATCCCCAAGCGTGTCTGGGTCGGTGTCACCACCCCGTGCCCCACTCAGGACGCAACTGCGGCCATTTTCCCACATACCTTACGGAGAACGCGCCACAGTCTTTATAACAAACTTTTTTTACATTGGAAAACTGTTATCAAATCCACCATTAGTCTTCTCTTCTCTAGATTAATTATTTTAGTTGTTCCGCTCTTTCCTTTGTATGTCACATTTTCTACGTTTCTAATCATGTTTGCTATTCTCTTCTAGAATATCTTCAATTTAGCCACATCTTTCTTAAAGTATAGTGTCCAAAATTTGACACAGTACAGTATATATTAGCTCTCTTTTGAAGTGGACAACTTTAACAGAGCTAGTTCCAAAGACAGGCTGTAGCTTCTTACCCAGCTGCTGCTTCTACCCCACTACATTGCTGCTGCTGCCTCTACACCCTCCTTAAGTACCATACCCCTCTGTAGTGCTAACCTCTTGCAGAAATACCACAAAACATCCCCCACTGCCGAGTTCCTTGGTAGTCCGTAGCTTGCTGGTCCCTGCAGTACACCAAATAAAGCTTCACCAATGCTGAATGAAGTGGAAGAATAGCTTTCTGATTTGAAGGTAACACTCTTATTGATACAGTCTTACATGCTACTTGAACCAGTTTCAAATGGTCTCAGTATACTCCTTGACTTAAACATGGGATGTTTAGGGCTTGAAAGCAGGTTAAAACCGACTGTCAGGCAGCTAGGATTTATGGGGAGACCTAGGAGACCCACTATTGATAGTTCACATTGATGAATTACCTCCAGCCATACAATGGACACAGCAACATGCCTTCAATGGACATTTCACAGGTACCAGAGACTGCTCCAGCAGGCAGCACAAGCACAGCATTCTCAAATCTCAGACACACAGTAGACACCCATAAATCAATGAACTTCAGAAAGCAAGCTGCTCAGCAGGAGCTCCAAGGTGCAAAGAGGAGATGCTGCCACTGAAAGCACAAAGACGTTCACTCACCTTATGAAAAGTTGAGGAAGGACCCACTGCCAGACAACTATGCTTCTAGACTACCTGTCACAATCACTCTCCACCTCTACCATGGACCAGTCATAGCTCATGTAGCACCCCAGACCCTGCTCACAAAGATAGTACATTGCATGCATGGTAAACTGAACTACCTGCCTGTATATCGTGGAGAGACATGCTTGCATAGGTAGGAAGGACCAATCTACAGGCAAAAAGGAGCTGCTGGAGAAGGGGTGGGTTGCTCAATTCAGTTCACTGCAGCTCAGCAACCAGCACACTTACATAGCTCTCCATTTTGACCCTTGCAGAGGCAACTATTAAGCACATTCTGTGGCACACCCTGAATGCCCTACGTTTTCCAGTCCAGGGGAGGCCCAAACATTTATTCCCTAAAGATATACAGGTTGTAGCGGCTGAGCTCCTTTGCCAATGAAAATGCAACTTCTTTATCCAGGGAGCGATTGTGATGGCCCTGTAAATTATCTAATGGGACTGTGATAGCAAAGTTCTACCCCAGTCTGGGACAGCAACCAGTTCCAGCTCCTGGCTTTCATTCATTTTTGACTATAGAAAGACAACAAGAGCAATCCCCTTGTTGCAAAGTACTCAGAAAGACCACAGCTGGGCAGGATGGTTTTAAACCCAGTGATTTCAAATAGGAATTCATAGTGTTATCTTGTGAATCATCTTCGCACACTTAACAGTATTAATACTGTGTGACATCCTACAGCATCCCTGAAGGAATCTCAAGGCACCTCAGGGTGCTGCAGCAACCTAGTTGAGAATCACTTGATTAGTGTGGACATAATTGGCTGTATAACTGTGAACAGAAAGCACTTGCATAAATGGGTCAATGTCAGAGTGGCAGGAGATTTCAAGGGGGTTGCACCACAGTCTGTTCTGGGTCCAGTGTTTAAAATTTTTTATGAATGATTTAGATTCAGAAATAGAGTTTTGATCAAGTTGCAGATGACAATGTTTGGGATTGACAGGATTGGAATTCAAAAGGACCTTGACAGATTGGAAAACTGGGCAGTAGGCAACGGAATGAAATTCAACAAGAATTAATATAACATGCTACATCTAGAGAGGAGAAAACAAATACCCAGATACAGAATAGGAGATGATTGGCTAATCAGTAACACTTTTGAGAAGAACCTTGGGGTTACGGTGGATGACAATCTCAATGTGCAGCAGCATGCGAGGCTGTTGCTAAAAAAAGCAAATGCAATTTTGGACTGCATTAAATAGAAGTATTGTATGCAACTTCCTAAACCTCTGAAAGCTGGAAGCTGCAATTGAAGATGAGCAGGGAGTGCCCTGCACCCTCAGCATCCACTCTATCACTATGTCAGAATACTAGGCTAGATGAATTTTCTATAAATGGCATTTCTTATGCAAGACACAGGAGATGATAGTACCACTCTACACAGAACTGTTTATAGTCAGTAAAGAGTACTGTGTGTAGTACAGGGCTCTACAATTTAAGAATCATGTGGAGAAACTGGAGAGGATCCACAGGCAAGGAACAAAGATGATAAAGGAGTTGAGATGCAAACTGTACAAGGAAAGCTTGAGAGAATTACATGCATTAAATTTGGAAAGAGGCGGGGGTGGGGCACACAACAGCAATTTTCAAATATTTGAAAGGCTGCTGTAAAGAGGAGGAAAAACAATTGTTCTCTCTTGCCTCAAAAGACAGTATATGAAATTTAAACTGTAGCAAAGCAGATTTAGATTAAATTTTCTAATTTCTTGCCCAGGAAAATTGTGAAATTTCCTTCATTTAAAGTTTTCAGGAAGGAGAGTCAGCATCTGTCTAGAATAGCTTAGGAATAAGGCATTCTGCATTTGTGTACAGGTTCCTTCCAACCCCCATGATTCTACCATCCTCCCACACAATAGTTGGCATCTGGCAGGTGCTAAAGATGTCCTCAAGTCTCCAGCCAGTATCTAAAGAGCATGTTTATTACCACACTTGCTGAATTGAGAGGGGAAAAAAAGCTCCCTGAATTGCGAGCCCTCTGCCCCAAGGCAGCCTGCTGAGGTTGACAGGAGACTGAACCCCAGCAGCCCTATGGAATAGTAGGAAGATCCGCATTCTCCTGAAGGCAGCATGGGATCATCCACATCAGCACCATCAAAAGTCTCCAGACACAAACAAGCAAACTAGAAGCTGTCCATGGCCCAGCTCCTGTCTATGTGAGCCAAGCCCAACCAGACCGGAGGAATGATTTATCAGTCTTTATAAACACCTAAGCACTCTAGGGCAGGGGTGGCTCAACCTCCAGACTGTGAGGTCAGATACAGCCTGCAGAGTCATCTCAACTAGCCCATGGGGCTCCTCAGGGGGCAGGGAATTTGGCAGCGGTGGAGCAGTGACCCTCCCCTTGCTAAATTCTCAAACCCCAAGCCCTGCACTTCTGGTCACAGTACAGCCATCCCCTGTCCACCATATGTGGAACAAGGCCAGGACATGCCCCCTTCCCCCTGTGGGATAAGGCTGAGACTAAGACATGCACCCTTTTCTCCACAGTGCCAAGCCATGCCTCTTTTCCCCCTGCAGGGTTGGGTTGTGGTTTGGTCATGCCTGTTTCCCCCTGTGGAGCCAAGCAACATCTCCTTTCCCTCACAGGGCTGGATTTAGGCTGGGCCATATGGTGCCCACCATACTGGCCAGTACTGGATCATGACCACCAGCAGGATCTGGCTCATGGATGGACAGGGCACTGCCCACCTGACCCACCAGGGGAAAAGGTTGAGCACCACTGCTCTAGACAATACTGACTATAGACAATTGTTTAAGAAGGCCTCAGACACTTCTTCCTCCTGGTTTGACAGCGTATAACAGATATCCCATGCCGCTCTCCCCTCCAATCTATACTAGAGGGCTTTCAATGCACCTACCTTCCCACTCGTACTGCTCTTCACAGTGCACATATCTCTTCTTTACATATAGGGCAACAACTTCTCCTTTTTCCCCCGCCTCATCTTACTGAATACATTATACCCATCTATGACAGTATTCCAAGCATGTGAACTTGGCTGTATAACTCCAATCTCCATCTGAATTAAGTGACTACTGAGACAATCAGGTCTTAGTTTTATTTGCAACATTATCAAGGTCATTTTGAATTCTGATCCTGGCTCCTATCATATTTGCTATGCAACCCAGTTTGACTCCAACAGCATATGTAATAAGTTTATACTCCACTCTATCATCCAAGTCATTAATGAACATATTGAACTGTTCTAAGAAACATAATAAACCTCCATAGAGATCCCCCAACTAAGACCTCCTGCAAGTTTCACATTGAGCCATTTATGACTACACTCTATGCGTTTGCAAAGATAAGATACAATGACTTTTTTTCAGATACTCCTTGAGTACTCAGGGATGAATCTTAACAGGTCCTGATGATATAAAAATAATCTAGTTTATCTTTTCTAGCTTTCTTTCCATACTCTAGGTTGAATATCTACCCATTTGACTTTGATGTTAATGGTGCCTAATATCTGACACTTTTAGGAAGACAAGTTTAATAATATATAAAATATAAAAATATATAAAATATAAAATAGGCATTTAATATTAAGTAAGGGACCTACACTGCTATGCTATTCTTCTTTCTTATAATAAATTTACGGTTATTTTGGTTTTGAAGCTTTGGTTATTTTTAAGCCCCTTACTAGCTGTGTTATAATGTTTTTGATTTTGTCCTAATATGTTCATGCTACACTATCATATTTCACTTCAGTACATGGTTTCAATTTTTTGTAAGATTCCTTTAAGTTTCAAGTTGCTGGGTAGCATACTGGCTTATCCAAGCAAAAGCTGGTCTCTTGCTATGCTTCCTTTGCATCAGGAGAGCAAGCTGTTTAAGAGTTCCCTGAGCCTGCTGTTTGAAGTCCAGTAATTTTATTCTGAGGTTTCCTTGTCTTTGTTTTTCTTTTCCTTGGATCACAAAACTCAATTATGTTGTGATCTTGAACTCTATCATTTCATGATTACTAACAACCAAGATGCCTTCCACCTTCAGATTCTTGGCCAGTTTCTCCTAAGTTATGAGCACAGCAAGTAGAGTCTCTCTACCATCTGTACATGCCTAAGGGGCTGTGCTCTCCTCTATGCCCCATTGTAATGAATTAAGTCACCCAAAAGCCACCTCCTTCAAGTACCATCAGTAAGTCAAGTCTGCTTGGCAAAAATGCATGGGGGGAGGGGTCATTCTTGGCAGCTGCCACTTAGTTCTGCAACCCCTTCCTTCTTGAGGCCTGCTAAAGCCTGAATCTGGACATCTTTCACAAGAGCTGAAAAACCTCTCAATTGGGACAGGCATTTAGCAACCAGAACGAGGCATGAATGTTTAGTGAAACTCTGCTTTATTTTATTATTTTGTTTTATTTATGCTAAGTGCCCTTTAAGCTGTTTTATTAACATCTTAAATTATATTTATTTATTCTTTTAATCTAAACTGCCCTGGACCTTCGCTAGGAAGGGTAATGTATAAAACACATAAGCAAAATAGAACAAAATAAACAAAACAAAATGAAAAGCTACCTCAAACATAATCTAAACCTGCTGGACTGTCTGTGTACTGCTGTATTATCATCCCAACACATATCACTAGGATTAAAGGCCTCTAGAACTACTTGGTTTGGGGTCCTGTGGCTTGCATGCTTCTGCTACTTGTTTTTGCCTTGTTCACCTGAGTAATACTCACACTGCAGGATCAGGGTCTTAACATTGGTCTTAAATTTATCTTGCATATACTTCATGATGAAAGAAAGACTCAGTTTTGATAGATTTTTTTTTCTTAGTAGTATCTGTTTGCATTACCATAGTTCCTACAGAACTGGGGTTGCCAACGTTCAGTTTTATGATTCTAGGCCATAACCATTCTCAGTGTATTTTTTTTTTTAAAAAGGATTCCTTTATATACCTTTTTTACAAACATTTTGTATTTTTGTCAAGAGAAAGCAACTCTCCTTTTGAACTGAAAATTCTCAGACTTAAACTGAAAGAAGAAGGTTGTTAATTTGGCCTTTTATTTTCCAGGAGAAAATAAATGAAAGCCATTTTTGATCCATTGGACAGCACAATGTAACATTTCTGAATGTTACATTGTTACATTATCTGCTCTCACTCTAGGACTTTGCCAGTTTTGACTTCATAAACAGTAATTTCTTTCTATTTTCCAGTGCACAAACAAAAGTGGTTTAAGTTAAGAGAAATATCTTCACTACTGGCAGAAAGAAAAGAAAATCAATGTTCAAGTCTCTAATTTCTAGTCTGCTTTGGTTCTTCCCTGTACAGATGTGTTTTGCATATTAGCAAAAGAGTCAAACTGAAAAAATGAAAAAGTGTTTCAGTCTCGTACAGGCTTATATTAGAAATGCTAAGACTACATATCATCACATATATTTCTCTCAATCTGCATACGTATCTTAGATTAATGTTAGTGGAAGTTACCTAAGAACATGAAGAACAGACTCCCAAGAGGTTATACTCTAGATGCGTTTCCATCTCACATCTACTAACCTTAATGAAAGAAATATATACAAACTGAGGGAAGCTCTGTGTTATGATCAGGTCAGTAAATGCTTTTCCTTCAGAAAAGAAAGCACACAACAGCCATCTAAAAGCTATAATGTACTGCTTATTATAAAATAATTATAAATGTTAGTATAAAAACTGAGACTGTTTTCTTCATACATTAAAGTATGGCTAACACATTCAGAAAATAACTGTAGACTGTAAGAATCATCACAATTGCATACCTATGCCACTAAACTAATTAACTACATAAAGCTATATAATGTTACCATTGTAAATAAAGGAGTGTTGCCTATTACCTATTAACCTATTACAAAAAGATTACTGTAAATTCAGCTTACGTGCAGCATCATTTCTTGCACAAACAAACAGATAATACAACAAGCTTGAAACCTTTCCAAGCTGGCAGACTGGCAACACAAATTATGCAGAGAAACAGAAAGCCTTCAGTAGATTCAATAGAGCTTGGAGCATAAGAATGATTAAGTGTTTCTGTACACAACTACAAATCACAGTAATGAATCAGACTAAAATTTCCAATAAGGGACTTAACTGCACCAGCTGGCCTTCTTCAGACAGCAGTGTTATAATATGAAATGATGACATTCTAAATAGCAGTGTTTGCAACTTTTGGAAAATCTGCCGAAAGCAAGTCCATTGTTTTGTTTAATGAAAAACATAATAAAACCTAAAGATATATAAGAAAAAATGGAATACAGGAAATAGAAAATATAGAGGGGGAAAACTTAGAAGACATTTTTCCTTTCTTCCTTTTTTATAATTAGCTAGAGAATGAGCCTGATTAACTCACAGTGAAAGGAATAAGAAATTTCACACAGACTTTAACATGGTCTGACTCAGGCTTGAGCTGAACAGTTAAGATTTTAATTGAGCGGTTAAGAAAACCAAATCTTATCTACATATATATAAAATAAAATCTACAAAGCCCTGCTCTTTTTGAGATCATATCCATGAGTAGTGGGGAAAGAGCCAGCTGCTAACAAAGGAACTGCCATTTATGAGCTAGATATATGAAGATGTTACTTATACCCAGAAGTTGATTCTCTTTTTAGCAGCTGCCTCCTCCATCACCCTATGCTTGCCACACTTTCAGAAAAGGGGACAGACAATCATATATTCAAATGGAAAACATACCTACTACCTTAGTCGCAATACTGTTACAACTTGTAATATGAGTTGCATTGGATTAGGATTCATTCTACCCCTAAAATGTATTAATCTAAAATCTGTGCACATCAGCTCTCTCTGTTTAGGGGATATTATAACTGATTACAGTAACATGGAAATTATTGGCAGTTTAGACTAAAGAGGAGACTCCAAATACTTCAAACAAAATGTAGTTTACAATATGAACTTCTACTCCCACAGATGCTGGTGTCTCATGAAAGGAGAGTATAATTCATGAGAGCAGAGGCAAGAATTTTCAAGAGCAGTGTCCCCCAGCAAATGTAAGTCAATTTGTATACAGGCATATATTGGCTTGCATACATTTTGTGTGCATCGATCTTTATGCTGAACTACACTATCATTAGTTAAAAATTTGTCTTCAGAATGCTTAAGAGCAATGTGTATCTATTTTCTAGCAGTGAACAGATATCACAAATCTATTATTTCACGTTATAGTGAACAATATATTAGCATGAGGCTCCTCAGAGGCTAACCAATGGCTTTGTGTGGGCCTACTCTGGATCCCATCCATGTCGCCATGTGCGGGCCTACTCCCGATCCCATCCATGTCGCCATGTGTGGGTCGGGAGCGATCTGGGCCCTTTTTTGCTCCGCGCAGGCTGTGGCCAGCAGCCCGGGCACGCTGGATCGGAGAGAACGGGCGACACGCTAGAATTAGGCACGGACGCGTAATGGTTGATTCAAGATTGTTTACTTACACCGAAGATGGTCGCGGTGTAGGCTGGACAGTTTCCCAGGCACAGCTCCGATTAAATCCTCGTTTGAGGACTACGACAAGCTCGGGTCTCTCTCACGAAGTTTGCTAGGCTCCGTGGATCCTTTTATTCACTCATTCACACGAAGTTTGCTAGGCTCCGTGGGTCCTTTTGCGCGCAGGGAGAGGGATACGTTGAGGATTGCGAACGGCGATGAGGAGAGGCTAGAGGCTGATCAGACCTCTGTTGCCTGCTTGAAATGCGCTGGGTCCGATAGGCTCCGCAGCGCTTAGAGATCTTCACAAGACATGAAGTCTCCTCCTCCTGGTGTTCGTGGAGTCCTCCCTTGCGGGGGTTCTCCTTGGAGTTCTCCAACTTGGGCGGAAACCACTCAAGCTTTTTATACGGCTAGCAAGCCAATCGCTAGCCGCCACGTGTGAATAATTTCACGCAAGCCAATAATGGGGCTCGAATTAGAATACAAATGGCGGGAACTCTTTGCAACAAGCATTTCTTAGCTGCAAAGAAGAAATGCACACTGCAAAGAAAGCTACGAATTGGCGGGAAAATAATTCAGTGGTGCCAAAGCACACACAAAAACAAAAATCACACCCTTGGGTTGTGACAGGCTTATTAATTTTAAATATAACCATGCCAGAGTAATTCTGGTATGCTACATATTTAACAAAAGTATTCCTGATTTTCTGTGCTATATTTATTTTTGCCCATGTTAATGCGCATCCTATGCACCCACACACATGTAAATACATGAAGCATTTCTGGTAATGGAAATGCAAGGTAGAAAGCAGTTAAGAGTACTCTGGTCACAGAAAATGGATTATTAGTATAAGTAGTAAAAGCGAGTGGATAGAAGATAAGTAATTGATCCTAATCTATATGTAATTATTATTCTTTAAAGCACAATTCCCACAGATACACTTTCAACAGTAATGGGTTTTAACAGAAAAAGTAATACAACTCAGGTTTGCATATTCTTCACAAAATTATACCAGAGTTTTCTTTCAGAATATACCCCTTAAACAACTTCATCCTCATTTTAGGTTGGATCAGGAAGTTTCTCACCTTGTATATTTGTTACACATATCAAAAACTCTAAAAAACATCTCTATTTGAAAACAGATGCCTCTTATGGTGGACATGTGTTCTCAAATGCAAAGCAGCTGGATAAAGCGTAACACCAAGAGTTCCTGAGTGTACAGAAGTGCTCCGTGCACATTTTACACCGTTGTAATTTAGAGGACTTTTTATAGCACTATAAAGTAACAGCATTTTTAAACATGTCAGAAGTGCATTGGGGGGGTGGGGGGGAATGGTGGGTGACTGAGCCTCCCTGAACTTTCCAGGCTAGGAGGCAGAGGGTGCTCCACAGCCTCCTGAGGTTTCTCCACTGGTCAGAAATTTGACCAGTGTACAGATATTATTTAAAGCACTGTAGGCTGCTAAAGTGTTGTAAAATACAGTGCAAATTTAATCTCTCTTTAACAATGGTTAAAGCACTGTACCCATTTTTAAAGTGTTTTAAAGCTATGCACTTCTGTTAAGTCATAGCAATAAAGCATTTTAAACAGCAAAAAACCAACTTCTGTACCACCTGTGACTAGGCACACAGAAGAAAGCGCACTGGAACCTTGCTAAACTATTCAATTCCTTCTTTGACTTTCCCATCATTAGTTCAAAGGCATCTACTTCGCAAGATGACATTTGATCTTAAAGGAAACACTGATAGGGCTCCTACATAAAACACAAACCATTTACCTGACACTGAATCACTCCATGCTAGTTTCAGCCTATTCAGATACCATTTACCTTTTTATGATTTTACCACTCTTGCAAAAGAACCTTGCTGTATTCAGCTCTACTTGTGAATTTATTGTCTTCCATTCACCAAAGCCTCATATTTAATCAATTTGAATTGGCAGAATTTTTACCAATTGATGCATCATTTCCCAATGGATAGTTGCAGATTAAAGACATTTTCAAAAATGTCTGGAGTTAGGCTAAGGGTGAAATTGTCAAAACCACCAAAATAACATAAAAAGCAAAGCTAAACTGAATTTGCAAGTGACATATTCCCTTCAGAATCTAAGTTCCATTGAAAGTTATTGATAAATTTGATGCTTTGAAAATGTCATCCCTTAGTTTAATTGCTACATATGTAAAGTAGGGACAGTATTGTTAGTCTACTTGAAATATGTATTACAAGTGTGATGGCATTAAGTATGTGTAAAAAATACTTTAATTAAAAAAGGAAATTTTTATGACTTTTCTCCTACTAGATGCCCATCTCATCCATCAATCATTACCACCTCTTAGGACATCAACTGCTTAGTCACAAATTTGCCAAAGAATGGCCAGAGAGATTAAGTGCTGTGGGTACTGAATAGAATGGAATCAGTATTGCTGTACTGTAGCGTTTAGAATTTACTCTAAATTTTTGTCACATCATCCATCACAGACAAGGTTAACCAAATCTCATGCTCTAAGCCACAAAGCCGATCACCCCAAAGCTAAAAAAGCAATGCTTTTTTCACATCAGAGTACCACATAAATCACTAGGTGACCAGATACACTGATAAGACCAACATAAATATGTAATTAGAAAGCATTTTCTACTTTCCTCTTCCTCTGTTCTTCAGAAGCGCTTACAAGAGGTGGACTTCTAAAGACAGAATAATAAAGCAGATGGATCAATGATTTGATCCAGTACAACAATTGAACATTTCATTCATTATAGTTTTTTTTTCTAGGCCTTTGGGCTAAGATCAATTGATTAGTAGTTGAACATGAAATCTACTAGGAGAGCATAAAGGGACAGCTTGGCAAAAGGATGGATTGAGTCAGCAGGGCCTAATCTTTTTGACAAGTATGTCACACATTAGCTCCACACCCTCCCAAGTTCCACTCCAATTCTCTTTACCTGCCTGATTTTATACTCTTCTTTTTTCTCCCTGCCCTATCTTGTGTGTTGCCTGCCCCGCCCCGGAGGCTGCCCACACACTTGTGGCATTCATGCCACAGGTTGGCTACCCCTGAAGTAAGTGACTGAAAAGATTTTACAATTATTAACTGTTTTCAGACCATAATGTGGTATTCTTAACATGTTTTGCAAGTGACCATGCAACTCCCCAGTCCTGGCTCTAGGCATTTCTTTGCATTGCCCCACTGAGGTGCCTTGTTGGCATCAGAAACAGCAGGGAGTCTTTTCAGGTGTTGAGGCTGGAGTCCATTTTTGTACTATGCTGGGTCCTTCTATGCAAATTGGCTCATTCCCAAGTAATACGCCACTTTGGCAGGCTCCCACACACAAATAATCCCTTCTTTCCCAATGTTCAAGCTAATCAAGGAAACTGAGGCATACCACATCATTATAACAAACATATTTAACCCATAAATACTGCAACAAAACCAAGACTGTCATGGTGATAACATGAATTCAATGACTGGTAAATAATGACATGCTACCATAGCATGCCTATACCTCACTAATATATGTAAGAGTGTCATATCATATTATAGTCATATTTTAAACTTGTTAATTTTTATTGATTCCTTGTATATTTAAAAGGGTCTCTTCTGAGTTTTATCTGGGATACTTGCAACAGCCAGAACCAGAGGGATTAATAAGCAATAATATGTGCTTCTTGGAGGCATTTGGTATTTTGCCTAAACAGGTAATATTAGTTAATATAAGCTTGTAAGTTTGTAAACTGCAAATGTAACTTGTCTGTCATAAGTTTAACCAAAATGATAAATTAACTGTTCATAGAACTGACTGGGCCCCATAGGCGAAGCTGTAGCTGTGAGATTAGCTGGCCTAACAGTTTTTTGCTCAGCGTTCACCCTTAGCGATAAAAACTGAATCTAACTGCTTGGCACACCCAACACATTCCAGTAAAGCATATCCCAAGAAAGCATATTCCCATGAAGCCTAAAATGGGTTGGGATTTAGGTGGAGCGATGTCAACTTCAAACCTAAAGGTGCTGCATCATAATTTGCTTATTGGATAAATCCGAGTCTGGATAGTAACCTTTTATGATAATTTTAACACCTTTCAATCCCATAGGGTAACATCTATAGGGCAACGTTGTGAGTGGCCCTGAGGCCAACAGATTAACATAAGACTAGGTATAAAAAGCACGTGCATCAGGTAACCAGCAGGAAGGAGGGAACAAAACGGTCATTTCTGTTCCACGCCCGGACCCCAGACTCCCAGTGTGAGTGAGGACCAGATCCTGATCAAGGGACCTTCCCTGGTAATCCCTCTGACAGTGTCGAATGAGGACACCTGACTTCACTGGAATCACTTGGTGCGCACCTGGCATCGAGGGACTATCGATAAGTTGCCAACCCATGTCTGTCTATTCGTTGTTTAGAACAGCCCAGTGTGGCTAATACCCTCACAGTGCCCAGTTGGCCTGCGACAGATTGATCTATCTACCTGTTGTTATTATCTGTTGTTATTATTTACTATTAGCTCTTTTATACTGCATTATCTGCTTATTGCATTTGTCTTTCTGTTAACTGTTGTGTGTGTGTAAGCTATAATAAATTTGCATTTATTTCACTCCCAACTTTGCCTCCTTGATCCAAAACTGAATCAAACAGCCCAGTTCGCCTGTGATAAAATTGATATACTCACAGTGTCCAGCTGGCCTGTGACAGATACTACTACTTAATCACCTCTCTCACAGGGATTCTGTGCATACTGGATGCTAAGTATTGGTATTAGAGGAACAGTTAAGGGCCTGGAAGAGAAAATAGAATACTAGTAATAGCAAGAAGGGCCTGGAAGAGAAAATAGAATACTAGTAATAGCAAGAATGACATAAGATCAGGAAAGTAAAAAACTGGCACTGAACAAAGGTTAAAGAAACCTTAGAGAAGAAAACAAGGTTAGAGAGCAACAGATAATAGTTGTGAATATGGGAGAGGAAAATAAAGGCTGCTTCTCAAACAAGAGGTGGAAGGGATAGAAGGTATATAAAAACAAAGTAATATACCAGACTAGGAAAAATAGGAAGGAAATACAGATTAATGTAAGTCAGAGAATGGAGAGAAAAGAGAAGAGGGAAATGATTATAAAGAAAGATGTCTGGTAGGGGTGTGTGAAATTTTGACGGGTGTTTTGTTTTAAAACTGTTTCAACACGTTTTGAGCTGGAAACAGTGAAATCAAGATGAAACAAAAGGATTCAAAATGAAATCGAGGGCACTCAAAATGTTTCAAAAGTTTCAAAACGTTTTGAGTTTCAAAGCAGCCTGGTGGTGGGAGGCAGGGGAGAGGCAGGGCTGCACTCCGAGCAGCTTCACCAGCCCCATGAAGCTCAGCCTGGCGGCAGGAAACAGCAGAAGAGATAGTGGTGGAGCTGCTCCAAGTGTAGCTGGGCAGTAGGAGGCTCCGCAGCCCCACAGAGCTGAGCCTGGCGGCAGAGAGCTAGTATCAGAGCGGCTAAAAGCGCAGCCCTGGTCAGTGGCACTCCACCACCTCCCAGCCCCAGGCTCAGCTCCATGGGGCTGAGGAGCCTCCTGTCCTCGAGCTGTGCTCACTAGGGCTGGGCTCCAAGTGGCTTTGCCACTGGTTTTCCTGCCACTGGGCTGAGCTCCATGGGACAGGTGGAGGTGCTTGGAGCACAGCCGTGGCTCTGAGCGGAGCCCTGGTGAGCACAGCCCAGCAGTTGGAGGTTCTGCAGCCCCATGGAGCTAAGCCTGGTAGCAGGAGGTGGCGGAAAGCTAGTGGCGGAGCCACTTGGAATACAGCCTTGGCTCCGAGCACAGCCCTGGACAGTGGCTCTCCCCCGCCTCCCGCCACCAGGCTTAGCTCCATGGGGCTGCAGAGCCTCCCGCTACCAGGCTAAGCTTGCCAGGGCTGTGCTCCAACTGGCTCTGGCACTGGGTCTCCTGCTGCTGACCTGAGCTCCATGGGGCAGGCAGAGTCACTCAAAGTGCAGCCAGTGCCAGGAGGTGGGGAGAGCCAGGGCTGTGCTCTGAACAGCTCTACCAACCCCACGGAGTTCAACCTGCCCTCCTAGTGCTACCACCGAGTGCTGGGAAGAGGCCGGTGCTGCCCCGCTGCAGTCCTGGGAGCAGCCGATGCAAGCCTGCCAGCAGCCACTGGGCTGCATTGTGCCCTGAACTCCCTGGCATGACGCAGCCCAGCAGCTGCAGGCAGGTGGCATCTGCCACCCCCAGGGCCACAGCAGGGGTGGCACCGTGCTCTCCCTGGTGCTCAGAGCAGGCCACAGCAATGGAAGGGGGGCTGCTGCCACCCCAAAACTTGCTCTAGCTGCCCCCACCACCTGCTCTCCCAGCATGGGCCTCCCAGGGGGCACAGGCCCCAGATCTGCATGCGGGATGACAGAAGGTTGCTGCTGCTGCCTGGGGCCAGTGGCAGCAACAGTCTTCCTGGTGCTGGGCACACACTGCGCCCAGCGCCCATCCCAGGCGCACACTGTGCCCAGCACCGGTCCCAGGCAGCAGCGACAGCCTCCTGTCATTGTGCGTGCAGATCTGGGGGCTCGCACCCCCAGGAGGGCTGTGGGGCTGTGCCAGACTCTTCCTGGGGGTGTGGATCCCAAGATCTGCACACGGAATGACAGCAGGCTGCTGCTGCCAGCAAGTGATACGAGTTTTGCTTTCAACTGTTCGAAGTGCAGTTTCACAAAACCCCCTGCACCTATCTCCTTGAAACTTGGCAGGCTTCATGCCCTCAGATGGGCTATCATCCCTCCAATTTTCATCTGAATCAGGCAAGAAATGACAAAGTTACAGGCATTTTCATGATGCCACATTATAGCCTATGGGTGAAACGTTGAAATGTGTTGAAACAGCGAAACAGTTTTGACAAAATAAAGCAGAACGGTGCTTGAAACGAAATGATGAAATGAAACTGTCCCTTCAAAATGCTGAAACAGTAGTTAAAATGAAACGGTGCTGTTTCACGCAGCCCTAATATCTAGGGTACATAAAGTTCTGTCCCCTTGGGCCCCTTCTACTCAGACAGGTAAAGGCATGATTGAATCTAAATCATGATCCACACAAGCATGCCTCCTCCCATGACACACATGCATTGCAGCAAGTATGACTGTGGAATCATGCCAGTTAGATCCAATCATGTCTTACTGCCTGTGTAGGGGAAGCCCCCTGCATCAGCAAGAAGCAGGCACCCACAGCTGGGAGCCACCTTTGCCGAGAGGGCTATGCACAGCCAGGACCCAGAACCCTGTATGGACTCAGGGGTTTCACACACCCCCGCACCTTCAAAATCACAGCAGCCACAATCCCCAGGTCTCTAGAGTTGATCCCTGCAGTTAGGAGTCCTGTAAGCTGATGGGGCTCCCAGGCACAGGTGAAACCCTGCTACACGTGCAAATTAAAGCTTGACAGCAACCAGCTATAAGGTTAGTATGCATTTTCAAGGTCTAACTTTATAGCTGACTGGAGATTTTTAACATGTGGTAGCTATTTTGTACATGTAGCAGGTCTCCAGGTAATTGTACAATTAACCAGTTAACTGCATGATACCTATAACATATAGAGCAGAATTAGGAACTGTAATGTGTAGAGGGGGACCTAGGATATTACGAATTAAAATAACTGGTTACTGAACACTTACATTATGCTGTCTACATATTGTGACCACTTACTACTTAGACTTTAAAGTCAAAATAACTGGGGAAAAATGTACATCACAATTCAACAGAATGAACTAAAAAATGGTGGTCAGATGTGGTGGATTTGGACTTCCCAAATCATGGCTTTATATGAAAAATGTCCTTTTATTTATTTATTTTTAAAAATATGACTAACTACAAATGGAACGTGGCATGAACTGCCTATGAACCAGTTTTCTGCAGCAGTGGAGCATGTTCGCATTTTGAAATTTAGAGGAAGCAAAAAAAAAAATCTTGGAGATCATCCTCAAAATTGTACAGGCAACTAATTTATTTTTCTTCTCACATTCATCCTAAAGAGCTACATAGTTGGCTCTTCTGGTAAAAAATTTAAAGCAAATAAAAGGCCATAAAACATACTGAAGACAACTTATAATTTAAGAAACAAAAGCAAGTGCCACACATGAAACACCGTTCAATACACAGATACTTCTACACTTTCCTTACAAGAAGAACTGTTGTATTTGATCATTTTTGGCAAAGCATTCTTATATGTATGCAAGACGAGAATAAGGCTTTTATGTTTTATCAGATTCTATTAGACTCGGTCAGTGCAAGGTTGCTTACTCTGCTGTAACACATCAAAGAAACTCCAAGGATGTCAGATCTGGGGGTCTGGCCCAAAGCAGTGTTTTCATATTCTGTTTCAATCTACGTACTCTGGAAATGTTTCTAAAATGCTATTCAACACTTGGTACTTTGCCAATTCCTGACAGTCTGGAGTTGAATTTTGGAATAGTCTTGACAATGACAAAGTTTTAACTGTGTGTGACCTCATTTGTAAATTGTCTCCTGCAGCTGAACAGATATGACATAAAAACAAAAGAAAAAATGTCACTGGGGAAAGATGATGTTGAACAAGATGTTTTCCTCTTTTCTGTCTACTTGCTGGACTTAAATATTGTTACTTTGATAAAATGCATTTGGACCAAATCCAGCCAGTTTCATATACAAGTAATCCTATCAAACCTATGGCATTGCTCATGTTTAAAATTATGTACATGTTTAAGTACTCTGCTGGATGGCAGCCCTGCTCCCTTTTAAGGTTTTTTGCTCCAGAGTGTTCTCCTCCAGCTGTAGTACATGAATCATTTAGGGAAATGCACAAAAAGGCAGTGTGTGTAAAGATTTGTGCAAATAACCCCACCAGTGTTTCTCTACTCTAAGTGGTGTAGTTTGTGCAAAACTTAGTTTATACACATTGAAATAACCTTTGCCCACAAGACAATTTTTAGAGTGCTAATTAGCAGGATAATGCATATTCTGTACTCCTGTGTGAAAGCATAGTAATTTCATGGAGCATTAAGTTAGTGCAAAAGGTTGGATGGAAGCTCAACTGTGTACAAGTTTGAAGACTCCATCCCAGATTGATATGTATCATATCATGGTAGATTAGTTTAGTCCTATACTTCTCTTGGATTGCATCAATTGGACATCACCTCCCTGTTTAAATCTTGGTGTTCTGCCTGGAACACACCATTTGCAGGTGCACATTCTTGAATTCAGCACCATTCCACTACAGCTAGCATATCTTACATACACACCTCAACCAGAGCCATTCAGAGGCTCTTGGAAGGAAGGCAAAAGAACATGGAGTCTTTGAAAAGAGAAATGTCACAACGTTGATGAAGCCATCACTGAAGAGAAGTTGCATCCAG
>NW_005841970.1:2932467-2957383 GCF_000455745.1 Alligator sinensis
CAAGGTGACAAAAACAGTTTGCTAGAAAGCCAGATGGGATTTTATCATGGGATAACACTATTGACCGATATTTGAAGGTTGTGCAGAGACAACTGAAATTAGCGAGGGCTCTAGGACCAACAGACACTTGCATGAAAAAAGGCATTTTGTCCAGAAGCAGGATCTCTTTGCAACACAAGAGCACAAGGCAGACCGAGAGAATACTGGTACCGGCACATACCTTCATCCAGTGAGAACCTTTGACATTAACTACTATGATATATACCCATGATATCTACTTTGATATATATGAGTGGGGTTTTTTCTAGGTGCCTGATGGATGACACCATGATGGGAGGATGTTGCTATAACATGATTGTATTTTCTCCAAGTCCTATCCTCCAACAGGCTTACCTTCTCAACATGGGACTGCATCAGGGAGGTTGAGAAAGGAATCAGTTCTAAAAGCAGACTTACTAAGTAAATTTAAGTTCTATGGCCCCCACACAAATATTTCTTGACTCCTTCCCAGCTGCCTATAATGGCAAACTCTTCCTATTACCTGGTTGTGACCTTTTTGTTTTCATGGGTTCCTTGTTTTTTTGCCTCTTCCAGCACTGTCCTGCTCTCCCCACTTCTCACCTTTTGTATGAAAATTACTCACTCCACTTTATATATTACTCTGTGCTGCCCTTTCACAGCATCTGATAAAGCAAGCTTACGTTTACAAAATCTTAGAATATGCATATACATATACATAAGCTTCAGAATATTTTGTTTAATTAGTCTATTAGGTGCGTATTTAGCCTGTCTTCTGCCTGACTTCAGAATACCTCTATAAACCTCTCTAAGATGACTAACTACTTCTCTAAACATCCTTATCTATATGTTCAAAATGGTGATCAGGTAAAGGAATTAGACACACCTCCACTTTCATTTCCTATTCCCATTTTCAAAATGTTCAAAATGGAAAATTTGCACTACCCAGCCCTCTTTGGCATGCCAGATTCAGATGAAAACCCTAGCATGAAAATAAGTTTACTGAATGCTGTAGCAAGTAGGCACCATTTAAATTAGTTTGTCTCAGAGTTTGATCAATGCCTTGCTTGAGGCTACAGCTTTCAGAGCACTGTATCATAGTATTGATAACATAGCATTTCATAACTCCACAGGGTATATTCACAACAGAATAAGGCATATTCCACATCATTTTATCATTGCATGGTAAGACATATTTCACAGCATTCCATTTAAACATTTCTCCTGGCACAAAATCTAGCACTTAAGCAGTAGCTACACTCCATTTGGAATGCAGATGAAAAGATGTAGAAATAGTAAAGTATCAGTATGGCAACAGGCAGAGGGCACTCCTAACCCTTAGGATTTCAAAAAATTATTATTAAAGTCACTATCACAGCAAATTTTGTGCATATCTGAGATATAAAATGGAAAATGAATGATAGAGAGTATGTTACAGATCCAACATTACAAGGAAGAGCTGTTTTGTAATTCCTTTCCAAGCCAACATGAGGTACCCTTCTGGTAAATAACATCAGTGGTTCCAGAGATTTCATAGATTTGTAGGGTCAGAAAGGACCTTATAGATCATCAAGTCCGACCCTCTGCTCTGAACTTTGTTTATCCTTCTTAAACAAAGTTTCTTTCCTGATCAAGTATCAGTACCATGTCTGCTAGCATAAGAAATGGTTGAAAAGGTACATATACATATACATATAGAAATGCAAACAAGTCCACCTCCAGCTTCCACCTCTCCATGCCTGACAACCACCCACCACTGCGGCATTACAGGCAACCACTGGCCCTCACACCTTCATGATCAAGGTAAAGTGAAAGAGGGTGAACAAACTGAAAGAGGACTTACTATATGGGAGAAGCTATGGGGACAGCATCTCAAAAACAAGGGGAGAACAAAAATACATCTCTGATGCCATGAAAACTTAACAAAGAACCATCTTTGTCTTTCCATAGTTTGTGCTCCTCTAGAAAAGGACAATGATCATTGCTGGAGCTCACAGCCAGACAAACAGCTTCTCTGGAAAATGCTTTGAAGCAATAAATCATCCACTCTCCATCTCCAGCATAGCACACTATCCATGAGCAGTTCCTGGACAAGAGACTCTGAAAAATTCTGCATCCTAGGATCAGAAATTCACTGTGACTACACTTCCCTGGTCTACAGATGACAGCATAAGTCACTTTGAACCCTTCAGTGTTGCTGGGAGCTTTGCTTTCTGCTGCAGCATTCCAGCTCTCAGGTGAACAGCAGCATGAGCAGACAGGAACACCGCATCAACTCAGATTACAAACTATGAGGTCAAATTTGCAATTTTGAGAACCTATGTTAAGAAATTTGAGCTTTGTACTTGGTTGAGCCATTCTTACTATTGTATTATGTATACCAAAGATATGCTGTTTTCAGTGTTCCATTCACATGTTTGCTAAAAATTGCTGCAGCAAAAGTGTTTCTACCTGCACTTACACTTCTATAAATAAGATTTTTTACAATATTCGATTTTTTGTATAAGTTTATCTACAAGACTGGATAAAAGAATACTTCCAAAAGACAAATGAATAATCTTGATGCTTCATTTTTATGACCTTTAATATCTGTAAACTATTACATGAAACACTCACAAAACACTGTGAAATGTTCATAAAATGGACATAAAAAGTTAATATAAACAAAGAAAACAAATATAATTTCAAAAGGCAATTAATAATATAGTCCCTATACCATATTCATGCAAATTTTTATGTAATTGCATGGAGTTTTATATTAAAAAATTGTCCACACGTTAGTGTCCTTTAAGAATCACTAAATAATGATAATTAATATCAGTCTTCATACAGTTCATTAAAATGCTACTATATAAGTAAAACTGTCCCTGTTCCCAGAAAAAGAGCACAGTGCACCCTTGATCAAGTGCCTCTGGAGACTACCATTTTAGAGAGGGCATCTCACTATACTGTACATAATGATCTCAAAGAGTCTCTGAACCTCCCTGCCTCCCTAACTCAGTCCCCCTCCCTCCCCCCACATTGCTCTCACAGGCATTATGCAAAATATGAAGTTTTTAGTACAGCTCTGGGCACATATCCAGAATAGTGACCTTTATCATCATCCTTACACTTTTCAGCCACACCAGTCATCCCAAACCTGCAGCATAATCCATCCCTGCCAGCCAGCACTTGCTTTATGACCCCAGAAATGGTTCTGCGCCAAGGGAAGGTAATCCATGAAAAGTTCTTCCATATGCAGATGGCTCTTTTTCTCATGCACTTCCTCAAATCCCTGCTGCTGCTGCTCCTGGCAGGGTAGCTGTTGGTGCTGCTGCCAAAGCTATACCAAAAACTGCTCAGTAGACAAGACTCAGACGTACAAAACTAAAGCCATCCAGCTACATCTCCACAAGCCACTGCCTATTTGTAATGACCACTATCATGGCACAGAGCACTGTCATCCATGCTGGCCAATAACACTTTGAAAATGGCTAGAGAGAAAGAGATGGATACTGGGATGGAATGTATAGAAGGAGGGATCATGGAGGGGAAGGTGTGGGGAGACCGAGAATATTTATGAATAATTGATGTTTATGCAGCACACATGACTGCAGGATTGGAAACTACTTAACAAAAACAAAAGAAAAACACAAGTGTTAATTAGCCATTTGAAATAATTTATGATTGTGTATACAGCATAAAAACAACAGAACAAGCTAGGTGGCCTTTGGGTGTGTGTACCATTACCTCAGAGGAACAACTTATCACAAGAACAGGAGAGCTAGAGAATTATAAATAACTGAAGATTGCTAGAGGGGGAAAAAAGAAAGACTTGCTAAAAATAGAGAATTAAAGCACCTATTAATTTATTGCAAGAGAAAGCAAAAGGGTTTCTCATCTTGGCCTGTTCAGTTTTGGAACTCTTGCCTTTTACACCGGACAAGTATTCGCTTAAACCAAATTAAAAGTACTATAAAAAAGATATGACAAAAGAGCATACTGCAATGATACAAGTTAAATTGCTCATTAGGTTCCTTTGTAAAATGTCTGAAAAAATCTGAGCTTATACGAATCTTTTTTTAATGAGCACTTTGATTCATGTCATATGCCTTTCAGTCCAGTCAGTCACATAACTTCTCTTTTTATGATCAGCTAGGTAAGGAAACAGTGTTACATTGGCTCCAGCTGCTTTTGAAGCAACCTTATGACCAGTATCTTGTGGAGTTTTTGTACACCTGTTCTTAAAGGGCTACATACAGATTAAGTGTTAAAATGTTATGCTGTTTGCCCAACAGTATCAAAGTCGACCCATCAGGCTATGCTGCCAATTACTGCAGGCAGCAGGCATAGTGAAATAATGCAGCTGGCACCATTCTGAACTACTTTGTGTGCCATAGCTCCAATCAGTAGGTACCCATTTCCAGCTATATAAAGCCAGGTGTAGACTTTTGCACAAGCCCAACTGAGACTCACATTCATGTCTGAGTGACTCTGACACCAGGGTGCTCACTAAATGGAATGAACCTCCAAAAGTTACCCTACACAGCAGATTTGATATATAGATTAAGAAAAGAAAAAAGAAAGCCTACTAGACTGGCAGGCAAATAAAAATTTAAGAAATTACAAGTCAGATTAGCTTCTTATGTACATTATTACAACTTTACTGAAGTCAACTGAGCTGCCCAGACCTACACACACACTCCTGTGTGCATTGTAGCATTTATGTTACACTAATAATATAATACAAGCATTTTTCTCTTAAGACCTGGTGTCTATTTTTATAGAGAACCTTTTACTACTAAAACAGATTCCCCACAATGTACTTAATCAAATCTTGGTCAAGAATGAGATATTTTTTGAATAGTTGACTGACATGCTTTTATTAAAATAAAACATAGTGTGAATACTGTGTACATTTATCAATACCAAAAGAAGTGTTTCAGTGCAGGCACTAAGGGAAACATCTGGGCTAGGGATAGAAGTTACACATAGACCAGTTTAAGTGATCAGAAATGGGTTTAAACCTGTAACAAAACAGAAGTTCAGTGCACATTTTCTGCTATTTTGAAACTGGTTTAAGATAAACCTGGTTGAATGTAGTATCAGACTTAACTGATTTGGGTCAAACCTGTTTATGAAACTCCTGTCCCAGACAGCTTCCTGGTTCAAGTTAAATCACAGTCCCCCAGGATGCTTTCCAGCCCTGGGCTGGGCTGTCTGCTCCAGCAGAGAACGGTTGAGGGGGCATGGGAAAAGAGGCAGGGATTGCACCCCCCAGGCAAAACCCAGCTGAGAGCTAAGTCCAGGGAGGGGAATTAAGTCCACCTTTCCCTGAGTACAGAGCTTCCCTGCTGCTAAACTTACTGAAACTTGCTGTTAGCTGCAACTGTAGACTACAAATCCCAGAAGCACCTGAAAGCAGGAAGAGGAAGTGATGAGCAACCCTAAAGAGTCCTGCTGCTGCAATTCTGGAGTGAAAATCCCAGAGACTTTGGGAGTAGCAGGAAGAGGAAGCGAACACACAGCCCATGCTGGCTACATTGCAGAGACATGTGTATTAATGCCCCCAAGCTTCTGGCTAGAGCTGCTGCAAACATGTGGCTGCATTCCTGAATCAAAAGAAATAAGTGTCCAGTTGTTTCTCAGTTTAATCTTTGCATCTTAGAGTAACCTGCTAAGACTAAATCAATTTAGTCTCAGGCTTTATGACTGTCTGTATTTATCCCTGAAGAAAATCTTGTTAAGAGACTAGAACTTCCCAGATGGAAAATAATCATGGTGAAATACACCTTTTCAATACAAGTTGTTAAAACATTATAAAAAGCAAATTATAATTGCATTTCGTTATACATTCTTATTATTCTTGAATCAACTATCTAGCATTTATGGAACAAAATGTTAGCATTATCCCCACTCATTACCACAAAAGGGGAAAAGTTTGTCAAAATGTTTGATTGATTAAATTATCCCAGTTATTTTGTTCTAATTGAAAAACCCCCTAACAATATTCTAAAGCTTGACACATGTCAAATTTACTCTTCTTGTTTCCCATTTTAAACTAGTATTTTACCTTACTTTGTTGATAATTCCTAAAATAGTAGCTCCTACGGAACTTAACAATATTATAGTCATTCACTTAAAGTGTTTGCTGTCTCTTTGTTTGGATATCTATATATTTTTAATGTCATTTAGAAAACTTATAAGAAAGATAAAGCAGTGTAATTACTGAAACTCCTCCTAACAAACTAATTCTTAATTTGTTTTCCTACTTCTGAACAGTAAAAGTCTCTTATTATTTATTATGTTGGCAGCAAGAACTCCATTTCTATTTTCCAAATAAGAAAATCAATAATTTACACAAAAATATTCAGTCTTGTCCCAGTTCTTAGTAAATAATTAGTGGCATGCTGCTGCAGTAAGGTTTTTCCAACTACCAACTGTGAGAAAATTATCAGTTTAGTTATTATTTTATACTTTTTAAGATTATAAAATTATTTAAAACTCAAATTGTACTTCACAACTTCCTTAAAAACATTTAATATGAAATCAATATGTAAGTTGGATATAGATTATAAATAAAAACAAAAATTGTTTGTTGCTTAATGTGTTTTACAATATAATTCACAAATGCATTTGTAATACTGTATACTTTATCTGTATTTGTTCACTTTCTTATTCATAAACAAAGGGTTTAATCATGTAGCCATTACTTATGTACATACAGTTCCATGAACTACAGCAAAAGGAACAGCATGAGAAGGATATGAGGCCAGATCGTTTTTGAAGTGCCATCTAACTGCAGATCACAGTACACAAGAATCTCTAGACTTCTGAATGGAAGGAGTCTCATCACCACTTCCTTAGCCTCTGATGGAGGCCTTCCATAAGGTCCAAGAGCTGTGTTGTATAAGGATCAGAAATTAGTAGGTCTGGGCTTGGGGATAAAGGGAGGTGCTGCCTTTCCCAGCAAAGATTCAGGGAAGCTTCCAATAAAAAAAACCAACAGATTAACTTAAAAACAGGAGAATGATAAGGATACCAAATACCTTAAAAGGGAACTAGAACATCAAGATAAAACAGTAAGGGCCTTGTTACACAATAATTTTAGGCAGCCCCTGGAGCTCTTAACCCCTGGATTCGCCACACATTAACAAAAAAACTACCTTTAAGCACACTTCAGGCAGTTTAAGTTCCACTACTCCAAGGCATGTTACCCAGCTCGCTTTCCATTAATGTGTGGTCAGGTCATAAGGCATGGTTGGATTCAGGAGTGGGGTCTGGGAGGGTGGGAGGGAAACAAAGTAGAGGGCTGGGTCAGGTGCCCATGAGCTGGGGCTTCCTTCCTGGAGTAGGGGAAGTAGTTGCCCCAAAAGTTCCTTCCCTCACTGCTCCCACCTCCCAGCCACCCCAGGAAGCATGATCAGCACCCCCCCACACTCAGCTCAATCCCAAATTGCAATTTATTAAAACATAATACCTTCTTTAATTTACTTCCTCTTTATTTTTTTCTTTTCTTTTTTACTTCTCTTCCTTTCATCCTTCAGTGGCTGACTTCCTTCATTTCACTGTCTTTCCCCTTTCCTCATTTCCTTTCCATATCCCATTTCATTACCCACCCCCTCCCATTAACTCTCCACCTCCCAGCTTCTTGTTCCCACTCCCCCCAGCCACCTTCCCAGCCCCCATCCCCACACTTAGAGCAGGGATAGAAGCCTTTCCTAGCTCAACAACCCTGCCCTGTAGTGGCAACTCACAGTTGTAGCTCTTAGTCAGACTCCTGCTAGCCAGCCCTCTAGTAGCAAGTCATAGCTGTGTAGGTGGGAGACAGTCAGAGAAAGTTGTTAGCTTAAAATGGGACTGCTCCAAATTCAAGCTAGTTTTAACACCCACCAACATTCATTTGAGCAGTTCAAAGTGCAATGTGTAACAAGGGACAAATAGAGCCTGAGATGATTTTTTTTCCTGTGCAACTTCCCTGAAAGCTTGTGGGAACATCTCCTGGAGTAACTAATGGGACCCAGAAGCAGGGAAGCTGGGATTTAGAAAACTTTGGAGTGGATGTATGCAAGGTGTTCCCTGTATAGAATCTCTTCTTCATGACACCTCCAACCCCTCATTCCCTGTCCACCCGCCCCCCCTTCCCCAGGATATTTTGTTAAGAAATTCTATCAACAAAGACTAAGAGTTTCAGGAGTCCTCTTTGGTGATAGCCCCTCCCTTCCACTGGGTGTACGCCTCCTTTTTGGCAATCAGGCATTCACAGGCATTTTAGACTAGACATTAGAAGGCACTACTTCACAGTCAGGATGGCTAGGATCTGGAACCAACTTCCAAAGGAAGTGGTGATGGCTCCTACCCTGGGGGTCTTTAAGAGGAGGCTCGACATTTACCTGGCTGGGGTCATTTGAGCCCAGTTTTATCTCCTGCCCAGGCAGGGGATCGGACTAGAAGATCTACAAGGTCCCTTTTGACCCTGCATCTATGAATCTATGAGTCAAACCAGCAGCCCAGATCAAACACTCATCCAGACCAGTAATAAAAAATGGAAAAGTGATGGAAAACTTGTGGATGAAATGTTATTAAAAGCAAATATTTAGATTACCCTTCACACACAGTATCCTTCTGAAGTAATACTAATATAAATCTATAGATAATATAGCCTGACACTGTATTATTTTTCTTACCTAATTTCTATTGAGATAGAGAAAGAACAATTTCTCCTCCAATCCAACCTAACAGATTACATCAGGAGAACCTCTTCAGGAAGAAAGCACAAAGCAATGAAGACAGCCAAGCTATTCTTCTGGGAGCTAGGGGCAGTGATCTAATTCTAAGAATGACCTTAGGGCACAGATATAGGAGACAATTTGGCATAGTTTTAAATAATCTAGAAAGTTTTTCATTATTAGTGCTAAATAAACAAGTTTCTCCTATTGATAATTCACACCACAAGTTTGTAGGATATTCAAATAAAGTATCAGACAGAGTCACCTTCAGGTACAATACCAGGGACAGCAGGGAAAGTGAACTGTTATGGAATGTCCATGATATTAATGTAATATTATAAATATACAAATAGCTTAGAAAATGTCAGTTGGTCTAGAAGTCTCATCAGCACCTCACTACTGTATAGAAAGCTAACTCTGAAATATAAAGCAAGCCCATTTTTCATTATTTTTTCCTCTTATGGGCAATACTCTTTCAGACTTATAATTGTATTTCCATAATTATGATGTTCTTTTGCATTTGACACTGACATATTTTCCCTATGGTTTACATACACTGAAATGAGCATAGCTAGATTTGTTTAACAATAATTCTTTCAACTTATATAATGCCTGATCATACCAAAATCTCTAATTTTACATCATCATTGTTGGATGTCAACAGCAAAGCTCTACAAATAGTTTTTGCTAATTGACTGCAGCTGCCTAGCTAAGAAAGCTTTAAAACATTGCATTTTACATTGCTAGTATGAAAATACTAACTTGCTTGCTTGAACAGCTACAAACGGGTATATTTAAACAAAACTAGATATTAGGAAACGGAAAACATTCCCTAGAACAAATTTTAAATGGTATTTATTATCTGCCTTTTTAAATATAGTTTCTACTAACCAAGAAAAAACATTATTATGCTAACGGTTAGTCGTTGTTAGGGCCCATCTCAAAGTACTTGAGGCAGTGGTCACCAACCAGTCGATCAAGACTGACTGGTCGATCATGGAGCCTCCAACAGTTGATGTCAGTCTGCGGGGTGGAGCAGGGGGTGGAGAGGAGAAGTAGATCCTGGGGTGCCCTTTACTTACAAACCGTGATCTTCACCACAGAAAGGTTGGAGACCACTGATTTAAGGGCATGTTTAGTTTTAAACATATTGTTATGACCCATTGAAATGCTTACGTTCTTTCCCAAACAAAGCACTATTTTAAAAGAGAAGTTTGCAATGTTTACAAAAGGTATTAAATATTTTATCTATGAAACTCTGTTCCACGACTATTTTAAGAGGGAAAATTATCTGTTCTAACCCTATGCACACTGTACCTCATATTTGCTTATATGTAACTGGTATGGAATGTAAAATGGCACTACATTCAATGAAAACCAAACTCAGTTGAGAACTTTGGCAGAAAAGACATACCATAGAAATATGGGGCCTACTTTATTTATTAGCAGCTAGACAAAGACATGAGAAGTAGTTTAACAGATAAGAATTTTATGTATTTTAAAGAGATTTAAACTCTTAAACTACCAAGTAAGGTCAATGAATCACATAATAGCAAGGGGCAGTTATTGCCCTGATCCTTTTTCTTAATTAGGATGAGTGTAGAAAATATTTATCTGAATAAGTGTCACAATGAAAGTTATTCAAGTTTGCATAAATAAATCCTATAACATACTATGCAATAAATATGGAAAAAAACATAATAATTTATTTGGCCAAATTATTTTTAAAAAAACAATCTCACCAAAGACTACATTACAGTAGAGTTGAGCTACTATATTAATAACATCTACAGTCCTTACTAGTAAAGCAGTAAACTATCAACAACATTAACTTTAAACTTTTACCTGTGTGTAAGTCTCCGGTGACTAATGCAAACAGCACTCTGCTGATCTTGAGCAACGCATACCTTATGTCGGCTACATTTCATCTTTAAGCATGGATCTTTTGCTGGATCCAAAGCTAAAAACAATTACAGAAAAATATTTTTTTAAAAGTTCTCTAGTAAATGTACAGTAAAAAAAACTCAGTTGTCTCAGCCTTCTAGTAAATGTACAATAAAAAAAATCAGTTGTCTCACCACCTAGGATAACAAGCCCATGATTTCAGACAAGGGTGCCTAGATACTACCATGATGATACTACCATGGCAATACTACTACTACAACTACTAAAAACGTTGTAGTCTATTTAAATAGAGCACTTTTTTCCACTGATTTTCCTATTCATATCTTCTTTATTTTAAGATATTTGTTATTAATGCAGCAGCTGTAGCAAATCACAAGTTTCTTCCAATTCCTTCAACAGAGCTAGACAGAATGCAGCATGTTCAGTGATGTTTGAACCTGGGCTTTGTAAAAATCTTCAACTTCAAATTGACAAGGAAAACAGATTCTTATAAAATTTTACCAATGATCTGTAAAATTGATGTTAATTTAAAATTATTGTAATTTACAAAAATCACACATGAAACAACAAGAAATTCAAGAGATTTTTAAGGCTATGAGGCCTTGTAGACCTCATAATCAAACTCCCCAAAGCCATTTATAATGCAAGATCCGTGGAAATTTAAGGCAAATCAATCAACAGTGTGAAGACAACATGCCTAAAGTAAAGCATATTAATCCTCCATGTGGAAGATATAATTCATGAATAAAGTAGCTCTAGATCACTAGCTGCAGCTACATTTTCAATGTATATATATTGACTTCACACTTCATTTCGTTCTCCTTAACTGTCCTGGTGATCTTCATGTAGACAACCATCAACAAACTGTTTTTAAAAAACGGTAGCAAACAGGAACAATGACTGCAGGAAGAGTACAAAGGATGCTATTTCTGGAGATGTTGTGAATTATTAATCAATCAATGTAGGTCTGAGGAATGTGAATACTCAGGCCTTACTTCTTTTGATCACTGTATTAGGTAGAACAAATGGAATTGAGTTGGAACTATTTGTTACCTTTCATAAATTGATCCACCACCCAGTTTGCCATTTGGTTTGTGGTGGCAAGCTGCAGCTTCATTGATTCTAATAATAATAATAATAATAATAATAATAATAATAATAATAATAATGACAGTACTAATTTGATTTAAATGATTATCTATGTCCTAATTTTAAATATTTACAAATATTTTTTTAAAATTCTTCAGAGTTGATGCGCCTTATTGTGATCAATCTGTTAAAATGCATTATGTAATCAAAGACTACGTTCAGTCTTGTTTAACATTGCCTTTTACCAAACTAGCTTTTTGACCTAGGCACAATATTACAAAGAAACAAAATAGACCCATTTTTAAAAATAAATAATTTCATACACATTCTGTGAGCCATGTTTGGCATGGAAGAAATTACTGTTTTATTATTTCAAACAGAAGTGCCATGTGAAAATGCAGTGGAAATTACCAAAACATTTTTAGGAATAAATAAAAAGTATTTTAGAGAAAAATGGTTGTAAATAGTAAATTGTGTGTCAAGAGCATAGTGAAAAAATAATATTTCAGACTGATTTACTTGCATTAGCTATTATGCAATTATCAATTGCTTTTCCAAAACTTCTGAGACAATATGAATTTCAACCAAACCTCTGGATTAAACATACTAAAAGACCGCCCACTTGAGGTGGATAAAAGTGACTAAGATGATCAAGTCACATAAATAAGAAGAAAAAAATACTGCAGACAGCATAAATAAATGCCGAATGGATCATACCATCAGAAGGAGTGATGGGGATGAAGACCTACATAGTTAAAAGTGTGGTTGTTAAAGGTGGAGGAAAATTTCACAAATGTAACTAGTTTAAGGAAAAAAAATCATCATCTATATTTGTTTACATGACAGTTCAAGCCATCAAGTAACTGTAAAGTATGACTTTGGCTTGTCTCAATATCTGGGTAGTTGAGACCCAATATAGGTAGACTTCACTGTACTTGCAGACACTTTGACCTCAGGACTCACCCCAAATCTCAGAGTACTGTGGGAAATCACAAATACCTTCCACAACCCTGAAGCTATCCATTTTCCCATTGAAATAACTTTTTGTGTTTTACTCCAGTTTCATTAACCCATAACTACACGTATTCAGTTTCAGTGATGCACTAACACTATTTCCAAAATGGTTTGGCTTTAAACCCAGAAGCCTCAACACATCTGGAAACACAGCAAAATCACACATAAGAAGCCTACTAAAAAAGCTATAAAAAAAGGGTAAATCATCATTATGGAATTTTCATCCTTCATTGATTTTGGAACCCACATTTTTTTTTTTTTATGAGACAGGGTGAGAAGAGATGGGCAGATATTTTTATTACATTGTTCCCCAATCTACATTCATATTTTGTTCAGTTTAAGTAAGGAGGCCATGCACAAAACTCTACTGGTAGTGTAGCAGATAAAGGAAATATACAGGGTTATATAACTGTCCACAAACAAAACCTTAAAAAAAATAGAAACAATTGTTTCAGTCCAAATAAGAAAAAGTATGCAACTGAATTCCTGTTTCATTTCTCTGGGCAGACTACATAACAGGATTTTTTTATTTTTTTTTTTGCATACTTTACTTATACAGAATGATTTAGAGCTTTAGTGATTATGAAAAAAAAATCATAACCCTTTAGTTTGGTGCTTTTGATACGTGGCTAATATAATACTGAGACACAATGATCTTTTATCAATTTTTTTTTTGTTACGGTTTCTACATTCAGACTTTTAAGCCTCAAAAATAGCTTCAGTTGCCTCCATACTAAGGTAAGTCCTAGATCATTCTGAAGTATTTCTCAACAAAACAGTTTTCAGCAAATCAATTTTGTCCTGTTTTAAAGTCATAATGGAGAACTAAGTGACTTTTCTTTCTTACTGTTAGTTGAAAATAAAACATGGATGAAAAGCAAAATGTTGACAGTTATTACATTTCTTTATAAAGAGAAATAACATTGCTCCATTTGCTTCCCAATTAAAAACTGCATCCTGTAAAACCTGCCGTTTTAAGGTAAATTAACCCCTCAAAAATTATTTATAATTGGGATGCCAAAAATGATTTTTGTGACCTAATAACCAAATTGAACTCTAATTTAGATTAATCCCAAAGAGCACAAATGGCCTTAGAATGCCCAGAATACATTCCAACACAAAGTGGTTTGTTGGGATGGTTCCAACACAAAGTTACTTAACACCAAGGGTATGTACAGACCTTGGGGGAGGTTAGATCAAGTTAAAAATGGGCACCCAATCCAAGGCAAATTGGGATCAGCAGGATAGCTTGTGGGGATTGGAGGAATAATTAGGGTCCACAGAGGCACTTAGGGGAATCAGGGGGGACTGGTAGAGTCTGTGGGGGGTTGGGGCGATTGGGGGAACAAGAGGGGTCCGTGGGATGATTGGTGAGGTTTGGGAGGATCTGGCAGGATCGGGGGGCTTACAGGTCCACAGGGAGCTGGGGGTGGGGGACACATAGAGACCCTCCAATGCTCTGTGAAAGGTCAGGGGGCAGGAAAAGCACACCCCAGGGCTGTACTAGGAGCTGTGCAGAAGAAGTTCAATCAAATCAGTCTTGCCAGACCCAAACTAAATTAGATTACCTCTGAGTTAGGGTTAAATTAGATGGGGTCAGACATTTTTAGACCAATCTAAACTTCCTGAACTTTTGTACAATTTACACTTACACACAATTTACACAACCTAACTAGGGATTTAAGTGTAAGATCTTCACATGGGCCAAATAAGCTAGATTGTGTGGCTATTTTTAAATGTGATATATTGCCTAAGCTCCCTGAGCATCTGTACCTAGCCAAACTGAAGTTTTTTGAGTTGTTTTGTCCGTATATATTCTCACTAATTGGCTGGAGTTTAGAATGAGAAACACATCTGCAACTTTTTGTTTAGTATCCAGAGAATGTACTCTAGCCATTTCTCTCCTAGTGTCCTATACAGAGGGAGTACAGGGCACACACTTTCAGCTCTTCAGTCTCCTTTCAACTTCAGAAACCTATATTGTGTTGAATCTGCAGTGGAGGGGAAGAAGGGAGGGATCTGAATATGCATGAGGACCATATATTTTCAACTTAAATTACTGATAAGTAACTTTGTGTAACTACTATTCACATATTCTGAGTGGGCGACTCAAAAGCAGTGCCCACAGGACTAGTCATGGTTCTCAGATTACATTTAGGTGAAGAACAATTACTACTATCAATCACTCTGCTAAGCACGGCATCTTCTCTGGGGGCTTCCTCAATGGCATAACTTATAGGAATATCACAACGTGATGTTGTTCAAGTACCCTGAACTCTGGTGGAATGTGCCCTTATCACGGATAGCAGATGGATGTTAGCAATCTTATAGTAGTTTTATACAGTCCAAGATCCAGCTGGACAACCTCTGGGCTGCTATTGCTGCACCTTCAGATACTAATACAAAGAGCAACGAAGACTTTCTGAATATCTTTTTTTCAATGAAGGAAATAAAAAAAATGACTTTTTAATGTTCAGCAAATGCAAACCCTCCCCACATGAATGAGGCTTTAGGAAGAACTTTGGCAAATTCATCTGGTACCCTAAATAAAAAATCTGTGACAAGTTTAGGCAAAAACCTAGAAAGAGTCCTCAGGGTTTATCAGGGCACAATGCAACAGAAGGCAGATCTACTGTAAGGACTTCAAATCTCGCCTATCCTTCTTATTGATATAGGATTATAAGAAGTCAGGCTAGATGAGACCTCATGAGGTCAGCTGCCCTGATAAAGTAACCCTGAGAACTCATCCCAGGGTCTCACTATCAGAAAACCAGTTTCATGGAGTGTAGAAGAGAGCATGTTGACATAGGTCCAAGTGGTACTTTCATTAAACCCACCCCCACAAAAACAGAAGCCCTGGTTAGGGAAATGAGGGTAAAGACCCTAGATAGGCTCTTAAGATATTGATGGACTTGTCAGGAGAGAAAACACAAGTTATCTTTGAGATTGCTGATGGATGGCCCTTATAAGTGAACTAATGGAAAGGCTGCTGTGCTTAAAACCCAATACGCAATCTAGGTGGATGATGGGTCTACTCAGGTTGTTCCTCACACAGCACCAGGATGGGAGCCTAGTTCATATCGCCAGGTATGTATACCCACTCAAGTTCTTCCTGCGATGGACAAAAATGTTTCTGACTGGAACCAAACACTCTTTTGCTATGTATGAGAGCCATCCATCATCCAGGCTGCATGACAGAGGGAGATGAAGACTCTTTTCTCTTCTTTCTGTTAGCAGATTCAACTTTGGTGTCAGCATTTTGGGGTCCTGCGCCAAAAGGAACAGGAAATCTTGATACCTCCTCTGGGCAATTTTTTAAATATGTGTTCACCTTTTTATGAGTTCCTAGAAACTGTGTGTGTTAATTAGGACTAATTCAACTAAGATTATTCCACATGAAGAAGGGTCTCTGGATTCTCTTATTCTTGCATTCATAAAATCCTGTGGAAATGCAAAATGGCAACTAAGTGGTAGATATTCTTGATGACAACGGACTTTCTGAATGTGACCAGAATTGTTGGAAACACCAGATCAGATGCAAAGCCAATATATTTGTCCAAGAGAAAAAAAAAAAAAAAAAAAAAAAAAAAAAAAAAAAAAAAAAAAAGTTATTCCACCTGCTCTCTCTCATTCTTGCCTTATATGATTAACAAACTGAAGAACTGTGGAGAACACGAGTTTCCTCCAGTAAACTATCTGGTACTGGAAATCAGGCTATAACAAGACAGGCTTGACTGAAATCCTACATGATCAAACAAGTCTGGGTAAGGCCATAAGCAAAAAGTACCATGCCTTCATTCCAAGAAATATGGACAAGTTCATTCAGATACGTGGGAAGAACACATCAGCAAATTACCAGAAATGAAGCCACAAAATGGTGTTGCCTTGTGTTTTCAACACATTTTGAGAAGGGATGGAAAGGCATCAACAAGCACCAAGCCAAAGCTCAAGGGCTGCAGGTGAACAGTCTGTTTTTGCTTCAGGTCCAAACAAACTTCCTGTGCAGGAAAGGTGCTTTTTGAGAGTATGCAGTGAAAGGAAGATAACTTTTCAACATATCCTGAGGCTTGAAGGCTGCTAGGAACTCCAGACAGTTGGAATACAGTCTCTCACCAGGCAAGAAAGAATCAAGGAACAGGAAATCAAAATCATCCTTTATCCCCTAGGGATAAGGGGACAAGAAAGGTACCTGGTATTACAGGTACTAAGCTTAATGTGCCGTACTTACAACACATTAATAAACGTATAGACACAAACAGTTAAGTCAAGATAGAGAAACAAGGTATGAAAGAAGAATCAGAGCAGGCCTTGTTCCCATCTGCACAGTACTGATTTACACTGCTTTCATTTTAACCTGTTCATTTACATAAACGATAACATATCAAACATATCATGCCATAAATTGCATACAAAATGGGAAACCAGCTACAAAATGTACCACATTTAATGTGGAACTTCTTAGAGGCTGGTTTCTATTATACTTTCATTGGAACATGCAGTATGAACATGCGAGCACCTCAGTGAGCCCAAGACTGGGGGACTACCTCCTTCCCTCAGTGATCTTGGATGCCTTGTACACCAGGACATTTAAAGCTGCTAAGCTTTAAATGTCTCAGCCTGTAAGCTTTACCAGGTGCCTTCCAAGGGTTAAGGGACAACTGTGTCCCATAGACAGGCCATGCCCACTATTGCCCAATAGTGGGATCAGACAGGAGGCACACCCTGGTCTGATATACAGCTATGCCCCCGTCCCTTGAAAAGGGTATGGTGGAGCGAGGCAGCTTGTAACCAGGCCCCTGATGCAAGGCTGCCTAATGAGCTCCTCAACAGGCACGAGGGGAAGCCTGGATCAGGGATGGGTCCCCAATCTGAGGCTCTCCACAGTAATAAAAAATCATACTATATTTATAAGTTGGTTTCTACCAAGCTTTAATTTGCACGTGTAGCAGGGTCTCCCCTGTGGCTGGGAGCCCCATCAACTGACAGGACTTCCAGCCACAGGGGTGCACCTTTGCCCAGACTGAACACTCCAAGCCCTGGGGATTGTAGCTGCTTTGATCTTCAAGGTGCAGCAGAGGAGGGGTGTGAAACCCTCAGCCTACAGGGCTTTTGGTCTAGCTCCTCACCTGCAATGGGGACCGAGAGACCCCACAACTGATATGGCTCTCTGCCCCAGCTGTGCCTGTGCATGAGGTGCAGCCCAGACATTAAGGGCTCTCAGTCCCAGCTAACTGTGAGGCACAGCCCAGACCAGGAGTCTCAGCAGTTGCCAGGTTCTTGGTCCTAGCCATGAGTGAGGCACAGTCTGGTCTGGGAACCCAATCAGTTGCAGAGTCTCTTGGCCCCAGCTATGCATGGTCCCTGCAGCTGGGAGCCCAGGATCAGGCTCCAACTGCACCAGCAGTATGGCACAATAGGATCTAATGCACAATCCCACAATCATGCCTCCTATTGTGAACATGTGGCATGGCAGGAGGCACAATTGTGTGGATCACGCATTACAACCAATCATGACTTTACCTGCATGTGTAGAGGGGGCCTATGATGCATACATTTCAGTTACAATACTTCATTTATTGTCCCTTTTTCCTGAGGCCCTACCATCATTTTTCAGTGTTCATATTCATCCTATTCACTTTCCTTCCATGTCATCTCCTACACACACCACCTCCATTTACTTACTGTAGAAAAAAGTGAATATGGAAGACAGTATTAGTTGCATCTTTTGCAGTTGTGAAAATAGATGTTAAAAGAGACATAAAACAACTTCAGCTGTGGATGCTGTTTTGGGAATTCAGGATCCTGACTCTCATTAATCAAAGACCCAATTCTGTTTCCAGAATTTCTCCACCAGTAGGGA
This sequence comes from Alligator sinensis, assembly GCF_000455745.1. Lineage (NCBI taxonomy): Eukaryota > Metazoa > Chordata > Crocodylia > Alligatoridae > Alligator > Alligator sinensis. The sequence continues at coordinate 2,951,062 of NW_005841970.1, forward strand.
ATCTTTAAGTGATTTTCATTTGCTTCCTCTCCCTCTCCCTCCTCCTTCCCCTTTCTCTCTGTGTGAGTGCATCTCCATATGAGCAGACGTATATGATCCAGATGTGCAGGTGGTTGCAAACAGACACAAAGATAAGTTTTAAACTGTCATGACCCAAAAGGCATGATTGTGTGTGTGCTTCGGCACCAGAATTATCCCCGCCAAGTTGCAGAGCATTGCACGGGAGAGTTTCCTGTAGCAAGAGGAAACCCCGGTGCAGGAACGCGTTTCCCGCCTTTTCTGCAGCTTCTTTTGCAGGGTGCATTGCTCATGTTGCAAGACGAATGCACGGTGCAAAAGAGTTCCCGCCACCAGTATGCAAATTCGTTCCCCGTGATTGGCTAGTGTTAAATTATTCACACGCGGCGGCTAACGATTGGCCTGTTAGCCGTATAAGAGGTTTGAGCAGTTTCCGCCCAAGCCAAAGAGGACTCCACATCCATCTCATGGGGACTCTGGGTACACGGCAGGGTAATAGAAACCCTGTGTGAGATCCAGAGGAGCTTGGCGGCCTGATCCACCGCCCACCTCTTCCCGTCTTTGAACGCGACTTTTATAAGACGTATTTACGATTTCTATTTTGGTGGCTCGTTCACCCAGAGCATCCGGAGCTCTGCACCGTGGAGCCTAGCAACCTCCACGAGACCGTCTGTGTTGTCTGTCTGTAACTGCAACTCAATCAAGTTTTCCAGCCTGCACCACTGCCATCTCGGTGTACATAAACAATCTTTAAAACTACCGATATGCCTCTGTGCCTAATTCCAGATCGAAGGCCTTCCCTCTCCCACCCAGCGTGCCCGGGCTGCTGGCCACAGCCCGCGTGTAGCGCAAAAAGGGCTCGGGTCGCTCCCAGCCCGCACATAAACAACTGCCCCCAACTTTATTTTTAATGCACCAGGCATTTTTTCAAGTGGATTCACTGTACAGTTGTAATACTTTCACCATATAGCCTATAACTTGCAGTAGACTCACCTTAGTCAACCCACAGAACTTAGCTTAATCTTTGAATACCTGAGAGGCACAGCAGGTGCCAAAAAGTCCTCTCTGCTGACTTCAGTCAGCAAAATTCATAGATTCATAGATGCTAGGGTCGGAAGGGACGTCAACAGATCATCGAGTCCTAGGAAGGAAAGAAGTCTGACCCCCTGCCTAGACAGGAAAGAGAGCTGGGGTCAGATGACCCCAGCCAGATGTCTGTCCAGCCTTCTCTTAAAAACCCCCAAAGTAGGGGAGAGCACCACCTCCCTTGGAAGCCCATTCCAAATTTTGGCCACCCTTACCGTGAGGAAGTTTTTCCTGATATCTAGCTTAAATCTGCTATCTGTCAGTTTGTGACCATTGTTCCCTGTTACCCCAAGAGGCGCCCTGATGAACAGTGCATCTCTGATCCCTTGCTGCGTTCCCCTAAGGAATTTGTAGGCAGCCACAAGATCAAAAGATTCTTAGGTCTCCCCTTTAGTCATAAGCAAAAGATGCAACAACAAAATCCCAAGTCTTGTTTACTTCTGGGAGCTGGCCCTTTGGCTTCTCATCCCCACTGCTTCCAAGCTGTCAAAATAAAATCCTTGTAAACTGAATACATTTAAATCATACAATTACTATCCTCATTGTGTAAGAAATGCAGGGGGAACCCAAACCCCAAGTCAAACCCATTTTACTCCCAAGGAGAAAAATGCTTCTTAACCCTTGTCTTCCCCATCCCCACACCCCTAAAAAAAAATGGCTGTTCAATCTGACTTGCAGTATCTTAGAATATAGTTCCTTTAATACAATTACAGGAAGGGAGAATGAGGATCACAGAGCAAGAGACTCAGAACTCACACATGGGTGCTTAAATTATTGATGGGGGTACACATAGCTAAACAACTGTTTTCTTCTGGAGCAGCAATTTGAGTATGCAGCCCCTTGCAAGGGGAGTGATTCCCCCTTTCTTCCCATAGGCTTCTCCTCCCCTAAAAGCACCTATCAGTTCTCTTACTTGATTATATGAATGGGGTTGGAGAGGGTATTCTATTAGGATTAGAACAACCCTCAAATATTTTGATTCAATGCATCTCTATTTTTTTTTCCTTCCCCATTTTCAAATGTGAAATTGCCAAGAAAGTTTTCCAGTACCATACAACACTGACTCATTTGTCATTTCCTACGTGACAGTTAGTACCTCATTCATACCATGCACTTCCTCCTATAAATCTTGAGTGTGTTCTGCCAAAAAGATTTCTTTTAATAGAGCTATTCAGAGCAGATTAAATTTTGTACTAACTCACGTTATGCAAGTTGGATGCATTTAAAATCAAGAGATACATATAAAAATATACTACTTGTAAATGCGTAATTTAAAATCAGGTTTAGTATTATAATTAAAGTATTGAATCATACCTATATTCTTCAATATATTGATGTTTCATTTCAAGGCGTATCTGTACACTACAGAGGTTGCTTAGATTAACCTTTCATTTTCATAATTCACACCATCTAATTATAGATGAGGCTGGCAGCACCACCTATTGGTATGGTCATTCAATGTACCCTATTTTAAGTGGCTTGATATTTTGACAAACTTTAACCACTTGGGCTGAAATTTTCCATGCTGAGCATCTGCTTAAAGTTAAACTGTTTCAAAAAAACTAAACTGCTTTTGAAACTAAAGGCTGAGCTCCTAGAAACTGTTAAACCATTTCCAAAACTGGGGGTTGAAAATAAGTGTCATTTTCCAACATTATTAAAATTCTACAGATCTTCACTTTATAAAAGTCTAGCATCCCTGTGCTCCAGACCAGGGATTTAATGCCTGGCATGAAACTGGCCTCTGTGTTGTAGTGTTGTTGTGTTGTAGACTCGTAGAGTCTCCCAATTATAATTTACTCAAATCTGACCGTGCCATACAGATTTTAAGAAAAATTCGGACTTTAGCATATCTAACAGTATACTAGCTAAAATTTCCAAAGATTTTGTCTTCAATGAGCGTACTTCATCCCCTTAGGAACCATCTCACAGATTAACTCAGCAAGTATCAATTCCAGGACATGGAGCAAAGCTGGATTTTTCCTTGTAATTGAAGTCTGAGCGGCACTAAGCCACCTAAGGAGATGGACACTAGAAGTAATCTGAAGAAAGAGAGAACATAAATTGAACCAAAGGAAAGGATGAGAATGGGAACAGTCTGATGAGGGCTGGGAATGGGAAGAAGCATAGGGAAAGGTGAAACTGGTTAGGCAAATGAATTCAGAGCAGAGGCAAATGGAGACACCAGAGATTGCTTGGGTTGAGATGCAGGAACTGATAGTCAAGAAGGCTAGGACTAGGAGTCAATGAAAGGAATGAGGGGGAGAGAACAGCGAGAACCTATGAGGAGCTTTGGGGAGGTGAGAAGACTAAGATAAGATAGGTTAGTCAAAAAGACTGGAGCTAGGAATCAGCAGAGAGGAAATGGGGGCAGTGTTAGGGCAGACAACTGGTTTCACAAGAGAGGGATGGGATTGCCTAAGCAGCAGTCTTGGAAAAGGAGGTTAGGACAGCAGAGAACTGGAACATAAGGGATCAATCTTCGTGACAGAAAAGTCTGTGATCAAAAGAATAAAATGTTGTCTATAGCCTGGAATACAACACAAGTTTCCTGAATTTCACCATTCCTGTCACAAAAAAAGTCTCTGAAAAAAAACTGTAAGACATTAATTTCTTCCCCATATGCACCTAGTGATGGTCACAATCAGTTAGCCTGTTAATTCAAATGTCTGAAGTCTAATAGCAGATCTAAAGCCTGTTGATGACCTTCTATTAATGTAATGCTACAAGTATAAAATTGGGTGGGGGGACCTTAGTTTTCTTTCTTTTAAAATCTAACACACACCAAAACAACATTAAGATTCCAAAGTCAAGTACATAAAAGTTAGAACATGCCAGAATTAAAACTGTGCAAACTTACTTTGGTTTCTTTTGTATGTGTGATTTATAATATACTATTTAAGTGATCATATACTATTTCTCCATTTCTCTCATTTTTTGTTGAACAAATGTTAGTATATGTTTACTAAAAGCAAAATTCCCGTTTTCCCCGTTTACCTCCATGTTCAAAGTAAACCTTAAAATTACAGTATAAATGTACAGTATAAATATTCTAGGTTTGAATTGCCAGGTGTTGGTACTATAAGGCTGACTAAGCAAGCGGCATGGAAACTAGAGCCAGCATCTCATCATTCATTACAGTTTTGCCAACTGATTTTGTGGTCCTAAATGTGATTAAATATAGCTTCAAGTGTTTGGAGTGACTTTCTTAGTTCTGAAGCTTGCAGAACAACATATCCAACTGGAAAAAAAATATTCAACGTATTATAAACAACACAAAACAAAAAAAGGAATGGAATCATTAATAATTTTTCAGTGCAGACAAAAAGAGCCATTTATGTAATTACACCATAATAGACAGGTGCACTCCAGCTGCTTTACATTTCTACAGCCTTGAAAAACAACCATAAATCACTTTTAGCAGGCTAGTTAAACAGGCTTTATATGGTTTATGGTTTTGATGTGGTTTGCTTTAAGTCTTTGTAAAAAATACTGAGCACTACACAGAAGCACATAATAAAAAACACTGTATGGATTTAAAAATATGTAATATTCACATACATATATATTAAAAATTAGGCAACTAATAGTGCTTTATGATATTCACTAAGGATGCTTGCAGATGTTGAAAACGAATAAACAAACAAACCAAAAAAATAGTGCTTTCCCTGGAGCAACAGCACGTTAGTTCAACCTGGCATTGAAATAACATTAGTTTGTTTTTAAAGATTCGAAGTCTGTACATATTAGGCACTTCTGCGGGACTTTTGGCATTTATCTAATAGCTAATTTAATTAGCTATTAGATAAAAGCACCAAAAAAGCCCCACTAAAGTACCTGATTTATACAGATGTTAGACAAACCGGGTCCAACTAACAAGCAGCCTCTTCTGATCATGGGTCAGCGCGGGAGCGCACAGAGTTTAAAGTAAAGTGCCAGGGTTTTTTTGTTATAACACCTACAAGCAGCCTAAGTTCCCAGGACAAACATGGTTTGCTTTCATTTTTTGCACATTCAGAACATACGAGGAAACAGACCTCATCACCAGGATAAACTAAAGAACTCCCATTTCTTCATAGCATAGAAATGACTCACTTATGCACACTGGGAATTCTTCTTTTCACTTTTAAATTCATATTATGTTATTGCCATTTACGGCAAATTTTATTTCCTTTTATATGTTTAAAAGGCAGTTTTCTAGCCATGTAAGTGGTGTTTTTGAGAACTTTGTGCAGATAGCAATTCATCTTCCTTAGCAGTGAAGAAACATGATATGCACACAGAGACTGAGCACCTGTGGTCAACTACACACTAGCTAGGCAGGTATATATAGCTAAGTAAGTAACTGCACTTCAAGGTGAACTTAGAGGGTTCATACAATTCAACTGCAAAAGGATACTGCATTATGAGGCAAGTGGCTTGTATTTATTATTTAACAGGGGCATATGGAAAACAGTACATAAAGTAAAATGGTATATCAAATAGGTGGTCTAATTTATTTATTTGCACTTGGTGCACACTCTACTGGCAATTCAAACTTTTTTGACCCATACCTTTACCAAGGTGAAAATCAAGAAATTGGCAGGTACTTTTACCCAGAGCAGTAATCTTTTCAGAGACTAGGTTTTATACAGGTTGGACCACTTCACATGAAAACACTCAGATTAGAAAGCTGGTTTATTTATTCTGTGACTTATCTAGATCACTATGAGCAGTAGGAACCTCCACTAGGAAGAGACAGATAAATGAGAGATTTAGAATTAAGATAAAATGAGTAGGAGTTGACACCAAGGAACAATTACTCAATATCTTTCTCAATATATATTACATTTTCAGATTTTGAGGCAAGGACTATCTTCATTTTGAGACTCTGTACAACTCAGAGTCCATTTGAAACATATCATAAACAGAACTGATCATCATTCCAAGTAATATTTCCCCGAGATTGGTACCCAAAGCACTGAAGTATTTGAGTAAGGTCCACAGATCTTGTAAAGCAACACATTTTGTTCAGTAGAACTTAATTTAGGTTAAAGTCAGAAGAAATCCATTGGTTTAAAGGCAGTTAGACATTCATGTATGAAGTTAGAACATATGATTTAATGGGACAATAAAAAAAGAGTTATTCCATTCCCTGCACAGGAGCACTTGCTGATAATGAAAGGACCTTTGCAGGATATATTGAGGACCCTTTTTAACTTTAGTGTGGAGGGGAAGA
>NW_005841970.1:2957511-2972705 GCF_000455745.1 Alligator sinensis
AAGAGCGGGGCGGTTGGCTGAGAATATGAAACAAAGGTCTTTTTGTTGTAAAATCTTATTTTAAAAACTATAAAAAACTCCTGAGGATGGATGTGAAATCAAGAAAACACCTAGGGTATGGACACATGAATGCTTGGAGCCTTTTCAAAAGAGAATGTTTCACAATGACAGCAGCTAGTATGTTCTAAGTGTTATGGGTAAATGTAGCAATACTTATCCACTTTAACACTCCAAACACTAAAACTGGAGAGGTGTTGCTACATTTGAATCTCTCTCAGCTTGTTCACACACAACAATCTGAAAGTACCGACTGCTGCTTTGTGAAACACTTCCCTTTCGAAAGGGCTCTAAGCATTCATGTATCCACACCACTATATGTGTACTAACCCTTATGGACAACATCATGAAACTGGAAGGGCATTTTTTTCAGAAAAGGACTGGCAAGAAGATGAAAATAGAATTTCAAAGAAAGCATATAAACGGTTCTCAGAAGGGATATCATAGTCTTTTGGGGTTTTTTTGTTTGTTTTTAAAGATTCTAGGAAACTAGTAAGGATCTCATCTGGAAATTAACGTAAAAAGGAGTTTTAAACATTGAACTTTGAGAGAGATTTCTCTGCTAGTTGTTAACACCCACTTCCATTTGTTGGAAGACAGAGGATGCAAAGGCACATCACATACAGGTCAGTTAAATTCTGAAATAGTCCACATCATCTAAATTGAAGCAGAACATTGCACCATATTTTTTGTTTTGTTTTGGGGTTTGTTGTTTTGTTTTTGTTTCGGGGTTTGTTTGGTGGGTTGGGGTTTGTTTGTTTGTTTGTTGGGGGGGGGGCATTGCTTTGTGTGGTTTGATTTTTAATGCATTTATAGATCCTGGTGCAGGAGGTGAGCTGTTCCTGGGAATGGATTTGGTGAGTTTCTCAGGAGATGAAGCAGACCTGAAAAACATGTTCTTCCTGACCAGTCCAAAACTAGGTTTTTCCTTTCCTGAACTACTTCCAAGTAAAAGACCCAAAATAAAAAGCAAAGACTTGTTCATAAATCTTTCTAGGTAGTACTGTAGTCTATTGCTTATATATTTTGGTATCAGCTATAGAATATGAAATTGTCATTCTCCACCCCCTCGGAAAGAGATAACAATAGCGCAAAGAGCAGTCTCATTTAAGACGCGTAACAACCCTGTGGAGTGGTCATTGTCTGAGCCACCTGGGACTTGGATATTAATGGTTCCAGATTGTTTTCTGTGCCTATTACAATAGAAGTTTCTCTATCTCTTGAAATAATTTTGGAGGTTTAGGTATTAAGTAAAATGGTGCTAACCAATGTATTACATATTGCTAACAGAGGTAGCTCCAAGTTTTAGAACTGGGTAGAGGAATACCATGAAAGATAAACAAATAGTATATGGATCCACAAGAACAGAGACTGATTTTATGATTCCATTAGAACATAGCTGTTGGTATTTCAAGCTACTCTGAGAAAGTTATTGCTGTGATGCAGGTGCACTTACAAAAGTTTAACAAGTAAGTAAACCTTGATAACTACTATCTTGGTGACAGTTACTGGAAGAGATGGCCCTCAACTGGAAGAGATTTAGCTGGAGAGAAATGGACTTGAAATGAATTAAAGACATTTCAAAAGGGAGTGGACAATGACAATAGAAAGACTTCTGCCTCGACTTTAAATAAGGAAAGAAATTGCCCCTTGCCCCTATTGATTGGGGATCAATTATGAAGCACTAAGTACTGAAAACCAAAGAATATTTCTCATGCAGTCGGTTGTCAAACCAGTGAGTTTTATTCATTTGTTATTAATCTGTTATCCTCTCGTATACTTTGTTATTGTGGTGAAGTCCCAATACAAATAATGCTCTTATTTTTTTCCATGTTTGAGCACAGCTTATATAGAAATGGTTTAAAAGGGATAAAATAGCCTGATCTGCTTTGGAGCTAGCTATATCAAAATTGAAAAAAAGGGAAATATCTATAATTCCAATGATTTTGCTATGAAAAGAAATAGAACTGAAGTGGTGGCATGGCCCACAATATATAAAAGAAAACTTTAGTGTGCAACAACTTCTTGCTCATGGGAGATGTCGTGCACAGGCTGTGAAATAATTGCACCTGCTTCAGGCTTCAATACACTGATGAGGGCTGTAGGCTGGAAGCCTACATAGAGTCCCTCTTTAAAAAAGGTAAAATGGAGGACTCGGGGTACTACAAACTGGTTAGCCTCACCTCAGTACCTGAGACATTGCTGGAGCATATCCTAAGAAAAGCCTTTTGCAAAATTCTGGAGGAGGGAAGACTGATAATAAGGAACCAGCATGGATTTATGAAAAAAATTGTCAAATACACTTGATCTACTTCTTTGATAAAGTAATTACTTGGGTAGTATAGGAACCTGGGAGCAGTCTGCCAGCTCGAGGAGCCTGGGGGCAGCCTGCAAGCTTTCAAGGGTTACAGCTCAGTTGGTGGGTTTAATGCAGGGGCAGGCAATTATTTTGGGCAAAGGGCTGCTTACTGAGTTTTGGTAAGCCATCAAGGGCCACATGACAGGTAGCCCAGGGCAGATAAATATTAATTTTCTTAATTTTTTAGGGGCCCCGCAGGCCAGATAGAATGGCCTGGTGGGCCGCATCCAGCTCCCGGGACACATTTTGCCCACCCTACCCCTGGTGTAAGGGCTGATTGCAAGCTACGCAGACAATGGGGCCAACTGAGAGAGATAATTACCTGGTAGGATGATAAAAAGGCTCACAGGAAAGGAAGACAGAGACAAAGAGACAGTGTTAGGCTCCTAGGGAGAGGAGCTAGAGGCAGGCAGATATCTGACAGCCTGGAAGCTGAATGTCTGAGAATGGAGAGCTGCAAAAGGAGATCGAGATAGGTCACAGATCACGGTGGAGCCCAGGGACCATGCCTGGAGTGCTTTCTCCTGAGAGGTGGCCTGTGACTGTGAAGAGAACAGTGAGATGTGAACTGACTGCTGTGAGTGTGTTGAGAGACTGTGGATATTGTGGGTGTGACCTGACAAAAGACACTGTTTATGTTGATTGGGTCCTGCCAGGAAGGAGTTTACCAAGGAGGGAATAAAGACTATGAAAAGGCTGTAACCAAACAGCAAAAGACTGAGTAAGCAAGTTAACCCTGAACCTGCTACAGGTGGATGAAGGAAATGCTGCGAGTATAGCGTACCTGGACTTCAGCAAGACTACTTACAATGTCCCACATGACCTTCTCATAAATAAATCAGAGAAATGTGGACTAGATAAAGCTACTACAAGGTGGACAGGTAACTGGCTCAATAGCCACAAGCAAAAGGTAATGATTAACTGCTCTGTGTCAGAATGGCAGGAGGTTTTAAACGAAGGGGGTCCATCATGGGCTCAGTGCTGTTCAACAAGTTGGTTAATGATTTGGATGCTGGCATAAAAAGCTGATTGAGCAGAAAACACAAAACTGAAAAGGACTGTGTCACAGGGACATAAGCAGGGGCAAGCAGGAAACCATGCCCGCAGAGAAACCCAGGGCGAAAAAAAAAGAAAAAAAAAAACAACTCACCACTTGCAGGGCACCAGGGAAACAAAGAAGCATGCTGGAGAGAGATGCCTGCGCAGTTTATCAGCCGTGCCCATCTGCAGGTGGGGCCGGGTGACGTCAGCAAGAGATGCTGCCCAGCGAAGATAAAAGCTGGCCCAGAGAGCACGGAAAAGGGGAGGCCGGGAGCAAGAGAAACGGCGGGTGATCGCTGTGATCTCCACCTAGGATCATGGAGCATGTATTGACAACACTGCTTAGCCAACAGGACACTGGCTTCCGTGGTTCCCCTGTGTTACCTATGACAGGTTACAGTGCTAGGTCTGTGTTGTGTCAGGATTGATGACAGTCCTATGTAGGAGTTTAGATTATGGATTGTACAGAATGGTCTGGATAAGGATGGCCCTGCCTTGGGCAGGGGGATGGGACTGGATGACCTCTGGAGGTCCCTTCTATCCCTGCTTTTCTACAATTCTATGATGGTACTCACATACAAGCACAGGCAGATCCATGATTTTGAAATGGGAGGTTCAGGTGGTTCAGAAGCAGTGACCAGCACTGCCAGGCCAGCAGCACCCCTGCTCCCAGCCACCCTCCTGACCGCCAGGGTAGGCAGACCATGACATGAGAACAGCAGCCAAGGGCAGGCAACTTAAAAAGTTTGGCAACTTTTTAAGTTCCCAGAATAGGTAATAATCTCCATTCCTCCCCCCGGCCCTGCTCCATCCTCAGCAGAATGCCTCCTTCCCTCCCATCCCCTCTTCCCCCACTCCCCCAATGCCCACTGCTGACACAGGGGTGGAAGATCCCCAGAACCTATTTACAGCTCTGCCCCTCTCCTCCCTCTTTCCCCTACTGTCCTGGCCACACCTACGCCACTTCACTGGGGTTTCAGGGAGGCTACATTGGGAACCAGGTCTGGCTGGGGAAAGCAGCAGCAGCAGGTGGCAGATCCTCCACTCTGAACCTACTCTCAAGCTGTCAGGGAACACCTGAGAGACTGGGCAGGGAGAGGGAACTCTGCCTGGGTCTTCCCCCGCCAGTACCACCCGCTAGCCCAGCTGGAGTGAGGCAGAAGCGGCTCTGGAGCCACTTCACCCCCAAATCAGCCAGCAGCAGTGGCAGTTGGGGGTTGGGGACAATAAGAGGGGAAGGGTAGAATTCCCAGGAGCCCCCAGTTGCTGCTGTCATGGCAAGGCCTAAAAGGCGGGGGGGGGGGGCATACAACCACATGATTCTCTCTTGATCCACCCATATGCAATTACAGTCAAATACAAATGTCCTCCAAATTTAGCCAATCCCTATATACAGCTTGTGGCGAATCAAAGTCACAGAAATGTAGGGCTAAAAAGAACTTTTAAAATATAGATTTCATAGATATTAGGGCTGGAGGGACCTCGGAAGATCACTGAATCTAGCCCCCTGCCCCAAGGGCAGGAAGTCAGTTAGGGTCAAAGGATCCCAGTAGATAAGCATCCAAACATGTCCAGAGTAGGTGCTTGCACCACCTCTGGCGGCAGTCTCTTCCAGGCCTTGGGGACTTGGACAGTAAAGACATTTTTCCTTATGTCCAGCCTAAAACGGTCTTGGAGGAGTTTGTGACCACTGGACCTTGTCATCTCTTGGGGCGCTCTGGTGAACAGACGTTCCCCCAGATCCTGATCATGCATGTGGCTCTCCTCTGGACTCTCTCAAGCTTCTCCACATCCTTCTTGAATTGTGGAGCCCAGGATTGGATGCAGTACTCCAGCTGTGGCCTCACTGAGGCTGAGTACAGTGGGAGGATGACATCCTAAGATTTCCTTGAGAAGCATCTGTGGATGCAAGCCAGAGTTTGGTTTGCTTTACCAGCTGTGACTTTGCATTGATGGCTCATGTTCATCTTGTGGTCAATCGTGATCCCCAAGTTTCTTTTGGGCGTGGTGCTAGCAAGCAAAGCACTGCAGAGCCTATAAGCATGCTGCGGCTGGGGGGGGGGGGGGGGGGGGTTGTTCCCCCAAGGTGGAGCACCTTGTATTTGTCGATATTGAATGACATCAGGTTTGTATCTGCCCACTTTTTAAGCCTATCCAAGTCAGCCTGGATCACCAGGCTATCCTCAGGTGTGGATGCTCTATGCCAAAGTTTAGTGTCATCAGAAAACTTGGCCAGTCCACTTCGGACACCGGTACCCACATCATTGATAAAGACGCTAAAGAGAACAGGTCCAAGGATAGAGCCTTGGGGGACACCACTGGTCACGGAGTGCCATGATGATTCACTTCTGTCAACCACCACTCTCTGGGTCTGATCTCAGAGCCAATTCCCCAGCTATTGGACTGTGATGTAGCCAAGGCCACAGCTGGCCAATTTTTCTATGAGGAGATCATGGGACACCAGATCAAAGGCTTTTTTAAAGTCCAAATATATGATGTCAATCTCTCATCCAAGTCCAATATCATCTCATCCAAGTCCCCTAAAACACTCAGGATCAAGTATAAAACTTAACCATCTCCAATAGATATCTAATATGTTCTTCAAAGCGTTCATAACCTCCCTATGCAGTTGTCTTAGAAGTTCACCATTTTAACAGTTCGAAAGCTTTTCTTAATATCTAATGTTCATCTTATTTGCTGCAAATTATGCCGACTTTTTTCTTCCTTTCCATTAATAACTATGAAAAATAATCAATCACTTCCAAACAGCTTCTCCTCCATTTTGTTCCTCTAAACTAAACCAACTTAATTCATTCCACCTTTCCTCACAGGTCAGATTTTCTAAACCTTGTAATATTCTTCTTGTTCTCTGCTTGATTCTTTCCAGCTTTTCTGCATCTTCCCTTAAACATGGCAACCAACACTGGAAACAGTATTTTAGCTGTAACCTCATTATTGCCACAGAGCAGAATAATTACTTCAGGTATCTTACACTGGGCTTTCCTGTCATAAAATGAACGTACAACTTTTCCGAGGGCTGTGTAAGCAGGTTGCTTACCCCACTTCCTGAGATGGGCAAGTCAGCTCTGGCTTCAGGTTCTCCAAACAGTTCTATTCCGTTCGGAAACAGCTTTCAACCCACAATAAATAAGACCTACCAAACAACCATGAACAAACATACAAAACCTTCTATCCTCCTTCATATATCAGGAGAGGGATAATTTTATCTCTGGACTTCTCTCTGATACGCTAGCCTGCTCTCTTCCTCCTCCAAGATTCCCACCTGCAGTTCTTAAGCCTCTTGATGCCTCCATCCTCAGTGGTGGGTTATCACTTCCAGCTGCCCCCCACCCCAGCCTCCCAGAAAAGCACAAAATCATCTGCTGAGTGCTTGCAGCTGGATTCCAAGCCCTTGAGGAGCCAAGCACCTCCTTACAAGCTGCTGTGCAAACCTGCTTTATGAATGCTTCTTTTGGAAGATTTCCTAGACTCAGTACACTTCCCTTGCCAACACACAACCAACTGAGGAATTTACTCTGTTACAGTTCCTTGGAATGTGGCAATATCTTACTACACTATGGCAACACTAGATATGAATCACTGAATACAGGAGAGTCAATTACTAGAAATGTCAAAATCTCTCTTCATGCCAGCACAGTGATTCAGTGAGCTACAATCTACTCTTCAAAAGCAATTGCTGTTGGGAACTACAACTGTAGTAGCAGGAAACTTGTGTGTTGCATTTTTTCTCCAAGCACTTTTGTTTGGTTCACTTGGCAGGTTACCAATGAAATGCCTGGATAAAGCAAATTGTTCTATCTAAGCAATGTCATTATCAACGGGAGCTACAGGAATTGGCTATAAGATTATGCCAATTCTATTTAAGTCCGTGTGTGTGTGTGTGTGTGTGTGTGTGTGTGTAATTTTTCAGCTATTCTTAGAATTTATGTAGTACTTATTGACAGCATTTGAGGACTCAAACAATACTTGATTCAGCTGGACACCGCAAGGATTATCTCCACTTCACTGACAGGGAAAGAAATACAGGGGGCAAGATCACCAAGTTAGTCACTGAAAGAACTGGCATCAGATATCTGGAGTACCTTCCTTCCATTTTCCTGCTCATTTCACTAGATTCCACAACCTAGATGTCTATGGCAAAAGTCTTCTTATTTTTTAGGTTTTGTTTTTCTTTTGCGGGGGAGAGGGGGAGGTCTGTAATTGAAAATTTAATATAATGTCTTGGAAAAAGAATACTATTCATACTGTAAAGTAAATGCCAGGCTTTTAGCTTGCTATCCCCAGTTAATATATTGAGTTTTATAGATTAGTCTAATCATCTGATAAGTATAGTTCACTGTCATTAAATGATGTTTTCACTGACTACCATCAAATTACAGATGACATGATTTAAATCCCCAAGTAACTAAGACACAATAACAGTGATTACTCATTTTCTGATGGTCACAGCCGAGTTCAGGTAACTAATGCACACTCGGGTCTCCCTTTATGTGAGGGTTGCGTTCTATAAAAACCTTGCATAAAGTGAATTTGCATGAAGTGAATCCATTATTACATGCAATTAATAGGGATATATACCAGCCTCACGCTACTGCCCCCCCAAACCATGATAATTCAAAAAGTAATCACACAATACAATAACTGCTGCACAGGGAGGCTACAAGCTCTGTGCTACAAGCAGCGGCATACGCAGGAGGTGCATCACCAGGGCAGTGCATGGCGGGCTGGAGAGACACCTGAGGGAGGGAAGCAGGACAGCAGGGAACTCCGGCTGCTCGCCACTCCTGGCTCCACCCAGCTTCCCTTCCCTGGGGACCTCTCCAGCCCTGCAGGAGCAACCCAGTGTGGCTGGGAACAGTGGAGCTGCATGGAGAGGCTACGAGCTCCCTGCTGCACTGGGTCATGTCCACTGGGCTGTGGAGGCACCCGAGGCAGGGAAGCAGGCCCATGTGGAGAAGGTGCTCACCCTGCGATGCAAGCAACAGCACATACAGTGTGGCCAAAGCAGCATGGGGTGAACACCTTCTCCACGCGGCCCTGCTGTTCCCTGCCTCTGCAGCCCAGCGGGCATGGCCCAGTGCAGCAGGAAGCTCACAGCCTCTCTGCGCAGCCCCACTGTTCCCAGGCATGCCGGGTCACACCCACCAGGCTGGAGAGGCACCCAGGGACAGGGAACCAGAGTGGTAGGGAATGGCAGCTGCTTGCCCTGCACTGCCCTGCTTGTCCTGCGCTGTCCCAGTGCCCTGCACCCCAAATTTCGCCACAGCTCTGCTCCCAACCACACACCGCTGCCTGGCACAGCCACGGCTGAATGCCCCCCCTCCACCCAAGCGCAAGGAGCAGAGCTGTGGCAAAATCTGGGGTGGGTACAGTCTCCTCCCAGTGCTACCAGAGCCTGCTCCAAGCCCAGCCCCCAGCAAGAAAAGCCTCACACAGTGCCAGCTCCAGGTCCACCCCACAGATGCAGCCCGCCCCGAGCTACACAGATCTGGGGTGCAAGCAACGGCAGAAGCTGCCCCCACCCCATGAGCCAAGCCACCGTCTCACGCCCCCCACCCCGCACCGGCTGGGCAGCACCTGCACCTGCCCCCTCCCTCACCACGAGGGGCATTGATCTCCCCCACGCCGCTTCCAACTTATCAGCTGGAGGCAGCTTTCTATGTTGCCGGCTCTGCGCCATGCTGCACACAACACAGGCATTTATCGGCCCCATTGGGCTGATATCCGATATGGATAATTTTCTTTATATCGGTACCAAACCAATATTGGACTGATGTATTGGTGCACATCTACACAAAATAAATTTGAATAAAGAGAGACCCAAGTGTACTGTTCAAGAATAGAGACATAAAGGGCTAAGTTTTAAATTTAAAGTAATAAATACTACTTACTAAAACATTAGAACTTTAACAATTCTGTCAACCAAACATGCTATTTTATTGGTAAATTTAAATCCATATCATATTTTATCTATAAAGTGTTGGTCTACCATGACTTCATGAGAATAGTATTATATCTATTTTTTTAATTACCACAGAGAACAAATTGGATCAGTTTTCAACATCTATATTTGGGTGCTTTCCTAGTGCCAGTCTTAATAACTTGCCATGAACTCTCACAGTCCAGCTGCATTTATTTTGGCCCATGCATCACTAATAATAAAGGATGTGTAATAGGGAATTAAATGTACAAATAGCCTTCCAAAACTGCTTGCAGTGTTATTAGTAGCGCTCTCTCTCTCTCTCTGTGTATATATACACAGACACACACACACACACACACACACATATATATACACACACACACACATACATACACACACAATATCTGTATCTATTTTAAGCAGAACAAGCAGATACCAACAAACGTATACAGAAAACAAATCTGTCAATGAAGGAATCATTTTTTTACTCATTCACTTTACTGCAGCGGCAGGCAATTATTTTGGGTGGAGGGCTGCTTAACAAGGGTTGGTGAGCTTTCAAGAGCCACATGGGTAGCCCTGCCCCTTGACAGCTGCACCACCCTCTGGTCATGGAAGTCCCACCCCTAACCCCTGCCCTTTGCCACTGGAAGTCCCTCCCCTGCCCCCGGGAAATACTCCTTTTGGGAGTGGGGTTTGCCATCTAAAACCAGAAAAAAAACAAATCATATACTAAAAGTCAAATACTTACTATTACTCATTTTATTTTTATTCCAAAAAAAATTTTTGTCGTGATTTGTGTTTGCATGCTACATATAGAGGTGTTTGCATGCTAACTCAAAAATAAATTCTTGTATATTCTGTGTGGTGGGGTATATGTGTATGGTGGAGTGTGTGATGTGTACATGTATGGTGGGGTGTGGGTGTGGGGGGGTTGTGAAGAGGTGCGGCTGTGTGGGGGGGCACAGAGTGTGTCTGTGGTGTTTGTTGGGTGTGAGGGAGGGTAGGAGGTATGGGGACTCCCCCACACACCACCCCCAACCCCCTCATGGCATAGCAGCAGGCAGGGGGCACTCATGCCTGCATGGGGCAAGAGAAGGCAGTCAGCTCCAGTGCATGGGGCTTCCCTCCCATGCCACATGAGTGCAGGGGCTGCGCATGTGCAGTGGGGAGTGCCAGCAACAGTAATGGCCCAGTAGAGGCTGCGCTCCTCACTGCAATGTGCAGCACTGGCTGGAGCTGCACACAGCTGAGCGCCGGCACTGGGCATGAGTGCACCAGCCTGCTGCTGCTTCCTGTCAGAGATGTGCAGCATGGGGGAAGAGTATATGGGGGAGTCCCCCCTCACACCCACATGCTGCCCACCTAAGCTCCACGCTGCCACTGCCCCCCTGGGCGCAGGCTCTGTGCTGCCACCACCCCAGTCCCATACTCCCTGCCCCCACCCAGCTGCAGCTCCGCCTCTGCCCCCACCACTTCCCTACCTGCTGCCCAGAGCAAGAGGGATGCCAGGGAAGCGAAGCAGGTCCCCATCAACTGCAACAGTGGCAGCAGCAGATACCCCCACCATAAGCTGGTTGCAGCAGCACCCCTCCTCCCCCAGTAAGCGGTCAGCTGGCTAGGCCCTTCTGACCATGAAGGTGGGAGTGCAATGCAATAGGGCATTTTGGGGGCGTGTGTATATGTGGGGGCCTTGCTCCCACCCTTATGGGCAAAATGGCTGGGAAGGATACAATTCACTGGTGGACGCTGCGAAGTGGTGGGTGCCCAAAGTGCCTGGTGGGCTGAATTTTGCCCTCCCCTGCTTTACCAATTAGAATATAATTTAAAGAAAACTAGCTAAGCAAGTATAATTAAATACAACTTCTTATCCACAAACAAAATTCAGTTCTAATTCTAAGTTGGTTACCAAAATGTTTTCAACACACACAAATTGAAATTTCCTGTGAACATACTAACGTTTTTGAGTATGTCCTACCTATTTACAGAGTGCAGAACAAGAAACCAGAGAGAAAAGTTACATTATTTTAAATCTGAAGGCTAAAATTCAAAAGGAAGTAGTACCAGATTGACAGCTCAAATAGTTATATTTGAACCGGTTATGTGAAAAATTTGACTTTAGGTTAAGAGGCATCTATAGGAGATAGAAATATTAAAAAACACAAAACAAAAACCCAAACTGCTACAAGAAAAGAGCAACAGATATCCAAGAGTCTAATCATTTCAAAAGTGTCTTTTAGCCTTAGCCCTGATTTCAACCACTTTATTTTCAACAGAAATGCCACAAGTTTTCCCCTATAATTTCTTATCTTTGGGTTTTATCTTCTCTCTCTAATACAGTGGTTGGCAATGCTTCCCAGTGGTGGACTGGAATGACCCAGCTCAGGTTCAAGATGGGCAAGCATTGGGACCCAGTCACTGGCACTTTGTCTTCCCTCCCAGCCATGGCACAGCACAGGAGAAGCACAGCACCATCTAGTCATGGTGGGGCATGGGCTGCATACAAATGCTCTGTTAGCCTCCAACATGTGGACCACAGGTGGATTGCCGCTACTCAAATACATATGCATGCATACATACACATACATAAAAAGTGAAAATCTGCTTTTTCCCCTTCATATTCACCGGGTGCCCTATACTATGCAGCACATAATACATAATTATGTGCTAATTGTATTTTATACTGCCCACCAACTTTAATTTTCTCAACATGGTATAGAGGTATGTATTAAAAAAGAAAACAGAGGCCAGAGCAGTAGATTGGGCAAAAGAAGGGGATCCAAGTAGGAGAGTGCAGGGGTAATGTGTGGCATACCTGACAAAAAAGGTTGGCCCCCATTACTTTAGATCAGGTATCTATAACTCCAGCACCCATGCCAGAGCATAGCACACTAGGCCATTTTCCTCGGCACACTGCAACTAACCCTGGACTCCAGGTAGCTTTTGCTGGCAGCTGCTCAGAGCCCAGGCCAGCCCCAGCCAGGAGGCTGCAAACAGCTGCATGGGGATCTGCAGCCCTGGCACCAGTTCCATGGCTGTGGCAGCTGTGCATGCACCTCTGGGCACATGGCCAGGAAGGGGCCTGGGGCAACACAACCCTGGCTCCTCCCCTACCATCCACCCAGAGGCATATGTGCAGCTGCCACCACCATAGAGCCAGTGCCAAGGCTGCGGAGCCTGGCACAGCTGTTTGCAGCCTTCCAGCCACCTGCTGCAGGTGCCCAGATCCTGGGCTGGCTGTAGAAGGCAGCAAACAGCTGCACTGGGCTCCAGAGGCCCAGCATGAGCTCCGTGGCAGTGGCAGGCACATGCACAGCTTGCAGTGCATGATGGGAAAGAGGCTGGGGCAGTGCAACCCTGGATCCTCCCCCCGCCATCCACCCGAAGACACATGCATAGCTGCCACGGAGTCAATGCTGGGGCCCCAGAGCCTAGCACAGCTGTTTGCTGACTCCTGGCCACCTGGTACAGCAGCCCAAAGCCCGGGCTAGCTGCAAACAGCTGCTCTGAGCTCTGGAACCCCAGCACTGGCTCCATGGTGGCAGGTGGTAGTGGGTACACATGCAGCAGGGAAGGGGCTCGGGCAGTGCAAATCCAGCCCCACCATCCACCCAGAGGCATACGTGCAGCCACCACCAGAAATAAGGATTGGGCCCCTTGCGGCTTCCCCAACTCTGGCACATCAAGTCGAGGTGTGGGTGGAGGCTGGGGTGATTTTGACAATCCAGCCAAAAATGTTGCCGACCCGCTTTAGATCCTTCTGAAGAATTGGAAAGCAAGTTTTGGTTCTGATATCTAGGAAGCCACTGAGGATTCTTATGCTGGAGAAGAAATTAAAATACTCCCCAACACCCCCATTTCCTAATCCAAAAAAGGTGCGAGTGATTTAGGGTTTGTCCACACATCAAGCTATTCTGGATTCCAGATTAATTTAAGAACACAAACTGGAAGACACTCTCCTCTTCCACAATACCTGGATCTATTCTAAAAGTGGGCTCAATTAGACTGGGAAATGACATATTTCAGGATAAAAGTACTAAGATGCAATCAAGATATTGGATTTCATAGACATTAGGGGCTGGAAGGGACCTTGTGAGATCACTGAGGACAGCCCCCCAGCAATAGGCAGGAAGTCAGCTGGGATCAAGTGATCCCAGCAAGAAAAATATCCAGACGTTTTCTGAAAGAGTCCAGAGTAGGTGCCTGCACCGCCTCTAAGGGGAATCTGTTTCAGGCCCTGGACACTTGCACCATAAAGAACTTTTCTCTTATGTCTAGTCTGAGTCAGCCTTCCTGGAGTTTATGGCTGTTAGACCTTGTTATCCCTTGGGGAGCTCTGGTGAACAGCTGTTCTCCCAGGTCCTGATGTACCCCTCTTATATAATTGTAGCCTGCTACCAAGTCACCCCTGAGCCTTCTTTTTTCCAGACTGAAGAGTCCCAAATCCCTCAGCCTCTCCTCGTATGACCTGCCCTCCAGGCCTTGGATCATATGAGTGGCACTCCTGTAGACTCTTTCAAGCTTTTCCACATCCCTCTTGAAGTGGGGGGCCCAAAACTGGATGCAGTACTCCAGCTGCGGCCTCACCAAAGCCAAGTAAAGCAGGAAGATGACATCCCTGGTTTTGCTTGATATGCGTTGGTAGATACACGCCAGAGTTTGGTTTGCTTTGCTAGCCACAGCATCACGTTGGTAACTCATATTCATCTTGTGGTCAATCAGGACCCCCAAGTCTCTTTTGGTTGTGGTGCTAGCAAGCATACCACTGCCAAGCTTGTAATTGTGTTGAAGGTTCTTCCTACTGAGATGAAGCACCTTACACTTCTCAACATTGAAGACCATCCAGTTTTGGTCAGCCCACCTTGACAGCGTGTCTAAGTTGGCCCGTATCCCCAGGCTGCCCTGCAATGTGACTGCCTTCCCCCATAATTTGGTGTCATCCGCAAACTTTGCCAGTTTGCATCTGGCTCCCAACTCCAGATCATTAATGAAGGTGTTAAAGAGTACCAGCCCAAGTACTGAGCCCTGAGGACTCCACTGTCACCCTGCACCACATTGATTTGGCCCTGTCCACTAGTACTCTTTGGGTCAGACCCTGTAGCCAGTTACCTAGCCATCAGGCCATAAGATGATCAAGGCCACAGTTCCCCAGCTTAGCCATGGGGACATCATGGGAAACTAGATCAAAGGCTTTCTTGAAATACAGATATATGACATCACGTCATCTCCCTTGTCCAGGGGCCATGTCACCTGATCATAGAAAAAAATGAGGTTGGTCAGGAAAGGCCTGCCAATCACAAAGCTGTGTTGCTGGCCTTCAGAAGCTTGCCTTCTGATAGTCTGGTATTGATGGATCCCTTGACAATTTTGTCTAGGATTTTTTCAGGGATGGAAGTCAGACTGATTGGTCTATAATTCCCCGGGTCATCCCTCCTCCCTTTCTTGAAGATAGGGACCATGTTGGCCTTTTTCCAGTCTTCCGGGACCTTGCCTGAGCACCATGAATTCAAATATATTTGCCAAGGGGGGTGCAATGATGTCTGCATCTGAAAGACCCAATCTGTTTTAAATGTATAGGAACCTTTCTTCTGAATTTTTACATGTAGACAAAATTTTAATATGGAAAAAATGGTATTTTTTAAATACTTAATGCCATGGTTTTAGTGACTTTTGACATCAACTGCCATTTCATAGTTTCATAGTTTCCAGGGTCGGAAGGGACCTGGGCAGATCATCTAGTCCGACCCCCTGCCATGGCAGGAAAGAGGACTGGGGGTGCAACGAACCCAGCAA
>NW_005841970.1:2973103-2980468 GCF_000455745.1 Alligator sinensis
AGAGTTGGCCTTCCTAGCCGCCTCCCCACACTGCCGAGCCATGTTCATCTTGGAGTCAATAATGAATCCAAGATCCTTTTCCACCTCCGTGCTGACAAGAGGGGAGTTCCCCAGCCTGTAGGCATGGTGCCGGTTGTTTCTCCCCAGGTGCATCACCTTGCACTTGTCTGTGTTGAACCCCATCCTGTTCTCCTCCGCCCATCCTTGTAACCTGTCAAGGTCCGACTGTAGCCTGTTGCTCCCTTCTATTGTGCCCACATCCCCCCACATCTTGGTATCATCAGCAAATTTGAACAGGGTGCTTTGCACCCCCTCATCCAAATCACTGATGAAGATGTTGAACAGGGCGGGCCCGAGGACCGAGCCCTGCGGGACCCCACTGCCCACGTCCTTTCAGGCTGAGAAGGACCCATCCACTACCACTCTCTGGGTGCGGCTCTCTAGCCAGTTGGCGACCCATTGGACTGTTTGGGTGTCTATGCCACAGTCCCCCAGTTTCCTAATGAGAACGGGGTGAGAGACAGTGTCAAAAGCCTTCCGGAAGTCCAGGAAGACTATATCCACTGCTACCCCTGCATCCAATGATTTAGTGACCTGATCGTAGAAGGCCACCAGGTTGGTCTGACATGACCTGCCGCTGATGAACTCGTGCTGGTTGCCCCTGAGCATGCATTTCCCTGCTGGCCCCTCCTGGATTTCAACACACCCCACTTTATATATGCCATTGCATCCTAAACTGTCAACCCAACAAATTCCTTCATGTTCTAATAAAGTACAAAACTATGACATAATTAACAATATTCATTCTGAAACTGTCAGAAGTGAGATTAAGTGAAACTGAGATGAAGAGAAGTTCATTTGTCCCTCAGAGCTATTTTTGTGCAACTTCAAAACAGACAAATACATCAGTTTGTATTGTGTTCCCATTTATAAGATTATCTTCATAATCATAAAAGCTGGAGGCCTCTTTTTCCCCTAACTAAAATGAGAGTTTAGATTCTACAACACAGTGATACAGCTACTAACATTTGGCAATAGACGGGAGAGCTCTAAACCTACCCAATCCATTTTTATAAAGGCTTCAAAGATTTATTTTTAGCTAGAATGTTACAATTGACTTCTTAAAATGGGAGGGGAAAAAACAAGCTTCTAAAACTGTTATGGTTTCAGCTATATTAAGTATTGTTAAGACTTTCAAACAGTGCATTTGCTAGGGGCTTATTTTGTTAATTAAAGTTTCAAAATCATGTATAAAAGCAGGAGGCAGGGAATGATGTATACACATCATAACCCCCAAGACACTGATTAAAAAGTAATAGAAAATGTTTCACAATGTGTTTACTTTATAGCTGAAAGAGTTAAAAGAAACACTCAGTAAAATAACAGATGCATTGCTGCTTTGGTTTGCTGAGAAGGCAAGGAACAGAATTAGGAGCATTTAATGAAGTTTTCTAGATATATTTGGATTTGTTACCATTATATGCTAAGGAAGCAATTACTATATACAGAAATTGTTTCAATTATTACTAATGGATCTATTTATTTATCATTCATACTTCACAGGGCAACACAGCAGGGCTGCCCATTATCTCCTCTATAATTTAATTTGGTGCTAGAGCTTCTGACAGTTGGCATTATCCAGCATATCAGTATCATCAAGGATGGAGTGGGAAACTGGAACCAGCAAGATTTAACAGAGCCGTCTTAAGTCCACCATCTCAAGTGGAGTGGCTGAAATCACTCCAAATTTACTTTTTAGGAGATTCTTATTATGCAAGTTTCCAGAGACATGACAAACACATTCAACACATATCCAGGAGCCTATATTGGCCCCATAAAAGCCAATGAAAGAACCGGATCACAGGTTCTAATCTAAACAAACACAACCCCCAACCCCTATCTTTTTTTTTTTCCAAATGATTATAATTAATAAGGACTGTGCAAAATAAAAGCCAGTTAAATCATCTGCCTATCATTTAACTAAGACCCTTCTAATCTGTTTGGTGGCTCATGAATGAATTGGCCTAATTCTCCTACTTTTAGTGGTACAACCTGGCTGCCTTCTTGGCTTTGTCTGATCCTGCTTGAGATGAGGCTTTTGCATCTGGCACATACATAAAATACAACCAGTTTCAGGACCTTTTATGACAGGGGCACCAGAGAACCCCACCAAGTCATTTCCTACTTGGATAAAGTATAAGGGAGAAAAGCTACTTCTTTTTTCTAGGTCCTCAGAAATTCCCGAAGATAATCTTAACAACAAAAGGCTTAAGCAAAAGAAAAACAGGATTCCCAGGAAATTTCTGCCAATGTGGTTAAACTTTAAAAAAAGTTTTTGACTGAAAGAAAGAAAGGTATGAGTACTGGAGTTGAAGTTGAAGTTCTAGAGAGCAAGATAAGCATCAGAAACAAATCCTTGAGCCTGTTGACATGTCATGGTGAAATTTTAACTACACTGTAAAATATCTCACTGCCCGCGTCTACACGAGACACTGACTGCATAGTATATCATTACTATTGTGCAGTAGCATTGTGTGGCATGAAGTGTGATGCAACACTACTGCATAGTCAGCGTCTCATGTAGACAAAGCCACTGTGAAGCAATATCTTAAGCAAAAGTATAAGATGCCTGCTTCTAATTGAATAAAATGATAGCCACAATAGAAAAAACCTAGTGACTGACCTCCCTGCTATCTACCGTACAACTCTGCTGCTTCCCAAATGGTTACAGAACTACAACAATGGTTACAAAACTACAAACTAATATGGCTAACCAAGTCTGTAGAGTTGATACAGTTAAAAATAGCATACTTTATTCATGGTGAGAAGATGCAAGAGAAGCTATTTTTCCCAATCTGATCAGGCTACATGAGCATGGTAGTCACGCACATGCATGCGCACACCGAATATATATATAAACACATACACTCTTCACTATTGTAACTGATGGCACAATCTATGGTATACATTATTTAGCCTAACCCAAGTACTAGATAAAACAATTATAATTTAAATTATATGAATTTCATACACAAAGGAAAATAGGCACTAAAGGGACTGGAAGAAGACTGTGAACTAGAATCAAAACAGAAGTTATTACACACAGTATGTTCTTCTATAAATAAACAAAACTATTCAGAAAGGAAAACATATCATTATTACCTGTGGAGTACTAAGAAGTTAAAAGAAAAGCCAGTCACCCTAACCAGTCAGCTACAGAGTTCTGCTCCGTCTTGCTTGTTCTCCTTCTGGCCCAATGACTCTTACATTTCTGGCTGTCCAGTGCCACCACCCATACTATTCTAAGATACAGTAGTTAGTAGAGGTACACTGATACATTGGTCCCATATCAGATCAGCATCGATTTAAGGAAAATTGACTGCATCAGCAATCAGCTTTTTTTTGGCTGATGTGGCCGATAAATGCCCTGTTCATGCACAACCGTAGCGTAGCATGCAGCTGGCCAGGAACACAGCCCAGCAGCATGGAGAGCAGTTGGGTCCTTTGGTAAATCTGTTGTGAGGGAAGGGGCATGGGGAGGAATTCTATCCCTTTATTATGACAATAAGCTGAATACAAGCCAGCAGAGTACCCTTGTTGCTAACGGCACACTGCATTGGTAAGTGTATTGCCAGGAGGTCAAGGGAAGTGATTCTTCCCCTCTATTCAGCACTGGTGAGGCCACATCTGGAGTACTGTGTTCAGTTTTGGGACCCGCACTGCAGAAAGAATGTGGAGAAATTGGAGAGAGTCCAGCAGAGGGCAACAAAAATGGTGAAGGGGCTGGGAACATGACTTATGAAGAAAGACTGAGGGAACTGGGCTCATTTCGTCTTGAGAAGAGGAGACTGAGAGGGGACCTAATAGCAGCCTTCAACTACCTGAAGGGAGGTTTGAATAGGATGGAGCTAAATTGTTCTGAGTGGTGGCAGATGACAGAACAAGGAGCTATGGTCTCAAGTTGCAGCAAGGGAAGTTTAGGTTAGATATTAGAAAGAATTCTCTCACTAAGAAGGCAGTAAAACACTGGAACAGATTACCCATCCATGAAAGTTTTCAAAACCCAGCTAGACAAAGCTTTGGCTGGGATGATCTAGTTGGGGTGGTCATGCTTTGAGCAGGGGGCTGGTGTAGATGACCTCCTGAGGTCCCTTCCAACCTTAAAATTCTATGATTCAATGACTCAATGACTTCAGTGGCTACAGGGCTCTGGGGGCCAGGCTTAGAGAGACAGGGGCACAGGTGGTCTTCTCGTCCATCCTCCTAGTCAGAGGTCGCAGTAGGCATCACAGCACCTGCATCAGAGAGGTCAACCTGCGGCTCAGGAGTTGGTGCCATGGTGCAGGATTTGGCTTCCTGGACCACGACCCGCACTTCCTGGCAGGGGACTTCACCTCTCAGTGAAAGGTAAAAGTCTTTTCTCCAACTGGTTGGCTGATCTCCTATGTCAGGCTTTAAACTAGCTCAGACAGGGGATGGGGAGGAAGAAGAAGGAGAACATCAGGAACTAGCAATCCAAGGGACAGCCAGCAGTACAGCACAGGTGAGCAATAGGCAGGTAAGCAATAGGTGGCCCATTGGGCATCAGAACCAGGGGGCAACAAAGGCGCCAGTCACAGGGCTCAAGTGCCTATACACCAATGCTAGGAGCATGGGGAACAAGCAGGATGAATTAACACTCCTGCTTGCAGAAAACACTTACGACTTAGTGGAGCTAACTGAAACCTGGTGGGACTCTACCCATGACTGGGCAGTACACATTGAGGGCTATAAGCTGTACAGAAAGGACAGAGTGGGGAGGAGAGGGGGAGGGGTTGCGCTCTATGTCAAGGAGCGTTATACATCGACCCTTATCAAAATGAATTCAGAGGAGGAGAAAGTAGAAGGATTGTGGGTTAGGATACATGGAGGACAAGGGGAAAGAGACTTGGTGGTAGGGGTCTGTTACAGACCCCCACACCAAGGGGAAGAACTAGATTCAGAACTCCTGAGGCAGCTCTCAGAGACCATAAAGGCTAGGGAGGCAGTAGTCATGGGGGACCTAAACTACCCTGACATCTGCTGAGAGATGCAGACAGCAAATTCCCACCATTCACACAGGTTCCTATCTTGTGTACAGGACCTCCACCTGACGCAGGAGGTACATGGTCCCACTAGGGGGAAAGCCTTACTAGACCTGGTATTGGCAACAGGGGATGACATGGTAGGAGACCTACAGATCAGCGGTCACCTGGGGGACAGTGATCACCAAATAACAGAATTCATCATAAGGCATAGAGTGGGAAAGGTAAATAGTAGGGTGGAAGTGCTAGACTTTAGGAAGGTTGACTTAAGCAAACTTAGGCATTTAGTCTATGACACACTGCAGAGTAAGAGATTTAGCGAGATGTGACCAGAAAGGGTGGCTGTGCCTTAAGGAAACTATCCTTTGGGCACAGAGGGAGATGATCCCAATGCGGAGGAAAGCGGGGAAAGAGGCCAAGAGGCTTCCCTGGCTGACCAGAGAAATCCAGAGCAGCCTAGGGGCAAAAAGGAGGGCATATAAGCAGTGGAAACAGGGAGGGATTACTAAAGAGGGGTATACCTCCTCAGCTCGCAGTTGTAGGGAGGGTTAGAAAGGGCAAAGCTACCATGGAGCTGAGGATGGCATCCCAAGTTAAGGATAACAAAAAATTGTTTCTGCAGAAAAATTGCAGAATAGGACCGCTGCTGAATGGGCAAAATCAATTGGTGACAGACAGGGAGGACAAGGCTGAACTCCTCAATGAGTTCTTTGCCTCAGTGTTCCTAAACGAGGGGCAAAACAAGTCTCACAATGGGATTATAGAGAGGCAGCAGCAGGGCGCCAGACTATCAAGCGTTGACCCTGAGATACTGCACAGTCACTTGGAAGAACTGGATGCATTTAAGTTGGCAGGCCCAGATGAGCTCCATCCGAGGGTACTGAAGGCACTGGTTGACATCACTGCACAGCCATTGGCAAGAATATTTGAACACTCATGGCGCACGGGCCAGGTCCCGGAGGACTGGAAAAGGGCCAATGTGGTCCCTATTTTCAAGAAGGGGAGGAAGGAAGACCCAGGCATCTATAGGCCAGTCAGTCTCACCTCCATCCTTAGCAAAGTCTTTGAAAAGATTATTAAGGCTCATATATGTGAGAGCCCAGAAGGAAAAATTAGGCTGAGGGGAAACCAGCACGGGTTGGTAGCAAGTAGATCATGCCTGACTAATCTAGTCTCTTTTTACAACCAGGTTACAAAACACCTGGATGCAGCAGTAGGGGTTGACATTATCTACTTAGACTTCAGGAAGGCCTTCAATACGGTATCCCACACCATACTGGTGAACAAGTTAAGAGGCTGTGACTTGGATGATTACATAGTCTGGTGGGTCGCAAATTGGCTAGAGGGTTGAACCCAGAGAGTGGTGGTGCATGGGTCGGTATCCACATGGAAGGACGTGGGCAGTGGGGTTCCGCAAGGCTCGGTCCTTGGACCGATACTCTTCAATGTCTTCATCAGTGACTTGGACGAGTGAAGTGTACTCTGTCCAAGTTTGTGGATGATACAAAAATGTGGGGAGAAGTGGACACACCAGAGGGCAGGGAACTACAGGCAGACCTGGACAGGTTGGACAAATGGGCGGAAAACAACAGAATGAAGTTTAACAAGGAGAAATGCAAAGTCCTGCACCTAGGGAGGAAAAATGTCCAGCACACCTACTGCCTATGAAATGACCTGTTTGGTAGCACGGAAGCAGATAGGGATCTTGGAGTCCTAGTTGACTCCAAGATGAATCTGAGTCATCAGTGTGATGAAGTAATCAGAAAAGCTAACTGCACTTTATCATGCATCAGCAGGTGCATGACAAATAGAACCAAGGAAGTGATACTTCCCCTCTGTCGGGCGCTGGTCAGACTGCAGTTGGAATACTGCGTGCAGTTTTTGGGCACCACACTTCAAGAGGGATGTGGATAACCTGAAGAGGGTCCAGAGAAGGACAACTCGTATGGTTAAGGGCTTGCAGGCCAAGCCCTATGAGGAGAGACTGGGGCACCTGGACCTCTTCAGCCTCCGCAAAAGAAGGTTGAGAGGCAACCTTGTGGCTGCCTATAAATTCATCATGGGGGCACAGAAGGGATTCAGTAAGGCTTTACTCACCAAGGCGCCCTTGGGGGTCACAAGAAATAATGGCCATAAGCTAGCAGAGAGCAGATTTAGACTGGACATTAGGAAGAACTTCTTCACAGTTAGAGTGGCCAAAATCTGGAATGGGCTCCCAAGAGAGGTGGTGCTCTCCCCTACCCTGGGGGTCTTCAAGAGGAGGTTAGATAGGCATCTGGCTGGGGTCATCTGAACCCAGCAC
>NW_005841970.1:2980957-2990282 GCF_000455745.1 Alligator sinensis
TGCCTATGCAGGGGGTTGGACTTGATGATCTATTGAGGTCCCTTCCGACCCTAACATCTATGAATCTATGACTCCGTGCAGCAGGGTAGAGTGGGGTGAGCAAGCTTCATGTAGCCACCATGTGCTCCACACTGCCATGGCGTGGTCTCCCTGCCCAGCAGAAGCAGGGGTGGCAGCATGGGGTTGTGCCCCTCGCTGCTGCTGGTCAGGCAGGGGGAGCCTCATCATGGTGGTGTGAACCTGCTGGCCACAGCACCAAGCTTCCCCACCCAGCCCCGCCATGCTGGGTCCTGCCCACTGGGCTCCAGGGGAAGGGCAGCAGGGTTGGGAGCCCTGAGCCTGCAGCAGGCATCCCACATCTCCCCCTCCCCCCATAGCTTCCACTCCAGTTGTGCTACCCATGGGGGAGGAGAAGCCAGGCTCTGTGCTCTGTTTCGATGCAGCAGCTGCCACCTCTCACATGCGGCAGCCAGGGCTCAGGCACTGTTATGGTGGGGAAAGGGGCTGCAGACCTGGGTCCCTGGCTCTGTAGCTCTGGCAGGGCTCTGGATGAGCGGGGTTGTGGATGGGGAGTGAGGGGCAATGGCATAGGCAGGGCACCAGCGTATCAGGGCTGCTCAGCATCACAAAGCAATGGGGGAGAGCAGGGGACAGCTGCAGCTGGACCCACACCTGGTGAGCAAAGAGGGCAGAGGGAGCTCTGATTTTCCATGATATAGAACACAAAAATCAAACACAAAAATTTACAGGTATTTAGAATTTATCTTATTATAGTAATTGTCACACTGATAGGCTTCCACATTGCTTAAAAATGGTAAATATATCAATAAAACATTGTGTTCAACTGATACATACATACACATATATACACACATACTTGTGTTTCATTTTAATCATGGAAAAACATGGATTTGGGTGGGGGGGGTTAATCAGAGAAGTTGTGATTTTATTTTTTTTTTAATTAGAGAAAGCCAGGATCATTGCTCATGAGTGACTGAGCTAACTCATTACTGGGTTTTTCCCCTGTCTACTCCTATCCCACTGTAAGTGAAGCTAAATGCAATGATTTACCCCTGAAAGAAATGGGTGGTAAATTATTGAAGTCTATTGTTGTTACTGTAACTGCTTAAATAAATTAAGCAGTTACAGTAAATTCTTTGGTATTCATCTGTAAGTATTCTCCCACATTCCTATTTTAAACCAGTATAATTGTTTCATCAGTCCATTCTCAGAGTCCCAGGATTGACTATCTATGTTATTAAAGATTTCTTAATAATTCTTATTAGTATTGGATTATAAGCGGATCTTATTTTCACTTTTACTTTGCTGCTCTGTCTGTTATTTACATTATAATTGTAAAATTCAACCCTCCCCCCCCCCAAAAAAAACCCTGTTTACTTGGGTGCATAAATGTATCCCTATGAAAAGCTGAAAAATTAATAATTCAATTTTACCATTAGTAGAAATATACCAGAAGTCTGCTAATTTCTGGCTTCTACTTATGTGTGATGGTATTCTTCATACAGCTAAAGTGACTGCTGAAATAAACTAGGAGAAAATCCAGAATTGCTGCAGGGAGATAATTCATGATAGAATTACAGGCTTAATCAGAAGTTTTGTAACTGTAAATATCAACACCAGTTGCTTTGGCCTTTTCAGATTCTAAACATTAAATAATTACTCTTACTAATGCTGCTCAGAATGCTTTTATTTTTTTTTTTTTCATTCTAAAGGGCAACAAAATTAATTATTACTTGACTTGTGCAATGGGTACTTTTTCAGAACTACCTTGGTCAGAGCAGTTTGCTGCCCAGTTCCTGTCTGACTGAGCTCCACCCCAAGTTTCCCCAGGTACCCAATGTGGTAGACATGCCCATAGCACTCACAACAAGGAGGCCCATCACCAAATGTAGCTATGGCTGCTTTCTTTCTGAAATGAAAGATCTGGAGACGGTGGAGGTAGTCTACTTGTTTTTTAATAGAATTATAGAAAAGTAGAACTCAAAAACCCTCGGGAAGTCATCTAGTACATCCTGCTGCTCCCTGTAAACCATCTCAGTCAAATGTGTCTAGCCCACTCTCATAAATATCCAAGGATAGAGATTCTATAAACTTTCTAGGTGCCTGTTCAAATTTTTAGCCACTCTCCTAGTGAGAAAGTTCTTCTTATTATCCAAACTAGACTTTCCTTGTTCTTTTACCTATTGCCCTGTCTCCTACAGGCACAGTGAATGGTCAATCACCATCGCCTTCCCCATAACCAACATTCATGCATTTGAAGACTTATTAGATTCCTCTTCTGTCTTCTCTTCTACAGACTAAATACCTGCAGTTTTCCCAATCTTTTCTCATAAGTCATGTTTCCTAGATCTCAAGTAATTTTCATATTCTCTGTTGGACTCGTTCTAATTTGTCCACATTTTTTTAACTGCAATGTTCAAAACTGAACACAGCTCAGCAATGCTAAACAGAAATAAAGAATCACTTTCCTTAATTTGAAGTGACACTCAATACAGTCGAATATATTTTTGAGCCTCTGGATCCCAATGGTTGAAGAAGCCATAGACTGGAGTGAGGTGCTCTGAAGAAGGGCAGGCTTGCAGATGCATCCAAGTGCTTCAAAACCATGAAGAAAACTACAGTGAAAATGCCATCAAGAAGTCTTCTAGTCCAGGACTGGGACAGGATCATCTCCTTCTAAGTTATGGTTGGCAACCTATAGCCTACAGAGCCATTTCATTCAACTCACAAAGCCAGGGGGGCTTCTGCAGCATTTTGACAGCAGGGGACTTCAGTGGTGTGGGGCCCCTGAAGATATCAGAACCTACTCTAGCTAAAGTGTTTCAATGCTTAAATCACTAAAATGGTTAGAAGGCTCTTCCTAATATGTAAATTAAAGCCCTCTTGTTGCAGTTTAAGACTACTACTTAGTTAACAAATGTGGAGTGTAGACATCATATTCAATGCAACTGTACCCTCCAGAGATGGTGATATCAATTTAAATACGTTACTGGTATATTTACGACATCATGCACACATGCATTCGGATGGAGGCCAGGAAAGGTTCTGGATAGTCTGAAACTTTGAACCCTAGGCATGAGCATGCTTTGTGTGAATGAGTAGTGTGCTGGGCACAAAAGATGGCGTGTACTATGTCCAGTGATTGGTATCATATGCAGAGTGAAACGCATGGGAAAATGGTCTGAGGTGATAAGGGATGGGATTGGTCTGTTTATTGACTGATGGCCTTCTTGAGATAATGACGAGATAATGGATGACTGACAGGTACGGTCCAACTGGTACTCTTAAAAGGAGTCTGCACCCAAGGTGTGAGGGACTGTAGGACGGATTGTGTGGAATTGTGTTCACGCATGCATAGGTGAGAAAGAATCTGAGTCTGTGACTGAGTAGTAAAGAGATATCGATATAGATATACTGGGATATACATATACTGGACAACAGATCCCGATATAGATATAGATATATTGGACAACTGATCCTGACATTCTGGCTGTCAGGTGAAGTAGGCCGCCCGAGCCTGGAGTTCAGAGGGTGGTGTATCTGCAGCAGTCTGGCAGCTCACTGCAATGTAAATATCCCCCCTCCCTTGATTTCGGAGTGTAGGTCTTTCAGATCTAAGCCTCCAGGATTAATCTCTTTTCCTGACAGGATTGTTAAATTGATGCATTTTGTGGTTAAGGGATTGTTGTATTATAGTTGTGAATTTTGTATATTAGTTGATTAGTTGATTTAAGTAATGTAAATTTGGTTTCTACTGATTGTCTGTTCTAATACAAGTTTCTTGTAGTTCGCCTTCAGTGTGGTTGTGATTTTTGGTAATAGTCTTTAATGACACAAGGGTGGCCACACTTGAGGGGGCAATTTTGTATGGTGTTGGGCCCCCAATAGATCCTTGGGTGACAAATTAATTATGACTAATTACCACCCCTTTCCATGGGTGAGAGCTTATTAGGAGTGTAGTTTTGTAGGTGCAACAGTGCTGTTGTCTCAGTGCGAGTTCTCCTGCTAACAGGAGGTTCCCCACTCTGAGTTTTTAGGCTTCCCATGCACAGGTACTTAACTTTTCTCATGTATTGAATAGAGAGCCTGGGCTCCAGAATGGAATCTAGAGACCAGACACTTACAATTTAAGTGATACAAAACCCAAATAGATCCAGGTTTTATAAGAATGTAATGTTTTCTCCATCATAACTTAAAGCCAGTAGTCAGTGCGGATAAAAGACCAAAAAGGCAGCCCTCCAAACCAAAGAAAGGACTCTGCAGGCTAACTTACCTCTCTTGAAGTGGAAGGAGGAAGATTCAATGACTGAATTTAGCAAATGACCCCCTAACACCACTGTCTTTCCCATCAACAGAGCTTCACATATTGTGTGATCTCATAGTACTGGATTCTGACAGAACTTTTAACCCAACCCCAAGAGTTGCAAAGGAGGACTATACTACATTAAAGATGTTACTTTAAGATGTGGGACAAAGATTGCTGCAATGGTAAATTGAAAAGAAAATATAATATATCAGAGAAAGAAAGAAAAATGTTAAGGGACTGAAAAAAGAAGGAAAGGAGAACATGAAAGTTAGTTTTATAATTGCAATAGGAAAGAAAAGCAAACAATTAATTTAAAGTAACAACCAACCAGAGTCTTTTGCCACAGACAGAAACAAATACCTGATTGGGGGGTGGGGGGGAAGAAGGAGGAGGGAGCTAAATCTGATTATTTGGGGGCGGGGTTTGCCCAATGTGATTTATAATAAAGTACATGATGCGGTCTCCATATTCTACTCGTGGTGCCGCTTACATGATATAAAATATCAATTCAACAAAACAAAAACAAACAAAAATAGCTACAAAATCCATATCTTGACATACCCCATAAAAATCCCCTTCAACAGCCCCAAACTTTTCAGCCACTTGTAGAAAAGATGTACCCTGGAGGGTACCATAATCTAAATATCCCTTCTATATTCAACCAAAGGTAAAAGCCTGCCCCTTCTCTCTGGGGTGGACATTCTACTACTCTTTGCTTGTTTAGCGAATCAAGGTGGGGTTCAGGTCAAGCAACACAACCCTCAGTAACTTCAGCCATGACACACGGAGAAGTTTAATCAATGGATTGATATCTAGTTGGCAGATAGTATCAAGTGCAGTGCCTTAGAGGTCAGTCCTAGGGCTGGTTTTGTTTACTGTCTTCATCAGTGACCTGGAAGATGGCATATACATGCTCAGCAAGTCTGAAGATGACACCAAGCTGGGGAAGAGTAGCAGATATGCTAGAGGTTACGGCTAGGATTCAGTGTGACCTGGACAGATTGGAGGATTGAGCCAAAAGGAATCTCTTGAGGTTCAACAAGGACAAGTGCCAAGTTGTGCAATTAAGACGAAATGATCCCATGCACCAGTACAGGCTGGGGGCTGACTGGCAGGGCAGCACCGCTGCAGAAAAAGATTCACAGATTCATAGTTGGTAGGGTCGGAAGGGACCTAAGTATATCATCAAGTTCGACCCCCTGCCCTGGACAGGAGAGAATACTGGGCTCATATAACCCCAGCTAGGTAACTGTCAAGCCTCCTTTTAAAGACCCCCAAGGCAGGAGCCAGCACCACTTCCCTTGGAAGTTGGTTCCATATCCTAGCTGCCCCAACTGTGAAATAGTGTCTTCTAATGTCCAGCCTGAACCTACTCTCAAACAACGTATGGCCATTATTCCTGGTTACTCCAGGAGGTGCACGGGTGAAGAGGGTCTTTCCCATTCCCCACTGGTAAGTTTGTAGATGGCCACCAAGTCCCCTCTCAGCCTTCTCTTGTGAAGGCTAAACAGGCTCAGGTCCCGTAGCCTCTCCTCATAGGGTTTACCCTGCTGTCCCCAGATCACGCAAGTGGTCCTCCTCTGGACCCTCTCAATGCTGGCCACATTTCTCCTAAAGTGCGGCACCCAGAACTGGGCACAGTACTCCAACTGTGGCCTGACCAGTGTCGTATATAGGGGGGGATCACCACGTTGGCCCTGCTTGTGATGCATCTGTGAATACATGACAAGGTGTGGTTGGCCTTACTGACTGTGTCCTCACATTGGCGGCCCATGTTCATTTTGGTATTGATAATGATTCCAAGATCTCTTTCTGCCACTGTGCTTTCGAGAAGGGAGTTCCCCAGCCTATAGGTATGCTGCTGGTTCTTACTGCCCAAGTGCAGTACCCTGCACTTGTCAGTATTGAATCCCATCCTAGTCTCATTCGTCCACCCCTGTAACCTGTCCAGCTCCAGCTGTATCC
Organism: Alligator sinensis; assembly: GCF_000455745.1. Taxonomy (NCBI): domain Eukaryota; kingdom Metazoa; phylum Chordata; order Crocodylia; family Alligatoridae; genus Alligator; species Alligator sinensis. The sequence goes on from NW_005841970.1 coordinate 2,987,250, forward strand.
TGTCCCTCCCTTCTAGCGTGCCCACCCCACCCCAGATCTTGGTGTCATCAGCAAATTTGAACAGGGTGCTTTTCACCCCCTCGTCCAAGTCACTAATAAAGAGATTAAACACTGCGGGCCCAAGGACCAAGTCCTGGGGAACCCCACTGCCCACATTCCTCCAGGTCGAATATGACCCGTCCACCACCACTCTCTGGGTGTGGTCCCTCAGCCAATTTGCAACCCATCTGACTGTGTAGGCATCAATGCCACAGTCACCTAGCTTTTTAATGAGAATGGGGTGGAAGACAGTGTCAAAGGCCTTCCTGAAGTCCAGAAAGACTACATCCACCACGACACCTGCGTCCAATGATTTTGTGACCTGATCGTAGAAGGCAATCAGGTTGGTTTGACAGGACCTGCCCCTAATGAACCCAGGCTGGTTGCCCCTGAGCAAAGTCTCCCCTGCCAGTCCTTCCCAGATGTGCTCCTTGATAATCTTCTCAAAGAGCTTCCCCAGGATCAAAGTAAGACTAACAGGCCTATAGTTGTCCGGGTCCTCCCTCCTCCCTTTTTTGAAAATGGGGACCACATTGGCCCTCTCTTCTAGTCATCTGGCACCTGGCCAAAGCACCACGAGTGGGAGTTACAGTGGACAATAAGCTGAATATGAGCCAGCAGTGTGCCCTTCTTGCTAAGTCTGATGGCATACTGGGCTGCATTGGTAGGTGTGTTGACAGGAATTCAAGAGATACTTCCCTTCTATTCAGCACTGGTAAGCCCACATCTGGAGTATTGTGTTCAGTTTTGGGCCCCCCCTAGAGAAAGGATGTGGACAAATTGGAAAGAGTCCAATGGAGGGCAACAAAAATGGTGAGGGGGCTTGTGGACAAGACTTATGAGGAAAGACTGAGGAAAAACGGCTAATTTAGTCTAAAGAAGAGAAGACTTAGAGGGGATTTAATAACAACTTTCAAATACCTGAAGGGGGGTTTGAAAGAGGATGGAGCTAGACTGTTCTCAGTGGTGGCAGATGACAGAACAAGGAGCAACAGTCTCAAGTAGCAGCAAGGGAAGTTTAGGTTAGATATTAGGAATAATTTTCTCTTTAAGACTCAGGGTAGTAAAACACTGGAACAGGTTACCCAGAGAGGTGGTGGAAGTTCCATCCTTGGAGGTTTTCAAAACCTGGCTAGACAAAGCTTTGGCTGGGGTGATCTAGTTGCAGATGGTCCTGCTCTGAGCAGGGAGTTGGACTAGATGACCTCCTGAGGTCCCTTCCAACCCTAAATTTCTATGATTCTAAGTAGCTTAGTTCTAAGACACACAGCTCCAGAAAGAAAATGTATATAAACAACACTATATATGGCTAAGCCTAATGACAAATCAGTCGCATATTGTTTTCACTCTTTGGACATGCAGGTACACAGTTTACTGTTGTATTTTTTTTAATAATTTTAAACCCTTGTAAACTCCCCCTACAACTTAAAATACAAAATTCTGGACAAAATGATATAAAAACAAGCCAATGACGTGGCAAAAGTCTGAATTTTGGTTGTTCCTACCATATTTCAAACCAAATGGCATTTTCTTGTGCAAATAATAAATGTTTTGTATTACTAAGTTGACATAAAAGCACAATTTATATAGCTATTTCTTTTATACTAAAGTTTTCATAGGGGTGGGAAATGGACCGTCAATCTGTTTCAGTAGTTTCCTCCCTGAATAATAACCCAGTGGAAGCCACTGAACTAAATGGGCATTTTTACACGTGTTCCTTACGTGGCACCAGGTGCTTTGAATTTGGAAACCACACTAATTAAAAGCACCTGGGCGCCACATGCATCAGCAGTGCAGTGCACCTCTGCACTGAGAAAATGTTGGTGGTGCACTCTGAATAAAGCACATCAAATGTGTATTAGTTCAAAATGCACCACCACCATTTTCTCAGCACAGAGGCATGCCGTGCCACTGATACACATGGGGTGCATCCACACATGCAGGCACGTGCACTTGCAGCAGCTCAAATACAAGCAGTGCAAATCTGAGCTGGGGCTTTTTGCCTCAGCGCACATGCTCGAACATGCACTTTGTTGTGGAGCATATTGTGCCACTTGGGGCAAAATAACCTTGCCTGGCTCCTTCCAGATCTGCAGCTAGAGGGAGCTACAGCCTGGGGCCAGCATCTATGCTATCCCCAGCAGTATAAAAAGCTGCCCTGGCAAGTAGCTCACTCTCAGGAGCTTCTGGGGCTGAGCCAATTAGTACCTGGAGACACTACCCCTTGTGCCAGATGGACTGCTGAAGCAGCCCTAAGAGTTCCCTGCACCCTTTACCCACTGTAGCAGTCTAGCAGTGGGGGCTGATGCCTAGCTGTGACCTGCTGCCACCTGCCAGACCCAGATGGGGACTGTACAGCCAATAGAGGCATCTGCTCCTTTGGGCCAGCTGACAGTGGGCTGTGGCTGCAGGGTTGGCCTTTGTGTGGCACTACTGCCATGTGCACCCCTGCCCGGCCACCTAGGCAGCTATCAGCTATCACCCAGAAGATGTTCCCAGTGTGGTGGCCTGCTTTGAACTGTCAAAGCATGTCCTTCTGGCCCCAATTGGCCAGGAGGTCAACCACCTTCAGCTGGGTCCAAGATGCCAACTCTGAGCAGGCAGGGTCGTACCACTGGCCTGCCTAGCAGGAAGTCTGGTGTTCCCTATTGGAAAACTGAAAAATCCCTGATAAAAAAATCCCAAAGTCACTCTGTAAAATACCTCAAAATCCATGTTCCTCCATGATTAAAACAAAAGACCACTATATATAGAGAGAGAGAGAGACAGACAGACAGACAGACACAGTGATCAGATGGCCATGTTTTATTGATATATCTACATTGTTAAAGCAATTTGGATGCCTAGCAGCGTCTCTATCATAATCTTAAAATGAATTCCAAATACCTATATATTTTGCTGCCCCCCCAACAGGGGCTACAGCTCCCCGACATGCTACCCCCCACCTGGCCCCATCCCCTGCCAACTCCTGCAGCCCCCCAAAGGCTGCCCCAC
>NW_005841970.1:2990340-2995481 GCF_000455745.1 Alligator sinensis
AAAAATAAAAACCCTCTAACTCACCATAGAAGCAGGGGCTGTGGGGGCTGTGGGGCCTCCTGGCGAAGCCCCTGCCCGGGCAACACAGGGCAGCAGGGCCCGGGCTGGGGCTGTCACCCTGCCCCATGCTGTGCTGGGGTGGGGGGGAGGGGCCCAGTGACCCAGATGAGCAGCTAGAACTGCGCTAAGTGCCAGGGGTTTGTTGTTAATGTTTTAATTGTGGGGATGCTGGGGTGGAAGGGCAGGGATGGGGACCTCGGGGGAACTCGGGACAGGCAGGGGGTGGGGCGAGGCAAGCAAGGGCTGGGGTCTCCCCCCATGGCCCTCTCCCCCCTCCTCCAGCCCCCCTGCCAGACCCCTTACTTACTGGCACTGGAGCCCTGCTGCTGGATTCAGCACCAGGGTGAGGGCCAACCACAGAGACACTCTGGCAGTCAGAGCGTCTCTATGGAGAACCCAGCCACCGGTTGCCTCACAGACTGTGCCCTGCCCCGCTTTTTTTTGCTCCATTTTTTTTTACCCCTGGATATCCAGGGGTCTAATTTTGCCCCTGTGCTGCAAACTTGCAGCAGGGGGAACCTCTTCCCATTCCCACACGTGCCTCTTGCAGCGTCTCAAAAGGGGTTGGAGATGCTGCAAGAGACACGTGCGGGCTTGTCTGGACACACCCAAGATGTGCCAGGCTGCCAGAGCACATTAGTTTACATGGTCTGATACGTTAGGTTTCCAGCGTGGACCAGGCTCCCCTCATGTGTGTACGTGCCCAATGAGACCAATATTTCTGCAATAGTCTTCCCTCTGGGCTTGCTGTCAGATATACTTTAGGAGATAGTACCGGACTACCTAATTATCATCAGACTGAAAAACTACCATAAAACCACAAATTAATGCTAGGCACTTACTTATCACTAATAAGTGAGTGGGAGTCAAGTTAAAAGAAAACAGTTGTTGTATTCTCATAAGAAAATCTAAACAAAAGCAAAGAGACACTTGAGGATTTCCCTCCCAGCTTTTCTGTCTTACCTTTATTACTTTTATTTAGAACCATAGGCAAAATACACAGTGCATTTATCACAAACAGAGTTTCTAACAGCAGTTGTGACAGCATTATTTTCCTGTCCATCAGAAAAGTTATAGAAGCCTTTGTGTGCCCAGGAATACAATTCATCTTACTGGAATTGAGAAAATAAAAAGTGCCTAATTACTGATTGCATGGCACTTATCCGCTGGGCTTCTTGCCCAATTTATTCACAGCAGCACTACTTCTATAAAGTGACAGTTTCAGAAAACATTTTGCTGTTTAGAAGTTAGGTTTGACTAAATTACTCAGCAATTTAATTTTTTTTTAACAATTAATTGAACAATGACAGATTTGAAAGCATGCACTGATATAGTTGCTTATTTTTTGACAGTCTGACACAGATCAGTTGATCATTTCTGAGAAGTAAGGGGAGGGGGGGGGAAATAATCAGTCACTACTAATTTCCTTTCCCCACTCCTAACAACCCCACCATTTTAGCTCCCTCTCAAGCCTTTTTTTTTTTTATTTTGTTGTACTAAGATCTGAAAAGCAACTGGGTTATAGATATAAGAAAACCAACCAAACTGAAGGCTTCTACTTTTAGTTAGACCTGTGTAAATTCGGAATAACTCCACTGAACATATGGTGAAGATAAAGGAAAATAAATCTTACTCCAGATCTATACCTAACTAACAAAACAGTGGTATATCCATTGTGTACAATAATTTTTAGTAGCCCCTTAGTAAGAACCCCACTAGTTTCAGAAACCATGCTTATAACAAATTTTGAAGTACTTCACATCACTATCATCATAGCTTGATGATTTGAAAATAAAACATGGAATGAACATTTTGAATCTATCACTACCAGAAAAACACAAAACCCACTTAATCTACTACTTTAAAAGAATAATCCCAAAAAACCCGAAGTACAAACAATTAGAAAACAGCACTGACAATGAAACTGCTGGTACAAACCAACTAATAATAAAATGTGTTTTAACTATTTTCATTTCCTTGATGAAGCAAACAATTTCTTCCTATAGTTACATAGTTTTATATGAAAGGCAAATAAAGAAACAAACAAATTACTGCATTTCCTATTTGGAAAAAAGGACATTGTTAGTGTCATTATTTCATCTCTTATATTTTAGATCATTTTAAAACTAAATTAAAACAGACCTGAAAATAAAATGTCCTATTTATGCAACATTATCTAACAAAATAGAAAGTACATTCCATGCACATTTGAAAACAATTCTACTATTGCACAATTTCATCTGCAAAAATATTTGAGATCAAACTGAATGGTACAGATCTCCATATAGTACATGGTTGGCAAAACTTCAAGAAAGCTGAAATCCTACCCTGCAGCACAGTATACACAACACATTAATGTTTTGGGTCAGCAGGGTCTTTGTACACCTCTTGCTCAGACAGGCCATCTACAAAGTGTCAAAGACACTATGGGAAAAGTATTCAATACGGTGCACAGAGACACACACAGCTCTAAAGTCCTGTAGGCTGAAATACTGAAATTAGAAAGAAAAACTTGGCATGCTTCAGTGTACTAATGTATAAAGATGCTCCAATGTTACAAGCTAACAACCAAAGAACTACTGAACCAGTAACAACTGTAGATGAACTGAGACAGCCTGTAAAAAAAACATAAAAGCTTAATGCTTTCTGGAATTATAAACATCAAAAGTTTCCCTGTAGAATGGTGACTCAGAAATTCCATGGAATTCCTGGTTTCTACAATCATGAAAGCATTTCCAGATTGAGAATGAAATGTTTCAGCACCCATACTATCTACATTTCAATATTCTGTTTCTCCTAACTTTTGTGATTCAAGTGGTTATGGATGTGTATTTTAATTCGGTTTAGCCAACCTTACCTATTCATACCCTACCAACAAGAGCCTAGAATAAAAAGAATTATATTAAGAGGTTTCCAAATGCTTCAGGGAACGTGCAAAGTGGCAGAGAGACAGCATTCTAATACAAAGTCCTAAGAATCTAAAGATGATCCAGTGCACAGTAATCATAATATATTTTAGTAGACAAAGTGTTCCGAAATTAAGGCTGACAGTTCTGCCTAGGACATCTTATTTACCTATCACAATAGCTTAAAAGATGACGTATGAGGCTGGATATGTACAGAAGTGTGATACATGAGAATGAATAACAAAGTATTAATAAATAGGTTATGTATCTGCATTACTATAAAATAACAGCAATTATATTCCGACTGACATCAGCAAATATGCATGTCATTTGGGAAAATGGTCTCATTTTAAGTTGTGCTAAGGTTGCATAAGTAATAACATGTAGTACACAAATGAAAGCAAATCACTAAAATAAAGCAGAATCAATACCTATATGAAATGTGCATACAAAAAAGAGAGATGAAGTGTTCTCTTTCAGTGCACATGTTAACAGGAGCTATACATGCACTGTGGCTGGCAATTAGCAATCAGTTCCAGCTGTGATGGTATAAGAAAGAAGAAGAACATAGTGCCCAAGAAGGAAATGGAGGACCCTGGTAATTATAAACTAATCTTCAGTAACTATTTACTATAAAAGGAGCTTACTAGAGCAACTTATAGCACAGTCAATCAAAATTCTGAAGTGTGAAGGAGTGATCACTAGTAGTCAACATGAACAAATTATGTTAAAATCAAATAATGTCAAACCAACTTTATTTCCTCCTTTGATAGAGTAAATTACTTGGTAAATAAAATGAATGTAGCAGACACAATATACATGGGATGCAGCAAGGGTTTTTGACATGGTCCCATGTAACAGTCTCATAATCAAGGTAATAAATTCAGGGTAAATAGGATTACCTTTAGGTGGGTATATAATTGGATGAATAACTGCAAGCAAAGAGTAGGCATAAATGTACTGATGTCAAATTGGCATTTAGTTAGCCTGACTTGAGTCTAACACAGATAGCTACCTCCCTGTTCAAGAAAGTCTTAAGTTAGGTTCATATGGGTGTGGTTCTATATGTTGAACAACATTTTTATTAATATTCTGGAGGCAGGGATAGTGGGTATACTGATCAATTTGCAGATGACAGCTGAGAGTGGATGCAAACACCTTGGAGGATAAAATTCAAAAGGATCTGGATAAACTGAGTGACAGCCAAAAAAAATTAAGATTAAAAACAAATGAAAGTGACTACATATAAGGGAGAAAAATCTAATGGGGAAAATGGACTGAAATGGACTAGGAATTACAATAGATCACATACCTAACAAGAATCAGCAATGTAATGTTATTGTAACAAAACCAAAGGCAGTGGGGGGCTCAAATATAGAGGAGCACTGCATGCAAGCCACTGAATATGACTATACCAATATAGTTGGCACAAGTTAGCCATCAATAGGAACACTGTAGCTAGTTCTGGGTACTGTAAATGTTGAGAAATTAGAGAGGATCCAGAAGCAAGTGGCAAAGATGACAAGGGGATTGGAATGCAAACTTTCACAGGAAAGGCTGAGAGAATGTTTAGTTTGATGAAAATGGGATATGGGATAGAAATACTTAAAAAGTTGCCATAAAGCAAGGGAAAAAGATTGTCTTTAGAGGTATACCAATATATTGGTCTGATATTGGATCAGCACTGATATAAAGAAAATTGATTGTATTGGAAATTGGCATGATGTGGCTGATAAATGCCCGTGCATGCACACAGCCACAGTGCAGCACACAGGCAGCGAGGAGCACAGTCTGGCAGCATTGAGATCTGCATGCAGCTTGTAAGTCTGTTGTGGTGGAAAGAGAAAGAAGGGGTGTGGGGGGGCAAATCAATGTCCCCCACAGGGAGGGAGGGAGTGGGGCAGGAACTGGGACAGATGCTGCCCAGACAGGGCAGGACAGAGCCACAGCTCATTCAGAGCATGCAGGGCAGGGCAGGGGCACCAGCTGCTGCATGTGCTCGAGGGCATGAGAGGGGGCATGTGCCCCCAGATTTGCATGGAGGGGCGGGGTGGGCTGCAGATGTGGACTGGGGCTGGGGCTGCGCAGCAATCTTCCAGGTGCGTGAGGGGCAGGGAGGATGGGCCAGGGCTGCACTCAGGGTGGGTGGTAGCACTGGGAGAGAGGGCTATGGGG
>NW_005841970.1:2995798-3014720 GCF_000455745.1 Alligator sinensis
CAGCAGGAACAAATTTGTGAATTTGTTACAATTAAACAATGTATATATCCTTTGAATTTTCAGATCTACTCTAAAGTACAAATCCCAATATCTAATTATTGCTTATGTAATAACACTATATCACTGGTTAGAGAAGATGCTCTCTAAGCATACAGATTGCACAAATGCAAGATGGCATATAATTTCTTAGAACCAAGTACACAGACATTCAAGAAGCCCAAGCCTGAATCGATTCCATCTTTGCATGTTAGTTTAACCTACACAGATTGAACCAATTTGCAAGTGGATAGACATTCATTTTTTATTCCAGAAATCCAAGTGCATGCCCGCAGTGGCTCAGGCTAGAAGCTGGGTGGTGCTAAAGCGAGCCCTCCCTTCCCTTCTTCAATGCTGAGCAGGTGAGGGCGGACAAGCCCAGGCAGGATGATATCATTAGAGAGCAGTTTAAACCCCAACGCTGGCTTGCACCGTCCCCAGCTGGGGTGTGCCTGGAGGAGGAGGAGGAAGCAGCCCTTGCCAGGTTTTTTCCTGCTTGCCACTCAAGGAGTGGGGAGTGTTGCCAGACCCTGGCCCTCGGCTAGCACTCTGAGGCAAAATGGGGGTGGGAGGGAGGATCTACCTGTATGGACTGCATGCATATGTTGATGATACTGGATGAGCATTTCAATCTCCCTCTTCCTGCTGCTTCTTCGTGGCTCCACCTCTGGACAGGAAGCGAGTGGTACCAAAGTCTCTCAGAAGTGCCTTTACTGTCTTGTTCTTTGGGGTGTGCACAGCCAGTTCCCAAAGAGCTGATGAGGGTAGTGTGACAGTGTGAACGTATTTGTTCCAGGCAGATATGCTGCCACCTTGTTACCTTGTTATTATCCTGCTAGCTAGTGCTTCACATTTAGCTAAATCTCAAACTGACAGCACTGACCGGCCCCAGTCATTGCAGACCAGGTCATTTCTCAGACCTCTGTCTGTCCCCTGTTGAACACCAACAAAATACGGGACCAGGAAGCTACACTCTAACTAGGTGCGCACTCTAATTGATGCGCAGAAGCAATCACCAGCATTAAATCACTGCATAGTGAAACTTCATTTGATATAAGGGTTTCAGGGTGGGGCATGCCTTTCAATCTTTTGTAGAGATTGAAATTCTCTACAAAAGAAAATAAAAGCATCTCTCTCATTAGGGATTTGCAATTCATTTGCAAGCCACTGGCTTCTTGCTCAGGAAGAAGGAAGGGAGAGCTACAGCCCTGGCTGGCTGACTGACATTCCCAACTGACCAGCTGAATAGTTCCAGAAAGCCCCAAGTGGACACTGTTCTGTCTACCTCCGTTCCAGGGAAATTAGAGATACACACACACACCTCTCAGCATTAAGCTAGCATGGGAGAGGAGGGGGGGAAGACCGGAAGTTGTGGCCAGATGCTGGCTGGGGTCCATGCCATGGGAGAGGGGAGAGGGTGGGGGAATCCCTGCTTGAGCAGCAAGCAGCAAGGGGGGAAGGGAAAGGGAAGCCTAGCAGACTCTGCTGTGCCCCTGCCAAGCAAATCTGTTGCAGTCCCCCACTCCCTTCTCAACCAGCCAGACCAGTGATAGTGTTCCAGTTAGGGAGGAGAGGCAGGACCAGCCCTGTTCTCTAGAGCACACAGCACAGCACAGCTCAGCCCAGCACAGCCCAGGGCTAAAAAGCATGCTGGGGGGACTCTGATTTAACTTAAACCAGGAAGGGGTCTTGGACAAAAGTTCCATAAAATGGTTTAACCTCAATCAGTTAAGCCTTATACTACATTCAACCAGGTTTATCTTAAACCATTTTTAGCCATTTTGAAACTAGTTTATATGCACTGAACTTATGGTCTGTTACAGGTTTAAACCAGTTTCTGATCACTTAAACCGGTTTATGTGCAACTTCTGTCCCTAGCCTAAGTGCCCTGAGGAATAGATCTATTAAAAGGTAACACTCACATAGATGCATGGGAACAATTTTGAAGTCTATTACTTACTTGTTTACAAAATTACTGGCAAGCCACAATAATAACCTAAAGAGTTTGCCATGGTTTTGGAAATCTGTGAAAAAATATTCATCTAAATTTAGTAGAGAGAGGGGCAGCTAACTGCGATAGGCAGAAGGCAGGGCAGGGTCGTACATTATCAACTAACCTGAGTCAATCCTGCCTATTTTCCAAATTTAGTATTAGGTATTCCAGATGGTGACGTCTGCTGATAAATTTCAAGATAAATTGCAAGTAGCTTCCAATCATTAAGCTGATATTTGATGTTATGAATCCAGATCAAAACTGAGGCAAAATATTTTCAAGAAAACACTGTAAATTTAGGTAGTATAAACTTGTGTGATAATACAATGTTATTGTGATAATCCTTTCTATAAGTCTTGGAACCCTATTTTAATTGATCTGTATAATTTCTGTAACATCTTATTTAAAAACAGTGGAGTTGCATTTTATTCACAAATTTATAAATCTCAAGCCTGTATTTTAAAGGATTGCTGAAAAGTCTGGTCTGGTAATTCGTCATTTAAAAATCACTCTTCCAAGTGTGTTTTATACCTTATTTATTGCCAGGTTATAATATCCTTTAGTTACCCTAGGGAGATCAATTTTAAAACCAAAATTGAAATAGCTAAATGGATATATGCAAATTCTTGATCATTGGCATTATTATGGAACTTGGTTGATAAAGCACAAAAGGCTATAAAAACATAGTAACCAAAATATAAGAGCTGAAACTGCTTCAATTTCATTTCAACTGTAAACCTGGGTAAACCCATATCTACTATAAGATGCTACTATAATAACCAAATATAATGCAGTCATGTGTTCCAGAAAAATATTTTACTGCCACAACAATATCTTCAGGGTGGTTCATCCTCCATGGAAATATTTCTTAATTTATCTGTTTCATGAAAATACTTCACCTTTCTTTCAAAATATTTCCCTCGAGGAAAAAGAGAGGTGGTCTCGTTTCAGGAATTATGCAAATACCTTTGTAGATACAAGTTTATTCAATAGCGACTAGGGTTGTGCAAAGCAGGCCATATTCGAGTCGGATTCAAATCTGAAGATTCGGTGCTGATTCGGAGAATCAGCGATTTGGCCATAGACACAGCTTTAAATGTTTTTTCTACATACCTCGTGGTACCAACCGCAGCTCACAAATGCTGCGGTGGTAGGGCGGATGGAACGTCCCATAGGAACTCAGGAGGCCCCCCTGTGTGCTCGGCGGCAAACTGGCTTCTGGAAGTACTCCTGATCCACTGCTAGGTCTGCCAGGGAGCAGGGGACACCCCGTGCTCCCCTGGCTCACTGATTGGCTATGGGGGGATCCCAGGTGCCCCCCCCAGACCCAGGAGGCACCAGTTGCTGAGCAGGGAGGTGGGGTGGAGTCCCCTGCATGCTTCCCGGAGGGCCCAGAAGTGGACCGGAAGTGCTTCTAGTTCACTTCCAGGTCCACTGCTGAGTGCCCTAGGGACCCCCTTGCAACACTGCCACAGGCTGTACCATCTGCCCCAGCATCTCAGCCGCCTGGTACCTTGGGGTATGTAGAAAAAACATTTGAAGCTGTGTCTATGTTAAATTACTGAATCTCTCCAAATCAATTTGGAGGGTTTCAATTCAGAAGGGCCAACTTCAAGGAATTTAAGAGATTAGTGGGGGAGGCATTGAGGGCCCAAAAGGTAGAGGAGATGGGAATCCATGAGGGATGGTCATACCTTAAGGGGACAATCCTCCAGGCTCAGAGTGTGACAATCCCTAAGAGAAAGAAGGGGGGTACTCTGAGTGTGATAATCCCGAAGAGAAAGAAGGGGAATACTCCTCCTTGGCCCGTGAGTGTAGGATAGCCATTAGGAAGGCCAAGGTGGGGGTCAGGCTAGCGACCAGGATTAAGGACAACAAAAAGTCCTTCTTCAAATACATTGGGAGTAAGAAGCGGGCACCAGGTAATGTAGGGCACCTCTAAGACTCAAATGGTAATCTTGTGGCTATGCCAGAAAGCCAAAATCTTTAACAAGTTCTTTGCCTCTGTTTTCTTGGACAGGGAACAGGACAGCTCTCCCACCACAAGTAGGGGTAATCTTGGGAATAGCACTGCCAGGCCTCCGGTCTGCACAAAAGTAGTTTGGGATCTTCTGGAAGGGCTGGATGTTTTCAAATCTGCAGGCCCTGATGCCCTCCACCCACGGGTATCGAGGGAGCTGGCGGGGGTCATTGCTGTGCCCCTGGCCTGGCTGTACGAGCGATCGTGGTCCACGGGCCAAGTGCCCGGAGATTGGAAACTAGCTAATGTGGTCCCCATCTATAAGAAAGGGAGGAAGGAGGACCCAGGAAACTATAGGCCCATAAGCCTCACATCAGTCTTGGGGAAAATCCTTGAAAAAATCATTAAGGAGCACATCTGTGAGGGGCCAGCAGGGGAGATCACACCCAGAGGTAATCAACATGGGTTCATCAAAAGCAGGTCCTGCCAGACCAACCTGATGGCCTTTTATGACCAGGTAACTAAATCCCTGGATGATGGTGTCACCGTGGATGTAGTCTTTCTGGACTTTAAGAAGGCCTTTGACACTGTCTCTCACCCCGTTCTCATTAATAAACTGAGCGACTTTTATTCCTGCTTGACAAGGGCACAAGTCCAACACAGCCTGCATAGCTGTCACTTAAAGTATGATAATACACGCTCAAAGGGAGAGAGAGGCTGCAATTAGACTTAGACAGACTATAGAGGTGAACGGATGGTAATAGGATGGGCTTCAGTGTAGATAAATGCAGGGTGCTGCACCTGGGGAGAAGGAATCCACAGCATACATACAAGCTGCGGAGCTCCCCCCTCATGAGCACAGAGGCGGAAAGGGATCTTGGAGTCATTATTGACTCCAAGATGAACATGAGCCACCAATGCCAGCCAGCAAAGCCAACCACACCTTGTTGTGCATCCAAAGATGCATCTCAAGCTGGTCCAAAGAGGTGATACTCCCCCTCTATACGACATTGGTCTGGCCTCAACTGGAGTACTGTGTCCAGTTCTGGGCACTGCACTTCAAGAAGGATGTGGCCTGCCTTGAGAGGGGTCAGAGGAGGGCCACCCACTTGGCTGGAGGGCAAAAGGGCAGGCCCTATGAGGAGAGGATGAGGGACCTGAACCTGTTCAGCCTCAGCAAGTAGAGGCTGAGGGGGAATTTGGTGGCTGCCTACAAACTCATTAGGGGAGATCAGCCGCAAATAGGAAGAGCCCTATTCTCCCCAGCAGCACCTGGGGTGACGAGGAACAATGGCCAGAAGCTGATAGAGAATAGGTTCAGGTTGGAGATTAGGAGGCACTATTTCACTGTCAGGGTAGCTAGGATCTGGAACCAACTTCCTAGGGAAGTGGTCCTCGCTCCTACCTTGGGTAAATTCAAAAAGAGGTTGGATGAACACCTGTCTGAGGTCATGTGATCCCAGCGTGTGCTCCAACCAGTGGTGGGGGGTTAGACTAGATGTTCTATTGAGGTCCCTTCTGACCCCTAACTACTATGAAACTATGAATTCAATTCAGAGAGAGATTAAAGGGTCTCCTGATTTGATTTGGATTTGAAGATTCAGCTGCGTTGTTGAGTCGAATCGAAACAGCAACTGAAGCTTTGCAAAGCCCTAATAGCCACACCATTCAAGCTTTAGCACCATTTGTGTTCTAAAAATAAATTTTATTGGTAGTTCATTCTTTTCCTATGTTTTTTTCCTTGTGAAAGTTAGAAGCGATTAAAGTTTTGCTTTATTTTTTTTACTTAATAAAAGAGATCATACTCTGTGCATCATTTTCATCAACATGATTTCAGCTTTACCTCTCTTAATACAGAATAATAAGCATAACACAAAAGCAGAATGCCTATTTCATGAAACAGAATTATTTTTTTCCAGACAAAAAAAATACCTAATTGTCTCTGAAACAACTGAAAATTATATTTTAATAGCTCAAATGGATAGAAGCCATAAGACATGTAGCACTAAGTGTCCATGGATACAAACTTCTCTTCAAAGACTAATGTCACTGGTTTCTTCAGAAGCAAAGAATCAAAATATTTTCAGTGTCTTGAAGTAAATCACATTTTGAAGCACAACTTTTACAGTAAACGGAGGTTTAAATTTTAACAATAAGGGCACATGCTCTTCACAATTTCTGGCTGGTTGTGTACTATTAATGCCAACAGAACATCTCATATCTGTCTGTTTAAGCAATTATGCCACATATCATAATAACATAAATATTTTTTAGAAAAAAACAAATTATACAAGCACAGTGAAGTGAGAAACTATTAAAATTAAATTCTCATTGTATGATTTAGTAGGGTAGAAGGAGTATAGCTGTGATGGTCCAGGAAATATACGAGAGGCAACAGATTTTTTATACATCTTTTATTGGCCCAATGACATAACTGAAAGAGATGCTGGACAAAATTTCAGGCAGCAGTCCTTCCACCGCTCTCAACACAGGATAAAATTAAATAGCAGAGGAAAAAATGCTGTGTTTAACTCCATGTAAATGCAAACAGTCTGCTTGGAGGAACAGAGGAGGACTGGAAACTAAGAACAAAGAGGTTATCAGGAGTAATTATAAGACAAAATAAGTATTAATGAGGGGTTAAATGAAAGAGAACATTTTAGAAAGGAGAAGAGGAAAGTTCTATGGCCCACAAACAAGAAATGCAAGGAGCAATGAATGCTTGTGGCAAGCTAGATGTGAAATTCAAGGTAAAAAGTACAAAAACAATTTCCAAAAAAATTCAAAAAGAGCTTAGGAACTCAAACAGAAAGCAGTTAAATGTAATACTACCTGAATGGGAAAACTAGATACATTATTTCTTGAATCTTCTACAAATCATAGTTGATATCAAAGAGCATAGAACAGATTATCTGTTATGATCAAGCCAATGTGTATAGACCTCAAGGATTCATGCATTAAAAGGCACCAACTTTTCCTTAATGTCCACACTACACAAAATATTGCTGTGGTCAGAAGTTGTATTCATATGGGACTTGAAAACTGCTGACTTCCAACAGAGCGTACATATACTTTTCAAAAGGTGACAGTAGTGGACACATTATTGTAACAGCAGGACTGGCTTGGAAAACTAGGTTTAATATGTATGACTTAAACAGCATTTGGATCTATATCTTGTAGTTAGCATAAATGTTGTCATCTCTGGTAGGGAAGTAACCAATGGATTCACTGATGGCAAAGCATTACAAATATACTACTTTTAACAAAATCAGTGAAATTTCATACAGAAACAGCAATCCAAGCAGTCTGCCCATTTTTAACAACTGCAGGATTATGACATAAAAAAAAGAGGTAGGATGTTAAAATATTACAGACTCACAACAAGTCATAGTTTCAGCCTGAACCAATTTAGAACTACCAAACTACTTACTCTAAAATATCAGGTTTATAATGAGAACAACTATATAACCTTAACTAAAACAACCACATAATTTGCAATTTAAAATAAATATTCACAGCTGTTGCTCCTATCACCAGGCCTACTATTTTCACTTAATTACAGCTTACTCTTTAAGAGCTTGATATTACTAATGCTACACTGTTTTCTGTAAAAGTCACTGAGAATAATAATTCCATATTTCTAGCTTACTATTGTTGGGAGTTGTGTTTTTTTATCTTTTCTTTTCCTTTTGGATTGTGAATAATCATGGAATGATCACCTGCTCAGACTAGATATTCTTATTTCTTCTCTGTAAGTTTTTTGGTTATATTTTAGTGATGGTTTGTGATGTGATGTGGCCCGACCATAATAGCTCTCATTTTTTTCACTTAAATTTGTTAAGACTGAATTTTTAGAAAGAGTTAACCATTTGTTATGGTGAAAATATATATCTAGCTATATCGATATTGATATGTTTATCTATATATCTAGATATATAGATATATCTATCTATCTATCTATCTATATATATATATATATATGAGCGAGAACACTAGCTTATTAATATAGTAATTCACATTAATACTAATATATACGGGGAGGGGGTGTATGTCCACCCCCGTCCCCCATGTCTGAGAGGCAGGGACTTGGTGAGGAGGCAGGGCTGGGGGGTTCACTGCCAGTAGAGCCAGGCTGCTAGGGTGAAAACTCCCACCTCTCCCCAACCCATGAAGACCCGAGCTGGGGGCCAGGGCCAGGGTGAGGGTCAGGAAGCCCTAGCCAGGCTGGGAAACAGAGGCTTTACTGCCTCAGCTCTGTAACAAGCCCAGAGGTAGGGTCGCCTGGCTTAGCTGAAGCAGATGAGCCCACCCTGCAAGGAGGGTGTTAGCAGGGGCCACAATGCATCCTGGGATGCTGGAGGACTGCAACCTAACTTGTGTCAGGATGATATCTAGAACAAAAGTCTGATAGACCCATCTAACCTAAAGCGATTCAGTCTGATACTACATCCATCCAGATGCATTTTAAACCATATTCTGCCATTTTGAAATCAGTCTATGTGCACTGAACTCCTATTTTATTACAGGGTTAGATGGGTTTCTGATCACTTATACCAGTTTGTGTGTAATTTCTGTCCCTAGCCTTGGAGGATAAAACGTATGCCTCAGTGGGTAAGACGCTGAACATTCTAATTTCAATACAGCAAATACTTAAGCACATGCTTAACTGAAAATAAGCAAGTCACCCTGCAGATGTCAGTGAACCTTATTTCTGTTTATAAAACTAGTAAACAGATTTGAATTATAGACTATTTTAATTATGATGCAAAAAAGGAATATCAATTTTCTATTAAGGGAGCACAGAATAATACATATATACATATACATATATGCACACACACATATATACATACATATGCGCACGCGCACACACACATACTACCCAATTGCCCATCAAGAATGATGGGGGGCGGGAGGGAGAGGGGGCTGGGATAGAGTGCCGCCACCTAATGCCCCATGCTGATGCTGTTCTGCCTCTTGAAGGGTCTGGGGTTGGGGAGCCAAGTGCTGCTGGCCTCGGCTCCCCCACCCTCTGTCCAGTCCTCGGAGCAGCTTCAGAATCATGGCGACGCTCCCCCACGCTTGGAGCACTCTGATTGGCTGTTTCCATAAACCAAACAGAGTACGAATAAAGCATTAGATACAGACAGACAAACTTAGGATTTTATAATATTAGAATACACACACACACACACACACACACACACTAGGAGTGTGCAAAATGGGACAGATTTGATTCAGATTCTGATTCGGCCTGAATCAGGAACAGTGATTCAATTCAGTGATTCAGATCACTGTCCCCGATTTGATTCAGCCAAATCCAAATCTGAAGATTCGATGCTGATTCGGAGAATCAGTGATTCGGCCATAGACATAGCTTAAATGTTATTCTACATACTGAGCTGAGAGTGAGGGGGGTGGCCCCCCTGTGCGCACCCCAGTGGACCCAGAACTGGATCAGAAGTGGTTCTGGTCCAGCCCCCCTGCGCTCCTGTGGGACACTCCATCCACTCCACCATTGCAGTATTCACAAGCCGCCTGGTACCTTGAGGTACGTAGAAAAAACATTTAAAACTGTGCCTATGTCCAAATCCCCAAATCTTTCCACATCACTCCAAATCAATTCAGAGGGTTCCAATTTTATTTGGAGAGATTAAAGCAGAGATGGGCAAAATACGGCCCACAGGCCGCATCTGGCCCACAAGGCTTTTCTATCTGGCCCGCGAGGCCCCTAAAATTTTTTGAAAATTAATATTTCTCTGTCTTTGGTTCCTGTCAAAAATGACAGAAACCAGGAGCAGTAGGACCCAAGGGAAGCCTGGTGGGCTCCCACAATAGCAGGGCCCACTTGGCCCTATCCCCCAAGCCTGGGACCACACAGCTGCCCTGGCACTGGAAACCCAGGTAAGGCAGGTTGTGGAGCTGGTGTGGAGCATGGGGAAAAGTGGCCCCTCCCCCTCCCATGGCCGGTGCTCCCTGCTGCAGCCGCTCGCAGCCTGCCCTGAGCAGGCACAGGCCGCCCAACACGGGCTGCGAGCGGCTGCAATGTGAGGCGCCAGGCACGGGGTGGATGAGGGGCCACTTTCCCCACCCCTACGCTCAGCACCAGCTTTTAACCTGCCCCCACAGCCAGCCTGGGACCCACACCAGCTCTGGGCTCACCCGTGCGACTGTGCACGGTGGCAGCAGCTGCGGCCACCCCACTTGCCGCGCTGGGAAGTGTTGGCTGCTGATGCCTGCCCGGAGCTCATGTACTGGGCAGCCCAGAGACAGCGGTAGCAAACACTGCCCAGCGCGACAAGTTGGGGGGGGGGGGCAGCTGCTGCCACCGTGCACAGCCCCGATGGGGAATCCCACAGGCGGCCAAACATCTGCTGCCTCTCTGCCTCGGTCCCCGCCTGTACCTACTCAGGACAGCCCTGCACGGGCTGCGAGCGGCTGCAGCAGGGAACGCAGGCCACAGGGTGGGTGAGAGGCCACTTTTTCCCATACTCGGCACCAGATCCTTCCCTGCCATGGATCAGGGGGTTGGAGCTGTGCACTGCCCCTTGCCTGTACTGCAGGGCTGGGGGGGCACTGGGAGTGAGTGGGTGCACAGGGCCCACACCAGTGTCCCCGGGGCCAGTGCCAGCAGGGCCCAGAGCAGGGCAGCAGGGGTACAGGGTCCTGACCGGCAGGGGCTCTATGGAGCCAGGCCAGCTCCCCCCTCTCCCTGTCAGTGCAACCCAGTCCAGCTCCACAGATCCCTGCCAGCCTGCGCCCCACTCTAGGTCCCACTGGTGCTGGCCCTGAGACATTGGTCCCAAGATGGTGACCAGGGCTCAGGGCACCTGCCAAGGGGCAGGGCTACTCATGCAGCCCTTGAAAGCTTGCCAAAACTGGGTAAGTGGCCCTCCGCCCTAAATAATTGCCCACCCTGGATTAAAGGGTCTCCCGATTCAATTCAGATTTGGAGATTCAGCCACCAAATTGGGCCGAATTGAATCAGGGACTTAAGCTTCACACAGCCCTAATACACATACACAGATGCATCAAAAAAACAAAACAAAACAAAAACCCCAAAAAAGCTTTTTATAGAAGTTGAGAGGGGGGAACTTCCCAATATGTTGCCCACCTGTCTCTAACCCAGTGCTAAAAAATGGCATATGTGGTGATTTCATTTAACTTGAACAAAGGGGAATTAATATTATTTTTTAAATCTTTGTAGATTCTAGCTATCTAAATAGGAAGAAACAAAAGAAGATGTAATTACAATTACACTTTATGTAATCTTGACGCAACTTTTATATATTCCTTCCAGGTAGACATGTAAAACTAAAAAGAAATCAGAACTACCTATTTTACTAATTTTTGCAAAGAACAGGAAGAATATTAAAAAATAAATCAATACAAGTAGGTTCTTTACAAGATTCAATAAAGAAGAAACCAAAAATATGAATATACTTTTTCTGAAAACATGTAAGTGTGTCTATTTCAAAATGTAGCATTAACAGCAAGTTATAACTTAGGTCTAGAAAAGAAAGCATACTTTAATTAAAGCCCTGGATTCTTAAAATCCATTGCATCATAGTAAATGGCAAATTTATCTTTTCTGCAATTGAGTTCAAGATCATTTATCAGTATTTTGATTTTGTTGCAGCTTGCACATTTACTACATTCTTTTATACAGCTTTACAGATTGGTTCCTAAAAAGGCAACTAAAAGTGAAATAAATAAAATCCAAAGTAAACCCTGGTGTTGCCAATACAAATGTGAAACAATGTTTAATTAAGCATTGAGATCTATCAGCCTGGGGTTCATAGATTTCATAGGCATGAGGGCTGGAAGGGACCTTGCAAGACCATTGGGTCCAGCCCCCTGTCCAAGGGACAGGAAGTCAACGGGGGTCAGATCACCCCAGCAAGATCAGCATCCAAGCGGTTCTTAAAGGTATCCAGAGTAGGTGCTTGCACCACTTTGGGGGGGGGGAGGGGGAAAAGGGGGTCTATTCCACATTCTGGAAATTCAGATGGTAAAGAAGTTTTTATTTATGTCCAGTCTGAAACAGGTCTTCCAGCAGTTTGTGACCAGTAGACCTCGTCTTCCCTTGGGGTGCCCAGGTGAACAAATGTTCTTCCAGTTCCTGCTGCACACTGTATTGTACTGTATTACACTGAATACAGTGTAACACAGTACAATACAGCCAGTACACACAATGCAATATTACAGTATTACAATATTACAGTGTAATATTGTATTGTGTGTACTGGCTGCTACACACAATACTGTATGCTTGTTACAAAATAACTGGTTACACTAGAATGCACCATAAAAGTTATAACTGCTAAAAAGCAACCTCCTCTGTTAAAAGGTGAGTACACTCATTCACTAGACTTGGTCTACATTTGTGTGGCTCACTAAGCCATGTGTACATGGACAGGGAGTAGCATGTACAAGTGTTTACCAATCCTGTGAGCTGCACAGGGAAACTGCAATACTAACTCAGAATGAAGGGAGTTTGACGGGATCAGGTCCATGGGGGTGGCAGGTCCATGGGGGTGTGGATTGTCTGGGCATAGGAGAGGGTCAGGGGCTAAAAATAGCCTGGTCAGGTGGGGAGGGGGGAGAAGGGAAGGGAAGGGAAGGGAAGAGCACAGCCCCAGGGCTGGGGTGAGCAGCTGGGCTTTCCCAGCCCTGGGGCTACACTCCAAACATGTACAGCTATTTGAGAGATCAGGCTAACCTATTCTGAACCTAAGTTACTTCACTTACTCAGGGGAGTGGCCAGAGCTGGCGGAGCAGGGGGGCGTGGCAACCACTCAGAGCTGGTGTGTTCGGCAGCGGCACAGCCAGCAGCACCCTGCAGCAGTGGTGCATGGCAGCCGCAGCGGGGCCTATACAGCACTGACCGCAGGGCCCCCCAAAGCGCGGGGCCCAGGGTGTTCATCCTGATTCACATCCCCTAGGGATGGCCCTGCAAGCGGGAATGTATAATCCTTCATATTCTTAGTGTCCTTAATAAGGTTTAATTGTAACTTCTAATCTCATCCTAAATATCACCATTACCAAATGCTTAAAGCCAAAGCTTTAGATAGGATATAAACATTTTAAAAATCCCATCCCTGTTCTCCAGGTCTAATCTTCTTCAGCTTCTCTCTTTTTCCTGTGCAAAGCGATGTGAAAAACAGTAAGGAACAATTATACTGCTGTTGCCATTGTTGCATCAGTTTTTACTGACAAACACAGGGGATGTTACTTTTTGGTACTTTTCCCCAATAGTAAATTCAGTTTTCAGTTGCTATAAAACAGCTTTCAGTTGCAGGCACTGTTTCACTGTTGCATCCTAGAAGGTGTGAATGGCCATCCAACTAAAATGTCCAATTATGTGGCCAAATGTAACAGGATTTTTTTTCACCTGAACAAATGGATTCAATTTACAAATACTTAAATGTCATTTTTATAGTATTTTTAGTCTTACTAATTTTTATCATCACATCATTTTCCTAGAACATTCCTAGAACACTAGGGCCCCAGTGATGTAGTACAGGTTCATTGAGATGCTTGCCTTTTAGCTGTCTATTTTTTTTTTGATCTAGTCAGTAATATTATTTTCACTCAGAAAAATAATAAAAATGTAGAAGTAACTGATTAATTTGTAATGTCTGCATGGCTACAAACACAGATTAGCTAAAACCTTCCTAGCCAATTCTTAAGAAACAATTTCTTCTTCTGGCACACTCCCTGATCCAGTATCAGTGAAAAGTAAGGTTGGGCATTTACTGTCCAAAGTTAATTACCTGACAAAGAATGTAACAGGGCTGGCACATGGAAATGGAAAAGTGGTGTACTGGCAGGAAAACATCCCATAATCTATATGCAATAGATTTGTTTTTAAGCAATCTTTTCTTCATTAATCTGTCAAAGCAAGTATTAGGACAGCTTTAATTATTAAAAAGTGTCTTCCCAAGCTAATGCTGTTTGCTCTTTCAATTTCAGATCACATAAATGAGGTGGATGAAAGGATGACTGAAAGGAGACAACTCCTATGCTTTACTCCAGATGCATTCCCCCTTTAATGTTATTTTTCAGTTGACTACCAGATCATAAATAGAAAACAGAGAAATGCAAGGAAAATATACAATATCCAAAGCACAGTGCATTAGCAGTGTTCAAACAAAGAAAGACATATAGCCCTAAAATGTACACCGAGTGACAAGTGACAGCATGTGACCTCCAGAAACAAACAAACAAAAAAGAATCACTGAAGTCAGGAGACACAGACAAATATAAACATCTACTCAGCCTCTCTGCATGGGAACTACTAGTAAGAATGCCTCAGAGAAAACAGCAGATGGAAGATGCAGCAAGGAGATGGGGACTCCCTGTTACTTTAAGAGCAGTCAACAGCCACAGGGAGCCCCAGATGCGGGGAATTGCTTACCATCAGCTAAGAGAAGCTGGGCAGGGAGTAAGCTACAGTTTATCCCATGAGAGGCAGAGGCTGGAGAGGACTGTATAGCAAACTGGGGCTGTGAGCCCACTGGGACACTTCAAGGCAGAGGCCACGGACAGCCATACACTGGACTGGAACTGAGAGCCCAAATGGGACACTTACACACAGAGGCTGGAGAGGGCCACATATTGGACTAGGGCCCAGAGCCCATTTGAACATAAATGGTTAATACCTGTGAGGCATGGCCATGGCCAGAAGAAAAGTCAGAAGCCATGAAATGACCCACAAGGCTAATGTTGCTATTGTACTGACCTGACCAACAGCAGAGAAGAAGTCACTTTGGAGCATATGCAGCCTCCCTTTTCCCAAGTTAAATAATTCCAGCAAGGCATGGAAAGCAAGAGAGAAAAAGGGGAGGATTAAGGAAGCAGAGTGGAGTAGCAACTATTCAGTCTATAAAAGGCACCAATGCCAGGCCTGGGGACACAGATGGTTACAGAAGAGATAAGAGACATGCCTTAGAGACCAAAAGGCAGGGGTCATATGGCCCTAAGGGTGGGGGATCCATGACAACGATGCAAAAAAAGGAGTGATGATTAAAACCCCCCTCTTGTTGGGGATTCTTAATCACTTTTTCCCGCTGATCCATGTAGGCAACAACTGTACTGCAAGGAATTAAATTAATATGAGGCTATAGACAGGAGGTTAAAAGGGTTTGGGTAGTGTTCCCTTTGAAAGGAAAGCCCCAGGCAAAAAGACTGCTGCATCGTGTAAGTAAGCACCTGGCTGAGAAAACTGACTCAAGAGAAAGACTCTAAATTCTGGATTCACTGTTCAACAGGGATGTTGAACTAGTAGCAGAAAACAAAGAAAGCACCAAACAGAAAATAAAAATTAATGCAAAGAAGATTTGCAGTTCACAGCAAATAAAGAGCACAATGAAGAACTCAAGTCAGCAGGGACCAATGGAATTCATCCCAGGGTGCTACCAGAACTAGCTGAAGAATTTTTTGAGCCAATGGCTACAATATTTGTGAAGCTGTGGATGACAAGAAAGGTGACTGGAGATAGCCTGACACAGCACCCATCTTTAAAAAGATGGAAAAGGAGGACCAGAGGAAACATACCAGTCAGCCTGACTTCAATACATGAGGAGTTACTGGAGCAAACTATTTTTAAGAAGTCAATTTGTAAACAAGTGCAGGATGAAAAGCTGATCATCCACAGCCAACATGGATTTGTTAAGAATAAATCATGCCAAACCATCCTGATTTCCTTCTTTGACAGAGAAATTAGTTCAGTGGAAGATGAGAAAGTACTGACTATGGTATACTTAGCCTTTAGTAAGGCTTTTGATACAGTCCCACATGAGATTCCTAAAAGTAAATTGAAAAATTGGGTGCTAGATAGAAATTGATGGATACAAAACTGACTGAATAATTGCAAGCAAGAGTTAAGTCTAAACAGAAGATCTCAGGTGGGGTTCAAGTGGGACCTGTTCTGGATTCAGTGTTGTTTCACATGTTTATTAATAAACCTGGGTGCAGGAAGAGAGCGCCTCCTGAGCAAGTTTGCAGATGGCACAAACCTGGGAAGGATGATAAATGCTTTTGCCAGTAGGATGAGTAGGCAAATGCTTGATAAATTATAAAACTAAGTTGTAGATGAAAATTCCACAGACAAACATAAGGTGCTAAACTTATGAAAGAAAAACAATGAATGTGTCAAGCAGGGTTCCCCCACCTCCCAACAAAAGCAAAAGAAGAGAGAGAGATGGGATGTGGTAGTGCCACACTATTGGCTGGATCTCGGCCAGAGAACTGTGCAAAAACTAGAGAGGATCCAGGAGTCAGTGACAATGGATGATCAAAGGGTTTGGAATGCAAACCACATGAGGAAAGTTTGTGAGGCCTAGAAGTGTTTAGTTCAGAGAAAAGGAGATTAAGGGGTGCATGATAGAAGTTTTCTAATATCTGAAAGGCTGCCATAAAGAAGAAGAAAAATAATTCTGCTCCTTTTGTTTCAGAGGGCAGAACATGAAGTAATGTGTTTAAAATTCAGCAAAGCAAATTAGAATAAATCTTTTAAAAAAAGCTTCCAAACTGGATGAGTATCATCAGAAGCAAACCCTCTACTGTTCAACAGACATTAAAAATGGGGCACAGTCTTGCCATCAGAGATGTGGGATGAAAAATTTTCCAGTGCTTTATTTCTCTGTGGGAAATTTTCCAGTTCTAAAAATTCATTGTTTCATTAAATGCATTGGTAACAACGAATGGATGCCAATACAATATTAGGCAAGCTTGGCAGTTTCAAAGTTGTAATTAATGTTTTCAGGTGATTATCCCTCAGAAGTGTGTGACAGAGTATGCATATGTTTTATTGATTTGTAAACAGGAGGGTAAATACACTCATATAATAATCCAAACCAAAAACCAAGTTATGAATTCACCTAGTTGGCTGTGCAGGTTAAATTAAAACCACATGAATGCACCGCTAAGCTTGTTTCTATTTCTCAAAATCTCTTCCTTCTGGAGAATCAGTCAGAAGCACAATTAGTAAAGAAGATGCAGTGTAATGATAAGTTACCCTTGCCCATGGACTCATTGGTAAAACCATCATTTAGTGAAAGAGAATGTCAAGTCATTCCAAATCAAATTTGCCCCAATGTGATTCTGAAATGGAACTAATAAATAGTGCAAGTGATTCTACAGATAGTGACAGTGAAACTGGAGGTGCCACAGTGACCTCAGTGCAAGAGAGTTAAACTCTGTTGAAGTAGATGAGTGAACAACCATGCCATATCAGGCACAGATCTTTGGGTGTGCTAAAATTAGTGTCAATAGTTTTCAGGACCTACATTTTTTTCCCTTAAATTTAAACAAACAATGCAAGGGAAGTGCATGCTATTGTGTATTGTCTTTAAATTGTTACAAGTATTCCAATAAAAATAATTTCTTTTCACATAAAGCTTTGATTGTGTTTGAATATAACATTTAAACCACATTAAGAGTGCTGTATTTATTTATTTATTTTTAATCAAATATTTCAGTTCAAATACTTGTGGCTATTGGGACATAAAATTAACATCAGTGTACTTTAAGTTTTGTTTACTAAATATAATTCAAATAAGCATGATAAATCAGATCACGGTCTATTTAGGGCAGTGGAAAATTTTCTAGAAAAAAACATCTCTGCATAAAAAGGTGCAAAACCTGTGCATATCTTCACTGCTACAACAATCAACACCTGCAGCGCCTGGTGTTTTCTTTGATCCTCCCAGTCTCAGGCTATGGGCTGAGGAGGGAGAGGAGGATCCAGGTAGTCAACCAAAGACCGTGGCGCTGGTGTCATGGGAAAGGCTTTGGCTTCCACGACCACAGTCTGCTCTTTGGAGAGACAGGCAGCAAGCTGCTGGGAAGGGACGGTCTCCACCTCTCTTCATTGGGGAGGAGGCTCTTCTCAGCCAGACTGGCTGACCTGCTCCACCAGGCTTTAAACTAAGCCCGCTGGGGGATGGGGGGGGGGACTACTGCCACTGCTGGCCCACTGAGCGGCCCTTGCAAAACCAGCAGGCCAAAGCACATAAGGGTTCCCACCCCAGCCCTGGAACAAAATGTAGGTAGGGCAAGGGCCCCCAAGGGGACACTTGCATGCCTATACACAAATGCCAGAAACCTGGGGAATAAACAGGAGGAACTTGTTCTCCTGCTAAACACAAATAACTATGATGTTATAGGGATAACAGAGACCTGGTGGGACTCCACCCATGACTGGACCATGGTATAGATGGCTATACCCTGTACAGGAGGGATTGAGTGGACAAAAGGGGTGGGGGCGTAGCTCTCTATGTCAAGGAAAGCTACGCATCCCTGCAAGCTGACATTGGCACCCATGAGACGCGCTGGGTTAAAATCCTTTGGGAACGCAGGACAGCGGATACTATGGTGGTGGTCTACTACAAACCCGAGAGGTTGCAAAGCTTTCTCTCATGTGTGGATGACACAGGAAGTCTATCTGACACAGGAAGTCTACGGGCCGACAAGAGGTAAAGCGCTGCTTGACCTCGTACTGGCAACCAGGGATGACCTAATCAGTGACCTAATGATCAAAGGGAAGCTGGGTGACAGTGACCATGAGTTGATCACCTTCACCATCTGTCGCAAAGCTAGCAAGTCAGTCAGTAATACAGAAGTCCTCAACTTCAGGAAAGCTGACTTTGACAACCTAAGGAGGCTAGTCAGAGAGGCCCTAAAAGGCCACAACCCAATGGTGAGGGGAGTTCAGGATGAGTGGTTGCTCCTCAAGGGAGCAATCCTGGATGCGCAAGCAAAGTCCATCCCATCTCGGGGGAAAGGCAGCAAAAGGGCACAGCAGCTCCCTTGGCTCTCCAGGGAACTGGTGGACCTCCTACGTCTTAAAAGGAAGACCTACAAAGGATGGAGGACTGGAACCGCCACCAAGGAGGAATACTCTGCTCTGGTCCGGACCTGCAGAGAGC
>NW_005841970.1:3014989-3027356 GCF_000455745.1 Alligator sinensis
CTCTGTCCTAGGGCCTATACTATTTAACATCTTCATCAGTGATGTGGACATTGGTGTCAGAAGCGGACTGGCCAAGTTTGCTGACGATACCAAACTCGGGGGTAAAGCATCCACACCTGAGGACAGGAGGGTGATCCAGGTGGATCTTGACAGACTCAGGAAATGGGCAGACGAGAACCTGATGGTGTTCAACACTGAAAAAT
The DNA here is from genome assembly GCF_000455745.1 of Alligator sinensis. Classification (NCBI taxonomy): domain Eukaryota; kingdom Metazoa; phylum Chordata; order Crocodylia; family Alligatoridae; genus Alligator; species Alligator sinensis. Next base: position 3,015,193 of record NW_005841970.1, read on the forward strand.
GCAAGGTTCTCCACCTTGGGAAGTAAAACCTGCAGCATGCGTATAGGCTCAGCAGTGCTACTCTGGTTAGCACTACAGATGAAAGGGACTTGGGGGTCATGAATGACCACAAGATGAACATGAGCCTTCAGTGTGATGCTCCGGCTAGTAAAGCGAGCAAAATGCTGGCTTGCATCCATGGATGCTTCTCAAGTAAATCCCAGGATGTCATTCTCCTGTTGTACTCAGCCTTGGTGAGGCCACAGCTGGAGTATTGCGTCCAATTTTGGGCTCCACAATTCAAAAAGGATGTGGAGAAGCTTGAGAGGGTGCAGAGGAGAGCCACATGCATAATCAGAGGTCAGGAAAACAGACCTTATGATGAGAGGGTGAGAGCCATGGGGCTCTTCAGCCTGGAAAAGGGCAGGCTCAGGGGTGATCTGGTGGCCACCTATAAGTTTATCAGGGGTGCTTATCAGGATCTGGGGGAACGTCTGTTCACCAGAGCGCCCCAAGGGATGACAAGATCGAACGGTCACAAACTCTGCTGCAACTGATTCAGGCTGGACATAAGAAAGAAGTTCTTCACTTTACGAGCCCCCAAGTTTTGGAATAGACTGCCGCCGGAGGCAGTTTAAGCACCCACTTTGAATGCCTTCAAGACACATTTGGATGTTTATCTTGCTGGGATCCTATGATCCCTGCTGACTTCCTGCCCCTGGGGCAGGGGCTGGACTCGATGATCCTCCGGGGTCCCTTCAAGCCCAAAGGTCTATGAAATCTATGAAACGCATCAAAATCCATGGATCCTACACAGGCCTATCCAAAAATGTGGTGTTATCTCTCAGTGTACCAAATGCCCTGATGGAAAATGTGTGGATGAAATTAGACTAAAACTCACCACAATGAATGATCACAAGAAAATGAAACAAGACCCATGAGCACACACAGGAGAACACTTCTTTGTAGAACAGCCACTCACTTTCCAGCCTCACTAACCTGGAGCTCAAGGGAAATTTACAAACCATCCTCAAGAGGCAAACCTGGGAATAAAAATTCATAAACTGGCAGGACACTAAAAACCAAGAACTAAACGCTGATATTGCCTTCAAGCAATATTATCATCTATCTAATCCCAGATAATCTCTTTCTTCACACTATAGATGATAATGACACTTTCCTTTTGAAAGCTTTTGAATTTCCGCTAAATCAAGCTATCCTTTCTCCTATGATTTGCTTGTCTGCTACCCCTGGGAATTTTCTCTCTCCTTCCTTTTCCGAACCCTGATTTTTTTTTATTTTTTTTTTAATGTGTACTGTGTCCGCTTTCCCCCCTCACACTTGGAAAATGCATGGTATTCAAAAGCTTGTTGGAGTCTATCTCAACCAAGCAGTTGGTCCAGTAAACAATATCACCCACAGAAATCCTTTCCTCTTGCACATTCACTCAAGTTATTCTAGAACTGTACTGTAGTATTCTCACATCTCTTATCCATCTCTATCACTTTTATTCTCCCTACAGAACACTCCTGCAAACTAAACTTAAATGTTATATAATAAAATATCTAGGAAAAAAAAGAAATGTTGACACTTTAGTAGTTAATAAAAAATAATAACCTGCCCACTCACAGCAGTTACAGCTATAGTTCCATTTCACCATGACTCAGGGAGATACTAAGGAGTCTACTCATTTGAGAGAGAATATTCAAATTATTATAATTCACATATTAGCAAGCTTCTGACAATATCTACTAAGCATGACAAAAGTACAAGCTTTGTTCCTCTACAACTCACTATCTCGACTAAATCATAATTAGAATACATACGAGTAGGACAGCAAATGGCAACTATTTGATCTAAGACCTATCCAGGTTCCTGCTGCAAAGCATAGAAACTCTTAAAAAATATAATTAAAAAAGGCTTGAATCTCTTCTATATATCTATATATATATATATATATATATATATAAAAAATGGGAAACAATCAGGCAACCTTCAGACAGTAGTTATTGTTATTGTTCTTCATTTCATGTTCCAATAATTATGATGGTAGTGAATATAAATCTATCAACTTGTGGCCCTTTTTAAATAAGCAACATTAGGGGGTAAAAAGAATGCAGAAATGTATCAGTTTTATCTGTATTAATTTAAGAAAATAATATATTACAAGTTATTAAAAATATATTACAGCTATAAATTATTTAAAAGACAGAAACTCTTACCTTGATCAAACGGTTTACCCGGGCTCCATGTGCGGAAATAATCATCCTGGAGGAGAAAACAACAGCCGCATTTAGTATGATATAAGAAATCAATTCATACAGATGAGTACTCAAAGGAACAGAAAATACAAAAGATAATACCAACCTCTACTTCCTGCAGAGGGCAAGCAGAAAGAAAAACAAAGAAGGGAAAAAGTTATAGTTATCAAAATGGAACAAACAACCTCCATGGAATAGAAAAGTCTATCCACAAGCTTACAATACAATCTATATGCCACTCCACTCATTCAGTCAAAGTGTGGTAATCAAATATTGTTTGTTATTTTTAAAACAAATATTGTATGTTAGTTTTAAAGCAAACAACACAGAATGGCCAAACAGTACATACTGCTGCTGCTTATATAGCGCTAGAATGATTTCCATACATCATTCCCCTAGACTATCAGCAAATAAGAATATTCAATAAAAAAGATCAAGATTGTATCACATTAATAACAAGCTTGCCAAAAGCAAAGTCCTAGAGCCATCATGGGTGAAAAGTAAACTACAAAATAATTAAAACTTTAAGAATGAAATGGAAATTGTAACTGGAATTTTTTTTGCCTCCAACATAGATCATTTAATTGACTATTTAAAGAAAGATACACGACAAAATTATTCTGAATTATTACATTTCAAAACGACCAGCAAATCAGCTTTCTAATCATAAAGACTGCCTCCTGATTAAGTTTAGTATTAGAATTTGTGTGTGGAAACAGAACTTGAATATTTAAACATTTTTAATTTAAGAAATTTGGTAAGAAAATTACAGTTTAAATCAAATGCAAGTAAACAATTCAATTCTATGATGCACCCACTGTCAATAAAGATACAGGAAGAAGATTGACAAGAGTGTGACAACTGTCAGCAGTACCATACAACTGATCCTGGCTTTTCCAGAACAAGGACTTAAAATACATTTCACTCAGTATTAGAATTTCTACCAGAACTAGGTTGAAGTATCATAGTAAATACAGGGAGGTTGCCAACAAACAGGGTTTTTTTTTAAACCAAAAATTACAAGCATCTTGAAACATACACCAATGTCTTCTCACAATACTAAAGACAAAACACATCCTTCTCCAAGAAATTATGTTAAAAATCTATCAGCTGAAGAGACAAATATGAATAACATTTGGTAGGTACATCAGATCTGTAATAAGCTAGGATCATATAATCCAGGTGAAATTACTATTTATTTTCTTCAATTTATGCAGAAATATATTGTATGTTAATCAGTAAGATTTTTATCATCGACTTCAGTACAGCCAGGCTGTCACCCTCAGCCATTCATACTTACAACCTATCTACTAGCTAGCTTTCCAAACAGATATGCATGGATGAGCCCAAATGCCTGTGCAAAGCCCCGGTAAATTCAAGACAGCTTCACTATGTAGGGGTTAATTGCAGGACTGGGGGCCTAATAAAAACTGGACCACTCCAGAAGTACAATGCACTTTAGTATTTAATGTTACAATCCATATAAAAATGAATTAAACACTACAAAGCCACTAGTCTAATTTATTTATAAACTGTTGTGAAGAGCTAAGGTATACATATTTCATAATATTTTGTATAGTTACAATGTGTTCTTGGTATTACAGGCATTTTCTCTCTCTCTCAGATCAAGACAAAAAGGGATCATTTTCAATGGCAACTTATTCATAAATTTATTTTACGTTTTGTACCCACTTCATTTTTTGAAATATAAAATATAGCATTACATGAAAATTACCCCTTTCATTTTCCAAAATACTTTAAAATGTTAAGCCGTTTTATGAATGGAATTAAAAAATAAATGTTATTCTAAATTCAGCAGACAAAAACAAAAATATATGTTAGTAATCTTATCTATGCTACCATTCATATGCAGTGGCCGCATCTTCAAGACACTGGTTGCGCCATGACTCATTGCATGGCAGGACACTACTACTGCACAGTAGTGTCATATGGCAGGACACGTGATGCAATGCTACCGCACAATAGTAATGAGCTATTGCACGGCCAGCGTCACCTAAAAGCCATTCAGCAATGCTACTGTGTAGTAGCTCCAGTAACTCTAGTTACTGCAGTCATTTAGGACTGCAGTAAAGACTGAGCAGTCAGCACCTCGTGTATATGAACTGAATTGCTTTTTGATGTTGGAAATATCTGCTTCTAATGTGCAAATCTGAAATACTGTATAATTTACAATCTACAAAGCAGAAAAATACTTGGAATGGTACTACTGATAAAAATTACCCTAATTATGTCATTTTTATTTGTTACCAATTTATGTATTTTCATTCATTCTGTACATATTTGTTCACATGATGTTAACTGACATATGATAAACTTGTTGTTATTTTTTTCCATGCCTCAACTTGGTGGCAATAATTTCACCAAGTATTTGATCCATTAATTTAATAAGCTTATCACTAAGATGTTGAAACACTATCATTAAAGTGCTGCTTTTGAAAAGCCAACAAATGTTAGCATGTCAGTACACTACTTGGATGTTAAGAAGCAGAAACCATCAAATACTTGCATCAATCTACAGAAAAACGTTTCTAGCAAAACACAGAATTATACACCAATTCAATCACTTCAGTGAACGAATGAAGTTTGTTTAACCTTTTCTTTATAGTAACTACAAATTGAGTACTTAAGACTAACCTAAAGAATCAAGGAAGATCTTCATGCCAGAATAGAACCAGGAAACTTTTATAAAAGTTAATATCAGTGTAACAGGCTGGCCTTTTAGGGTCAGGTCTCAGTGCTGGCCGCCCACCTCTTCAAGGCTAAACCTCCGCCTCACTCACCTGCCACACCTTGATGAAAAATATGATTGCTGTTTCTAAAGGCAGGAGGAAGCCCATTGCTCACCCTCCTAATGCCAAGGGCTTTGGTACACGCCCCGACCTTCCCTTACACGTGTCCCATGCCTCGCTGATGTTCATTCTCAAATCCAGTACTTCTCTAGCTCATCCCCACTCTGGGCCACTTCACTGTCTCCCTCCTCACTGGGGCCACTTGGGGTCTTGCACCCTGTGGGGCTCAGGTGGCTTGCGCCATGCCTGGCCCCCTGCACTGGGGTCTCTCACCCATTGGGGCTCAAGTGGCTTCCACCGTGCCTGACCCCCGCTACCCTAGGGTCTCTCACACAGTGGGGCTCAGATGCCTGACGCTGTGCCTGGCCCTACTACACTGGGCTCAGGTGTCCCTCTCTGGGTTTGCCTAGCCCAGGTCTCTTCCCTTGTCAGTAACCTGCCCATAGGCAGAGGCTGGGGTTTTCAGGCACCCCTCCTCGCCTTTCACCGGGGAGGTAACAGGCCTAGCATTTCCTGGGGACTCCCCCACCATAGGAAGTCCACCAGGCCACCCTTCCCTGGCAGGGTGCTGTTTCAGGTCATGCCTAGGACCAGGAGCCTCCAAACCATCCCCATAGCTCCTGCCCTTACCTCCAAGATGTTCCAGGAGTAGCTCAGCCTGATGTTGCCTCCTTGCCTGCTCAGCTCAGCCTACTGCTTGCCTCTGAGGGCCTGGGTTAAAATGGAGGCTGTGCTGTCCCCTCAGCGAATCCCAGGGTACTCCTAGGGTCATGTGCTAGCCTTGATGAGGCACCCATCTGTTGCACCCATCTGCTGGCTGGTCCACTGCCAACTTGAAACCTTAAAGTGGCAGACACTGCATGTGCCCTGCCACAGTCAGGGTACCCCTGCACATTGATACACACACACCTACCTTGGTCTACTCTAAATGTTCTAAAAACTGCATGCCCTCATTTAATATGCAGGTTCAATGGGTCAAGGGCCCGTTTGTGCTTATTCCATGGCTTGTGCCTTAAAAATTAAAGGTAATGGAACTAAAGAGTCCAGATCTTTGCATAACTGAGCTTTCCCATTTTTTCATTTGGGAGACACACAGGAGCTGCACAAGATAGTTGTCCAGGAGTCACCAGGAGGTTGGCATGAACTATGACCTGGTCTGAGGCCAACAGTAGACCTACAGTTTCTATTAAAGTGGGTGAGCCTGGAGAGACTCTAAACCAAGATCACCCTTTAAGGGCATTGTTGCTAAGGCCAGTGAAACCCTCACTAGGAAGTGATAGCTGAAGTTGCCCTACTCATTAAAATAATAGCTGAGATGCCAGTGGGGGTGCACTCCACAGCAGCAAGAGGTGGCAGAGACCCCATTGGTGCTTGTAGAGCAGCAGAGTGACAACTCTAAGCCATGGCAAGTGGCAATCTTGAGAGGGCAGGGAGCATACCTCAGTACTGACACCAGTGGCATTTATAGGCCACAGCAGATGGTGATCGTGAGAAACAGCAGACAGCACACTTCCACAACAACCCTGGGCAATGCTTACAAAGCGGCAGCAGGCAGCACACCCCAGCAGCAATCCCAAGTGGCACTCATGGAGTGGTGACAGTGGTCCCAAGCAGCAAGATGGAGAGATTCTAGCAGTGCTTACAGAGTGACAGTGGGTGGCAATCCCAAGAGGCAGCAGGCCACACATCTCAACAATGACCCTGTGCGGTGCTCCCCAGAGCAGCAGCAGCAACCCCTGAGCAGCAGCAACTGAGAGTAGTTGTCCCAAAAGATGGCAGAGACCCCAAGTGGCAGTAAGCACCACACCTTAGCACCAACACCAAGTGGTGATCCCAAAGCAAAAGAACTTAAAGCAGCACTCCAAGAGCAACAGAGGTGGCAACAGCCAATGACAAAAATCTTCTCTGCAATACTACTAGGATAATAATAAAAGGTTGGACAACACCTGTAGGCCAGCCAGATTGTATGCGTTGCCGTCCTGCACGCTTGTAGCTTTGTTCCCGTCATGGATCCTCCTTTCTTGGATCTGCCAGCTCCACCAACAGTTTGCCTCAACTTCCAGTTTGATACTTTAGACTCTGATTGATATACAGCTTGGCTATCAACATGGTAACCCCCTCAGACCAGTCACTCATGCCCCATGTCCATTCTGATGCCTTCCTCGTGTCTCCAATCCAACCTTTCTATATGGTCTGTTCCCAAGATTCTGCATAGGCCACTACTGATGGTATTGGGGTTGCCAGATCTTGTGGGATGCATTGTGCTGCTACAGAGCATCCCAGGTGACGATCCATGGTTTGCTTTTCCTGACAAACACATTGGTCAGTTGCATAGAGGCCCCATGAATTCATAAGAGTTGCATCTAACCAAATTTCAACCTTAGTTCCATGAAGAAGATTAATTTATTGTAGTTATATTCTTAAACATGCATACCTTCTTCTCATCAGGTCTGAAAGCTACCTTTCTGTACACTTATACTCTAACCTTTCAGTATAATCCTTCTTTGTTATATTATAGTACGTAGAAGTTTTCTACTGTTGCAGCAGTAGCCATGGTAGAAACAGTTGGTTTAAACAATGAAATATTACTAGTAAAAGTAAAACCTTCATGCTGGAAGCCAAGTTACCTTGCATTTAAAATTTACTCTTCCTGTTGGAATAAAGTTTGCAAAGCACTTTGAAGATTAAAGGAATTAATATTAAGGCCCTAACCATATACATTTTAAAATATTCACTCTATTAAAATGCTGTATTTCTTCCTAAATAATTTATCACAAACTTTAATTCACCATCATCTTTCCTTTGCAACAAACAAATAAGAAAGCATGCTCTTATTACATATCCTTTTTATTAGATATGGTGCCAGCAGACTATCTACAATGCATACCCACATGAAAGTACTCCAAAGATCTGATATTTGATGAGTCACCTCAATGCATTGCTCTTATTGATTGAACCTTTTACTAAACTGCTCATTCATTTGTCTTTCCTATTAAAATTAGTTGCAAAGTTTCAAGATAACATTCACCTGCTTCTCACTTAGCACAATGCACCAATCATCATATTTGATTACATACCACGTCAAGTTGCAAATACCATCGTTGGATTAGTAAGTCTTTTATTATAAGCAATGTTGGTGAGCAACTTTAGTAATAAAGAATGCTAACACTTCCATTAAAAAAAAAAACCCTGGAAAAAATATGAGCAAATGAAGAGAACTGTAAAATGGGTTAAATTTTCTACCTTTAGTATTTTCAGACTGAGGTCCCCAGGAATGTTTTGATGACAACAACAGATTCTCACTGCTTTCTTGAAATGTAATATCCCTGGAGTCAGTGACTCATCTAAGGTGTTGATCTTCAGCCCATTAGTCTGTGCTACCTTGTAAAACATAATGTCTTTACTTCAGCTAAAATTTGGCCATACAACACAAACAAGGTCTACATACCCTCAACAGCAGACCCCAGTATGCTGCTAAGAAACTGACCGTACTGACTTATTCTTATTCTGCACCACATGCAGAACAACATCACATTGCAGCTTTTTTGACTGCGTCCAGGATATTTTCAGAACCTTTGTCTTGGGCATTCTTCTGAGAACATCACTGACCCACTCCACTACACCACACGACAGAGAACACTACCATGCAGCCTTTTTTTACATCGTGCAGTGTGGTGGTAGCAAATAAGGAGGGTTCATGTCTTGGCAGCAGTCTAAAAAAGATGCAATAGATTAGGTATAGACATAACCAACAATAATGTGTGAACTGGAGAGGGAGAAGAGAGATCATACAGTGAATTTGCACCAAATTTCAGTGTATAGATGTATGAATTCTGGAAGATATTTAGATACCAGAATACATCTAGTAACTGACAAAGGACATTTAGGTCCCTGATATGTTTATTTAATGGTGCAATGACACTTATGCCCCTGGCAAGTATATGGCAAAAGGAGCAATTTGCGGAAGAAAGCCCAGATTCCAATTGCATAATTATTACTTGTTAGGCCAGGGGGAGCCCAGGATCATAAATCCAGATACCCTCATACCTGCACATAGGACTGGCGATAGGCGCATTGTTGGCCTCAGCCTGGATAGCCTGGGGCCAGTTCCAGACCTGTGCTATCAGCTGATTTTAGGCCCCATACCCAAACAATCCCAGATCTGGTTCACTCAAGGCTGTCCAGGCAGCCAATCAGCTGATTGTTGACCCTGGCCCAGACAGCCATGGGTCCAGTTCAAAATCTGTCCAAGCCAGGACCAACAATCAGCTGATTGTCAGCCTCAGTGGGTTTGAGGGATTCCCCCAGCAGGGATTCTGGTGGGGCTTAAACTTCCCAGCAGAAGAAGCCCTTCAGCTACCCACACCTGCAGCCTATAATTCCTCCCCTCAACACCAGGGCAGCCCTTTACCCCATTGAAGAACTAGGACCGCTCTGGGGGCTGGTGCTGATAATCAACTGATTGTCACCAAAGATATTGGGACAGGCCCTAGCCCACTGGAGACTAAGGCTGTGTCAGGGCTGTGCCAAGAATATTGTTAGCAGACTAGTCGGAGATTGGGGCTGTCCAGTGCCAATTCTGACAATTAGTCGATTGTTGAGCATCTATACTGGAAAGACCTGGTGTGTGGATGTACCACATGTTCAGATTAAGGCACCATACAAACCAGACATAAAAGTGTTCTCCATTATTTGTTGAATATTTTTAAGGCTGGTTTGCCATTTATGGCTCATTAAATTAATTGCATGTGTAGTACCCTTGTTTCTTATGCTAATTAACATGTTAAATGTGGCATAAATGTAATGTGTAGTGGTAGCCTCAGTTAGACATTTGAGTAAAATTTTGCTGGCATACATTTGTTGAAAACTTATCTACTATCAGCTTCTTAAAAATGTTGCAAAGATTTAAGAATGAAGTTAATTTTGTTTTTGACATTCCTGTTTTCAAGTTGTCTCATTTTAGTTTAACTGGCACCAGAATTATGGGTTTCGTGTTATCAAATTCTATTATCCTTTAGGGAAGTTAGTAGTATTTCATCCTGTGGGGTTTACAGAGAGGATTTTCTAATGCCAAAACATTCAGTTAAAAACCAGTAATGCTGTGCTGAAAGAAGTTTAGCTCCCATACATGAAGTAATATAAATCTGGGAGTTCCTAACTTGATCACATAGCAAAATGAGTTATGATTCTTTAATACGTTCTCTCACAACCAAAACCCAAACAGATCTTTCTGTACAGGCAAAGTGATACTGTTGATGTGCTTTTCTATCTCAGTACCCTCCCACTACTGCCCCTTTCCTGTCCAACAAATTAGGAAACATGATAACCATCTCATTTTTACATATGGTCTTCCAAGGAGAAAAGTGAAAATCTCAGCAACTCCTTTGACACTTTCAACAGAGTGAAACTTTTGATGCTTGCAGACGCTCGGATCACTGGAACAGCAAAAGGGAGAAAAGATGAATTACTACAGAGAGGCTGGGGATGGTATTTGCACGTCCAATTATTTCTCAGAAATAAGAATTCAGCCAAGTACAAAACTTGGGTTATTTGCCCCTGCCTAATATGTTGTCTATTTCCACCAAGACATTGATCAAAAACAGAAACATTTAAAAGCTAACTGCTGTTCACTAACAAGAAACATTAACAGCCACATAAAAAATTAAGGCGAACTAACAAATCATTATGTTGTTATGGTTAATACATATTACACAACAGAAAATGTACAGATATGACCAATAATGTAGAATAACATATACACATCACAGAAATGAAGGACATTTCATCATAAATTAAATACCTATCATTTGTCTACATAACTCTGGGTATAACTAACAACTATCATACCAGCTTACTATATTTTTATTTACTGCCATTATTATATGAGAATGTTGTAAAACACACTGATAGAACATGCCAATAAAAAAACCTTTATTCTCAAGTTCTTGTCAATAGAAGAGTTACAGAACAGGAAACAGCAGTACAAGCTAGCCTTCTAGGAATTTTACTGAGATAACCAAACTCATCCCAACTAGGACATCAAATGTACAACAATAAATTTCAGTCACTATCAAAGTTGATATTAAGGTTAGACTTACTGTGGAATGATTCCACACCTCTACATTATCCGGTTTCCAGTTACTTTTCAAGTAATGATCTTTCCCCCACCTCTATTTAGCACTTATGAAATCTAAAAAACTGCTGCCTTCACAGACTTTTGTGCAGGTCACTGCACATTTTTGGATGGTGAGGCAAGGGTCACATTCTTGCCTGTCACATGCCAAAATGAATAAATTATTTCAATGCCCAAAGTTGAAATACTGGTGCAAAAGGTCACTGAACAGTTGTTTAGTTCTTCTATACCAGTGCACTCCTAAAGCACATGCAGGATGGGACAGGCTGTGCCAATGAGCAGTGAAATGATTTACCACACCATCAACTTTCATTTTTGTTGTTGTTCTCTGCAAATATTAATGCTATTTGTTCAGTAATGTTTCCTTTATTATTTCTCCTCCATTAACCTTTTTAACCATCACAGAGAATTTGATAAAGTGAGCTGTTGCTGACAACAGCTTGTGTCTGTGATTCAGTTAGTCTACCCTGCCTTTTCTAGTAACCTTAGTGATTTTGCATTTTCTGGTTTCTGAGTAGATGAGCAGAGAGTTCTTTGAAGGATATCTCTGCATAGACACACTTAAGGGAATCAAGGAATGCAAACTGCAATGTTCAAAATATTTTTATTGCTATTTCTTGCACAATCAGCACCCCATGATAATTAATAGTCCAATCTTACTAAATGAATTCTTAACCAGAACCCCTCAACCACTTTATTCCTGAACATCAGAGCCCAAGACTAGATAGAAAACTATAAAGCCAATGAAAAGGGGGACAGCTAACAAATAGGGATATCCCTGGAAGATACCCTCTCTCAAATTAGGGAGCAGCTACATATTCCCCAACTAAAGAGTAGTAGTTCTGAATCTAGAAGGTTATTTTTTTTAAAAACCTTTAGTTTCAGAAAGCATCGCTCTTGATGTCACAGTCAATAAATGATCAATCACTTTCCAAACAGAAACTAATGGCCTTTTAATTTCTTAATAGTGGGGCAAAGGGA
>NW_005841970.1:3027387-3029899 GCF_000455745.1 Alligator sinensis
CTTCAGCAGAATTTAGATGCAGCCTCAGTGGGAAATCTGGTCTGGGGTTTAAGCAAAACTTTGATCTTGTGGAGACCTACAAATGAAAAGTTGCCAGCTCTGAGGGTTTGAAATTTACAGGTAATGAGCCAGATACTACTCCATCTATATGGTGCTCCCATGGATTTAGGCAGACAAGGTTCTTTGGGTAAATCTGATATCTTTTATTATACCAACCCAAATAGTTGAAAAAATTCTTCTTTGCAAGCTTTTAGGTACAAATACCATTTTTGTCAGGCTAAGGGCGCATCTGCAGTTGGTGTGTGCTCTTCCTGGATGGAATGAATAGTAAAGAAGCCAGAGGCTGGTATGCATGCAAGAAAGCCTCAGTGAAGATGTAAATTGAGAAGTCAGTGGGAAAGAGACAATCAAGGTAGCTGGTAAATAGTGGAGACATACCCAGGGAGTCAGATGTTAGCCAGGTTATAATGTGTCATAAATCCAATGTCTACATTTAGACCATGATTTTTGTATTCAGTAGGTTGATGGAGTGAAGTTCATAGGCTCAACTGTAAAAGGTGTTTTGTAAATTCCCTTTGAAAGATAGGAGAGAGAGTGGTTTTCCTGTGCAAAATGTGCCCCCACAGGTAATTGGGTATTCTTGTCTTTGATAGATTTCCAGTGTACATTCATTCTAATACACAGTTGTTGTCAGGTCTCTCCTACATATTGTTTGTCAGGGCATTTGGTGCACTGGATGAGCTGTATAACATTTCTGGAGGTGCAGGTGTGATATCCAGGAATGCTGATAGTTCTGTTGTGGAATGTAGTAATTGTTGGGGTGGTGGAGATACGTTAGCAAGTTTTCCATTTCTTGTCATGGCATGGTCTGGATCAGTTCAGTTTGTTTTGGGCCATAGGAAGTTTGCTTCTGGTGATGAGGTTAGCAAGGTTGGGTGCTTGTTTGAAGGCTAGGATGAGTGGTTCTGTGAAGATCTCTTTAAGAACTGGGTCTTCTTCTAGTATGGGTTGCAATTATTTTAGGATTTTTCCGTATAGGTTCCAGGGAGGAGTGATATGTCATAACCTATGGTGTGCGATTCATGGGGGTTTTCCTTCTTTATTGCAGCAATTCCTCACATGGTATCTGGGTGGCTCTTTCAAAAGTGCAATCTCTCTCTCTGGAGGAGTGCCTTTGTTGAGCAAAAGCCTTTTTGAGATTTATGAGGTGGCAATCACAGGTGTTCTTATCAGTGCAAATTTGATGGTATCTGAGGGCCTGGCTGTATATTACAGCTTTCTTGGTGTGTTTAGGGTAATTGCTAATTCTGTGCAGATATATGTTGGTCCATGGGTTTCTTGTATATCGTGGTCTGTATTTTATCATTCTGGATACTGATCATCATGTCTAAAAAGGAGATGTTGATGCTGGAGTAGTCAAGAGATAGTCAGATGGAGGAGTGATAATTGTTGAATTTCTGATAGAACTCAATCACAGATTGCAGGTTTTCAGTCCAAATGATGAAGATGTCATTAATATCTATTAAGTTTAGCAAGGGTTTGACAGTGCAGTCCTGGATGAATTCATCTTCTAGGTGGCTCATAAGAAGGTGGCATACTGTGGCACTATTTTGGTGCCCACAGCTGTGCCCATGGTCTGGAGGAAGTATTGATTATGGAAAGTGAAGTTGTTGTGTGTAAGGATGAAGTGTATACAGTCATTAGTATCTTTCGGTCTGTACTCTGAGTTGTAGGTATGCAAGGCAGGCTTGGATGCCATCCTGGTGTGGAATGTTGGTATATAAGCTGGTAACATCCACGGTGGCTAGCAGGGTGTTGTTGGGAAGGCGGTCTATGTTGTTAAGTTTTCATAGAACATCTGTTGTGTCTTGGACAAAACTCGCTCTTTGGATGACAAGTGGTTTTAGGATTGATTCGATGAAGCCTGATATTTCCTCAGTTAGGGTTCCATGGTTGGATATGTTAGGTCTGCCAGGGCTCCTTTGCTTGTGGATTTTAGGGAGCACATAAAAAGTCCCTGGATTAGGTAGTGGAGTGGTGGGGAAATCAAGGGCTGTAGTTTTTATTCTAGTTCTGATGGAAATGATTTGATGGTAGTTTTGAGTTTAGACACTTGCGTATTATCCTACACAACCCAGCTTGAGCCCCTGAAACATTTTTTAATAACAAAGGTCAGTAGACGCCCCCTTCCTCCTTACTGCTGTCTTGTGACTTCTTCAATGGCAGCTGGAGCTAGGAGAATGAAACAATGTATTTTTCTATGTAATTTCTCTGGCTTATTTGTCAGACCACAAAACCTATGTGGAAAAATGCTTTCCACTCTCAGAACACAAAAGTCATCTCACTCAACACTGCAGTTCAGTTTCAGCAAGTTAGAATGGGATGAAAATCCTTCAGGTTTCTTTGTGATGAGGAAGTGCTGGAATTAGAAGCCCTTTCATAGATTCATAGATGTTAGGGTTGGAAGGGACCTCAATAGATCATCGAGTCCAACCCCCTGCATAGGCAGGAA
>NW_005841970.1:3031063-3055322 GCF_000455745.1 Alligator sinensis
TACCTCCCTTTCTTGAAAATGGGGACCACATTGGCCCTTTTCCAGTCCTCCGGGACCTGGCCTGTCCTCCATGAGTGTTTAAATATTTCCGCCAGTGTCTGTGCAATGACGTCAGCCAGTGCCTTTAGTACCCTCGGATGGAGCTCATCCGGGCCTGCCGACTTAAAAGCATCCAGTTCCTCCAAGTGACTCTGCACCATCTCAGGGTCTACGCGTGGTATTCTGGCACCTTGCTGCTGCCTCTCTACAATCCCAGTGAGAGACTTGTCTTGCCCCTCTCTTAGGAACACTGAGGGTGGTGCCTTAGGAACACTTTTCCTTGGTGCCAATTTGGGATCTCTTCCGTAGTTCTTTTTCAAAGACATACTTTATCTAGTAATGTTATATAAACTTTTTATACATCGTCTCATGAAGAGAAACCATGGAAAGTTATTAAGGGGCACTCTAGAGTGGAACTCCATGATATAGTTAACTTCATTTACCATACCTAGGACCCAACCCCACTGCAGATACTACATGATGAGTAGGAAATGGAAATAACTGGGGTTGCTTGGGCAATGGACAACCATGCCTGCCTACAAATCCAGTGAGCAGTTCCTCCTAACACATACTGAAGAACACTGTACAAGAGGGAAGGAGAACACAAAAATGATACCATAAGCCATGATAACTAAGGTGGCTTTCAGACTTCTATTCTGTAACAACAGTTCGTTTTTTTTCTGTAGTGCCTTACTAAACTAGATTTCACGTTACTGACTTCACACTACTCTGCACTTAGGAAAATACACTTTGAAATAGGCAACAGAGCTGAAATGCCTAGTCTTTTTGTTCTCTTAATATGCTTATCTGTTTAATAAAGTATTTTTCTAAATAGTTTTGGTCATCACCAAGGTACTTGAAAAGAAAAATATCCACGCTTCTGAAAAAAAAATGATTTGAGTATCAGAAAGCACAAAGCATTTAATCTAGAAACCCATGATTCAGCTCCCATAAAAGAGAGACATACAAATTAAAGTCACTTAAAATAGAAAGAATGATATCCTTTAGCCAAGATGGACCAAAAATTCATGAAGTACAATTTATTTCTCAAAGAACTGCAAGAGACTTCTCTTCATAGCCCACCTAACTCAATTTGAAAAAAAAAACCCAGCATACAAAGTAGATATAAAATATACCTCTAGTTTCCACACCAAGCATAACCAAGAATGCAGCACATACACTCCTAATCAATTACTTCTAAATAGCACACTGTGTGGCCAGGATATGGGCACATACAGTATGCCTTGTATCCCTTGCTTTCCTTGAACCTAAGCCAGAGTTGACAGGCACACTTCCTGGTTGCATGAGTTGGATCAGCAGTCAGTGTCCTGGCTCCCTTCCATGGAAAAATAATCTCCTTTAGCCTCACAGGCATTGTGGAGGACTTAGCAGGGCATACTCTGACGGACAAAATTTTCAACACTGGCATCTAAAAGGCCTTGTAAGCCACAACACTATACTTTCAGACTACCAAATTCATGCTTCACCACTATCCTCCAACTGCTAAAGATGTTACTATATTTTCTTGTTGGGTCCATTTGACCAGGGTATAGTTTCAGGAGCCATGGTAAAAGAAGGTATATCATTGTGCAAATGTTTCTGATTCATTCTTGGAAAACACTATCGTTCAGATTCACAGAAGTTTAGGGCTGGGAGGGACCTCGTGAGATCATCAAGTTGATATAAGGTTCTATTTGTCTAAGTATATTAATACCAAACCTCAGTATCCTAGCATCACATTCCATTCCTTTTTAATTTTTTTTTCAATGAAGTACAAAAATGAGAAATATTATTTAACACCTATACACAACGCGCACACAGTACGAACAATGTACATGTCACCGTAAGTAATAAAGTAGCAAAAAAGGAAAAAGAAAAAAGAAAAAAAGGAGGGAAGCAGGAGGGATAGAAGAAGAAAGAAATACGCAAAGACTAACATTTAAATTACCACAACAGTCAAAGAATTCTTTCCAAAGTACACTAAATTTTTCAAAGTAGTTACATGATTTTCTCCATAAATGCCAGCTGTGCCGTCTCATCATACCAGATTCCGACCTTTGGAGAAGTCTGACTCTTTCAATGAAGTAATATAATCTTGCATGTCACTAATAAGGCATGCTGTAAAAGTGCAATCAGTTTAAATTCCTTAAGAATGTAACCAAGAACATGCATAGTTGCCAAAGGTACTGTGTTCAAGACCATTTTTTAGTCTATCTATATATATATTTTTTTTTTTTAAAGAAATGATAATAGGGCATGACCAAAACATTTGACCGAGCACTGCTTACATCTCCAGCATATATCTAGTGGCAGTATATTTAATTGTTTAAGTTTAGAGGGACTCCAGTGCAGACAAAAAATGATCTTTTGTTGCATAAGATGAAGCAAAAAAAATTGTTAATGTTTGAATATTGTGCAGCATTGCTGATTTCCACTGTTATTCTGTCATCTGGATACCTAGGTCTTCATTCCATTTCAGGTGTAAGTTTTCTGTATCAAGTTTGTTATGTGACAGCATATATTCATAAATTTATAATACAGGATGGGGAAAGAAAAGCAGATTTCAAGGCAAAAAACAATATATCTGGAATATTTGCTATGCCTAAAGCCTCAGGACCAAACTGATTTTTTTAAACACTTGATGCAACTGCATTTATTGCCATTCATGTATTTTTGAAAGGTCAAATTCACCACGTAACAATTTCCTACTAGAAGCTATTCCATATGCACAATCCATCCACTTTCTCCAAATCAGTTTGTGGGATCCATACTTCCAAAAAAGAGAGTCTCAAAATAGAGGCCTTCCAACATAATGAAGGCCAAAACTTTAGTAACTTTGTCAATTTTTTTGAAGTTTCTTGGGCTCTTTTGTGAGCTGCAGCCCAATGGTTTACTGTTAACAAGCTCATTACTGCATTGTTCAAGTAAAGCGTAAGTTACACCTGATCCTGAAAAACTTTTTAGTTCCCTGTACCTCTTATTTCCTATGGGGACGGCAAAAAAGGGGTCATAACAGCTTGGTGCCCCATGTGAGGGCAAACTAACCGAACTTTTTGTGGACAGAGCAACACTTTGGAATCAGGGGTCATGACTCGTGGCTTAAGAATGGTATTTAAAAGGTTTGCTATAACCATTCTTAAGCCATATATAGTAAAAGCTCTGTTATCCAGCATCCCCCGGGAAGGGGGGGATGTTGGTTAATCAAATATGATGGTTAATGAAGTATGCACCATCCGGTGCACTCCCTGGTGTTAGTGTGTCGGGAGAGAGGGAGGGGGGCCCCACACAGGCTGCTTTGCCCCAGGCCATGGTCCACAAGGAAGAAGCGAAAAAGAAGAAGAAAAACTCTGCTCGTAGTGGGACTCCCGGTTTCACCTTTGCCGCATCCCTCAGCAAAACTGCAGATGCTACTTAGTGGAGCTTTCCAGTTGGTAAAGTGTTGGATAACACAGATTTTACTTTATGCGCACGCGCATGCGCACGCACACACACACACAAGAATGGTTCAGGATGGGCAGCACAGGTTAATTGATTTCTAAGAGTCTGGGTCAAAGTCTCACACAGCCTTGGAAGCAGATAGGTTGTTTAACACAACAAGGACACAGTTTGGAAAGCAGAGGGAGTACGTACTATACCGCCCATGACACAACATAAGGTGGCACCAGCTTGGAAGGCCAAAGAAGGAGGTCTAGAATTCTTGTTTTGGGAAGGGTGTGCATGTGATGGGCTTGGAATGTGTTGATAACACAGGACATGGAGGTGTGACAAACACAGAGAGACCAACCAGTGATAGCCATGGATCAAGAGTCATCAGGAGGCAAGAAGAATACAAAATCAGAGACTTGAGAGTAACAAAGGTCCTCAGCCAAGGTTCCTCCTCCCCATCTTTCCCTCCTCCTTCCTGAGCGGGGTCAATGTTCCTATCACCCGGGAAGGGTCCCAAAGGTCACCATGGACAGAGGGCGTACCATCGGCCAGTCTCATCCACCCCACTGGAGGGGGGGGGGGGGGGGGGGGGGCCTTGGCATCCCACCTCCAGACTGCTGACATCTGATACCTAAGAAAAAGCCTCAGAGTGAAGACTGCATCCTGTCCAGATGTATTTCGACTCTGATTACAGCCCTAGAATTTGACAGATATATAGAATTGCTTGATTCTTTGTATTGCTTCTTTTTTGTTATCACTGTGTAACAATAAATTTGCTTACTGTCAAATGGTAAGGTCATAGTCCGTCTGAGGGCCCCCAACAGGGCCTCTGGGTCCTAAATCCAGAGCGAACAATTACCTCAAACCCTAGGGCTAAGTACAGACAGTCAAAAAGTCCAAGGTTGAATCAATTTAGTTTTTGCAGGTTAGTCTAAGCTGCAAAGATTGACCCACTAAGTAAATGAACAGGCATTCAATTTTGATTCAGAAAATGCAGCCACATGCCTGCAGTGGCTCAAGCCAGAAGCTGGGGGATGCTAGAGTGCATGGGCCATGTTTGCTTCCTGTTCCTGCTGCCCCCAAGGTCTCTGGGAGTTGTAGTCCACAATCACAGCAACAGGACTCTGGAGGGCTGTTCATCACTTCCTCTTCCTGCTTCCAAGTGCCTCTGGGATTTGTACTGTACAGCTCCAGCAAGCACTAAGTGAGCCAGTAGAGCAGGGTAGATCAGTACTTTGGGGAAGGCAAATTAACCCCACTCCCTGGCCCGCAGACAGGGTATTGGTTGTCCCTGACAGCCTTGAGAGTGAGATTGTGTATCTGGTCCGTGACTGGGGAGGTTGTTAGGGAGTAGCTCATACCTTAGGAAGATTGGTTCAGTCAGAATGGTGGCCTTCTATTGTAAGAAAAGTGGAAAAGTATGTACAGAGCTACTTACAAAGTGCAGCAGTTAATGCTAGCCAAACAAAAAGAACCTCCCCTACAGCCACACAGGGTACATGGGCTAGGGCATACGGTCTAGATTGACTATACAGGGCCCTTGCCAACAATACCAAAAGGGGAATAGATGATTACTTGTCATTGTGGGTGGTTTTACGAAATAGATTGCGTCTTTCCATGTTAAAGCAAATACAACAGTGAATCCAGCCAGACACCTGACTGAGCACACGGTTCCTGAGGGAGAACGGGGTATTCCTACTATCATAGAATCAGGAAACAGCTCCCATTTTACAGGGGAATTAATTCAGTTGATTTACAAATGGTTTGGCATTAAGCAGAAATATCATGTGCCATATCAACCTCAAGCCAGTGGAAATATGGAACAATGTAACCAGATGAATAAATAGACTTTGAAGGACACTGTATCCAGCACAGAGGAAAACTGGAATGTGAAATTGCCTTATATTTTAATGGCCCTAAGAGCAGCAAACAACGTGTCAACTGGCCTCAGTCATTCTGAATTAATGACTGGGTGGCAAATGCAAGTGTCAAAAAGTCTGGTGTCCCAGTTCTGGAGGAATGGCAAGCCACTGTCTCCAAAAATAAGTCTGTCAAACAGTAAGCTGCAAAGCTAGCTGAAGTGAGTCAGCAAGCAGTTCCATATCTAGGCAGGAGAGAACATAAATTGCAAAAAAGAGTCTTGCACACTATGGGGATAGATCTGGAAATTAGAAATCAGGTCATGGCAAAATGGTTTTGGAAAAAGGACCATGCCTTGTCGCCCCAATGGGAAGGCCCCTTATGCGATTATGGACAAATTGAGTCCTACTACATAGTAGGTATGCAAACTTGGGAAGGTCAAACTTTTGTAATGATATCACAGGAGATAGTTAAGACCTTTTCAAGAGAAGTAACTATGAAGAGGGGGTAGGGAACACTGGAGAATAGTGGGGGGTTTTGCCAGGAAGAGAGGAAATGTGTTGAGAAATAGCAGTAACACCACAACTTTCTTTTATAAGGATCTTTGCCTATATAATCTGAGACCTAGCACAATTCTTCATTACCACCTTTCCTCCTAAACAGGAGCCTAAACAGGCCACTGGTCATGGAAGGGGTGGGCAGTTATTTTGGGCAGAGGGCCGCTTAATGAGTTTTGGCAAGCTGTCAAGGGTTGCATGGGTAATCCCATCCTTTGACAGATGCCATGCCTCCTGGTTGCCATATTGTGACTGTAAGCCCCACCCCCAACTTCTGTTATCAGAAGACCCTCCCTTTGCCCTCGGAAGTACTCCTTTCAGCAAGAGGTTTTGCCATCTCAGAACCAGAAAAATACTAAATTATATTCTAAAAAGTGATCATCTGAAACATTCATTAATTTGATTTCAAAAGACATTTCTGTCCTGGCTTACATGTGTTTGTGTAGTGTACAAAGGTGCTCCCCCCCCACCACACACCCCCATACACACACCAACTCCCCCCCACACCCACACACACTCCCGCCCGCACCCACACATGCTCCCCACACCACCACCACCCCACACACACCCCTCCCCACACACGCACCCCCACACCCCCATACCACCCCCCCCCACACACACACTCCCCCCGACACCACCACCACCCCACACACTCCCCCCCACACCACCCCCCCCCACACACACACTCCCCCCGACACCACCACCACCCCACACACTCCCCCCCACACCACCCCCCCCCACACACACACTCCCCCCGACACCACCACCACCCCACACACTCCCCCCCACACCACCCCCCCCCACACACACACTCCCCCCGACACCACCACCACCCCACACACTCCCCCCCACACCACCCCCCCCCACACACACACTCCCCCCGACACCACCACCACCCCACACACTCCCCCCCACACCACCCCCCCCCACACACACACTCCCCCCGACACCACCACCACCCCACACACTCCCCCCCACACCACCCCCCCCCACACACACACTCCCCCCGACACCACCACCACCCCACACACTCCCCCCCACACCACCCCCCCCCACACACACACTCCCCCCGACACCACCACCACCCCACACACTCCCCCCCACACCACCCCCCCCCACACACACACTCCCCCCGACACCACCACCACCCCACACACTCCCCCCCACACCACCCCCCCCCACACACACACTCCCCCCGACACCACCACCACCCCACACACTCCCCCCCACACCACCCCCCCCCACACACACACTCCCCCCGACACCACCACCACCCCACACACTCCCCCCCACACCACCCCCCCCCACACACACACTCCCCCCGACACCACCACCACCCCACACACTCCCCCCCACACCACCCCCCCCCACACACACACTCCCCCCGACACCACCACCACCCCACACACTCCCCCCCACACCACCCCCCCCCACACACACACTCCCCCCGACACCACCACCACCCCACACACTCCCCCCCACACCACCCCCCCCCACACACACACTCCCCCCGACACCACCACCACCCCACACACTCCCCCCCACACCACCCCCCCCCACACACACACTCCCCCCGACACCACCACCACCCCACACACTCCCCCCCACACCACCCCCCCCCACACACACACTCCCCCCGACACCACCACCACCCCACACACTCCCCCCCACACCACCCCCCCCCACACACACACTCCCCCCGACACCACCACCACCCCACACACTCCCCCCCACACCACCCCCCCCCACACACACACTCCCCCCCACACCACCACCCCCCACACACACACACCCCACCACCCCACACACAGTCCCTCCCCCCTCGATTTGGAGAGATTAAAGGGTCTCCTGATTCACGTCATAGATTTGGCCACTGAATCAAGCCGAATCTCCACTGAATTGATTCAGCAACCAAAGCTTTGCACAGCCGTATTAGTCAGGTCCAACGTACTTCTATGGACATGTTGCTTATAACCCAAGAGAACACAACAGGAAACGTCATCCTGGATATGGGTACCTGGTACAGCTATCAAAGTCTGATCAGCCTCTAGTTGCAGCAGCAGTTTTTTTGCAATCCCAAGATTAGAAAATATAAGTGCCAATACTGTTTGGACTTATAATGTCCTCTAAATCTACAATTTTAACTTATATATGGGCCAACATATTCAGAAAATGCTGCAGAACTTTGACAGCAAATACCACCTGTTAAAAGGACTTATGAAAGATGCCACAGAGATTAAATAGGTGCTGGCTCACAAGAACAGACTAAAAAATGTTAACGTTTTGCTTGACAGTGACTCAAAGATCAACTGGTGGGAATCCTTGTCTGGATAGTCACCCAGAGAAACTAGGCTTTTAATCTTTATGCTTCAACCTACAGTGTTAATTCTTGTTGTGCAATTGTTCCTCGTTTTAATTATGAGTGAACAATGCCACTGGACAAAATATTTATATGCCAGAAATAGTAAATTACAGGCAAGGCTTGAGCCAGAAATGGTCTTCATCAAGTAATGAAGAGGAGGAGGTGTGTAGAAGCCTTCTCTTAATATAGAGAAGAGGGTAGTGCTCTTACATGAGCTTAGTTCCCTGGCAGTTCCTACAGAGCCAAAAGATGGTAATTGTAAAGGGACCAGATAGCCCCCTGCCCAATCCCAACATCCTAGATGCTCCTGAGCCCTAGAGGTGTTGCTGCATGTGCACATGCACGAATTCCTCACACAGGTCAACAAGTTATGTAGAAAGAATCATGAAAAAATTCTGGAGTCACCAATGGAAATTCAAAGTCTGTAAACAATATGATCATGCTATACTGTGCTAGTTGAACTAACACACAGAAATTCCAGTTTATTGACTGCACTTATATCTATGTGCCTAGTCTGCTATGGATGCATCATCCTCTAAATTCAGCAACCTTCCACATTTCAGAAAGTTCTAAAGAGACACTCAAACACCTATTCTGTGCAGAAAACATTGGAAAAAAACAGCTGACATACTCAGAAGCAGATCATCTAACAAATCCATGGTTTGGCCAACCACTACAAATGAATGATAATAAGAAGCCGGCATAGCCAGAAGACCCTTAGTTACACGATTCTGGAATCATTTTGCCATTTGGGACCATGAAGAAGAGACAATATACCCACAATATACCATAAGCCAATTTCTGGTATGGGTACACTCTCTTGGGGTGCTAAACCCTGGGATTAAACTCACAAATCCTAGTGACAAACATGCATCAGTGTGGAATGTGGGCATGCAAACTGGAACATATGGCAATGCAATGTGATAAATCAAGTTGGCCTCATCTGCCTCTACCTGGTATCCAACTGCAGGGCTGGCAAAGTGTATTACACTACAAAAGGAAAGCCAACGCATTTCCAGGGAAAGCTAGTTGCCACAGATTTAGCCACTACAAGAACCATAATAAATTGCTATGAAAGCCTCAACGCAAACAAAGACCTTGCTCTACATTCTTGATTGTATTTCTTTGTTCTTCTGGTATCAAATCTAAATATGATCCTGTTGAGATCCCATGATACAATTTTTTAATGGGCACTATTATTCTGTTATTATATAAATTTACTACCCTCATCTCCAGAATATAAACAAACAAATCCAAATGGGGGGGGTCTTCTTTTTTGGGTGGTGGAGGGGAGGGAAGAGGTCATTCATTGTTCTGTTGTGTTGGTCATTCATGGATGTAAGTGAGGAGGAGGTAGATCATGATGATGAAAGTGCAAGTAGCTCTTTCTAACATTCTCGATCCAGAAGTCCTCCAACTGCTGATGCTTCTTTGTCCATAACATCAGCATCACAAAGGGCTGACCAATCAACATCCTCAAGTAACCAAATACGGCAATCAACGGTATACAAAAGGCTCTCAATAGCTTCATTTGTAGACAAAATGACACCTGAAGATCAGGAAAAAATTGACCGAGCTCATGCAAGAGCAATATATTCTTCTGGGACGCCACTTTCAATAACTGAAAATACATACTGGCAGGATGCTTTTAAATGACTAAGATCATTATACTGTTTGCCCAGCAGACATTCTTTGAGCAAGCCTCTTTTAGAGTCAGAATATGAACATGTAATGCAATCTGTACAAGGAAAAGTCAACGAAGCACTGTGTCTTGAAGTACTTACAGATGGATGGACAAATGTACAGGGAGAAGGAATCAAACTCTGTGATAACAACACCTCAACCAAGTTTTTACAGAAGCACTGAAACAGGAAAGAACAGGCAGAGCATATCAGTAGTAAAATATGTGAAGTCCTACAGAAGATCGGGAGTGGTAAAGTATTTGTTTTGCTGACTGACAATGCAAGTAATGTGAAAGCAGCATGGGAGATCATAATGGATATTCACATTTTACTGCAATAGGATGTGCATCTCATGGGCTAAACTTAATTCTTAATGACATTGTGAAGTTGGACACTGAAAAAGGTCTACAGAAGAGCAAAATAAGTTATAAAACATGGAAAAGGTACTCATATTTTAGCTGCAGTCTTTAAGCAGCAGCAGGAAGAAAAGAATGCAAAGAATACAATAGTGACACAAACTCTGTAGTAAAACTAGATGGGGTGGAGTGGTGATCTCATTTGAAAGTTTACTAAAAAACAAAGGAGCTCTTCAAGAAACAGTAATAGTTGAGGATCTTAAAGTACCCAGAAGTGTTAGGAACATTGTACTTGATGAAGATGTCTTCTGAGTTCAGCTGCAGAACTCCCCAAAGATTCTAAAGCCAATGTCTTCAACAATCACTGCATCTGAACCAGACAGTGCACTTTTGCCAGACATTCCTTATAAGGCACAGATAAAATCAACTGCAACTGCAGTTCCACTTACAAGTACAGAAGAAAGAAAAGTGAAAGACTTTATTAACAGATGGGAAGAATTTTGTTGCCAATCAATTCATGCTGCTGCAAATCTCTTGGATCCAAAATTCAAAGGCAAAAATGTTAGTGATGATAGCACTACTACTGCATTTGACTGGATTACAAAACAAGCAACACACTGAAAACTTGATGCTGGAACGGTACTTTCAAATGTTGCAGAATACAGAATATCTTCAGGTATTTGGTCCAGGAATGCAGTCTGAGACTCTGCCAAGCATATTCCTCCTGCAACATGGTGGCAAGGCCTTTGTCCAACACAGCCTCTGACTCCTCTTGCTTCTCACCTGTTTCAGATTCCTCCATCTTCTGCAGTGTATGAAAGAAACTGATCTATGTTTGGAAATACTCACACCAAATCAAGAAATAAGCTAACATGTGAAAGAGTAGAGAAACTTGTCTCAATCCAAGCAAACCTTCAGTTTTCAGAAGTTCATGAAGACGATAAAAATGAAGGATCAAAAGAAGCAGAAACGGCTGATAGCGATAGCTCAGAAAATGAGACTGATTAGACAAAGTTTCATCTAGAAAAATGTGGATTCAATAAGCCTTGGGGTTTTCTCCCTTTTTTCCACAGCTCTTTTTCTAAAAAGGAATGCTTTCTGTATCTGCTTGACACTGTGGAGGAAACTAAATATAGAATATACAATAACTTTCTTTGTTTTACTATAATGCTGATGGTTTCTTCTATTTTCAACTTTAATTTTTGCCTGCTTCTCATAAACTAGCAAAAACTAAGAGATGCTAGGTTCCTTAGAGTTCAGCAGCTTGTAGCTCTGTTTGTAACAAAAATATAAAACATTTTAAAGTAAATTCAATTAATAAATTTGTAATTATTGTAGCAATAAACTATACTTTTACATTTAATAAATATACCTGTGATGTATTATGTTTAGTCTCTTGGTGTATGTAAAACACAATCACTCAGATTAGGTCTCAAATTACCAGATTATTCCATTTCGTTTTTTCGGTGATGACCCCTGGTCTCACCTGCCACGTCTTGTTGTTAAAGGGTTTTGTTTGCTTTTTTACCGGGAGGATGCAATTTAAACTCCACTGGACAACAAGGGACTGATCTATCTCCTTAAGGTTTTGAACTCTCTCACAAAATGATCTGGTTGACTAAAAAAATGAAAAACA
This sequence comes from Alligator sinensis, assembly GCF_000455745.1. Taxonomy (NCBI): domain Eukaryota; kingdom Metazoa; phylum Chordata; order Crocodylia; family Alligatoridae; genus Alligator; species Alligator sinensis. The sequence goes on from NW_005841970.1 coordinate 3,042,982, forward strand.
GCTTAGTGTGTTCTTTATGATCAGGTTCTTTGATTATCCATCTCTCTCTTTTTTTTTTTTTTTTTACACATATTTTTTATCTTGTTTCTTATGTATCTCGGTATCTTGGGTTGAAGGAAAAGACAGAAGCCGGCTTCCCAGTCTAGGGAACAACACTCTCTCCAGGGGAGGTAAGTATTCTGTCCATTACCCTCTCTACACAAAACAAGGAATTCAGGTAGTATAAACAGAGTTGTGTTCCTGTCTTTTGGTTTGTTTTTTTCTTATACCCTTGAAAAAAACAAAAGAGGGTGCCTTCTCCTTTAAATCCTCCAAACAGTGTTGGGCTTATCATATTTATGTTTGTTGGTCTTTTGTTTGGGTTTTTTTACAATGTTACTCCAACCTGATCCGACCATGTATTAATAAAATAAGAAAGGTTTTACTTGTTACTGTAGGGCTCAGCCGTCTTTTCTCGGCTGTCCCTCCATTTTCCAAAGTAGCACTGGCTCCTGGATCGCATTCCCAGCAATTAAACGTCAGTCAATATCTTCTGGCTCGATGCAGTTCTCCATCTTCCCCAGACAGCTGACATTTGACTCCTCTCCCACCCCACCTTCCCTATTGGCTGTCTCCTCATTCCAGCACTCCATGTCACTCCTCTTGTCTTCCTCTGGGTTTTTTTTCCTCCTCCCCCTCCCTCCGGGGCCACTCTAGTTTCATTGGGCAGCTGCTCCAGAAACATGGTTCTTGCTGGTATTCCGTTCATACCCTCATCAGCTGTCTCACCTCATGACAACACCAAACATGATAATTTTATGAGCAAACCAAGTTATACGCAATACATTTTATGTTCTTAAAGTAGCAAAGTGAATTTAAATCTGTAAAGGGTGCTAAGAAAATATGTATTGCATATTTCAATTTTTCCCAATTTTCCCCTTGTAAGTAGGAATATACTGATACATTCTTAGGTAGAAAGTTGTTATAGTTTCAGCTAAATAGCAGCGTTACACTCCAGCTCTTTCCCCCAGATCAGTTAAACAATGGGAGAGTAAAGATATTTAAGAGGCCCCACACAGTATAAATATAAATTTCCCATTCTGCCAGTGTTTGCTCCACTTCTACACGTATTATTAATTCTATCACAATATAGAGTATTACTGGTTTTGTAATATCTTTGACATGAGCGTGAAGTTTTGGAGACAAGACCATGTGATAAAATCTCCTTTGTACAGAAACAAGTTCTTTCAGCACAAAGCCATAAGTAAAAATAACAGGCCACTGCTGATAAAATGCTCCTGGCACTATAAAAGGTGCAAACTGGCAACAAGTCTGTTATCTGGCTGAAATTTAACAATTTCTCCAGGGAAGGTACAATGTGTCCAACCACTAAACATCATAAATATAGTTCTAAAATATAATCAGTACCAGAGCTATTTTTTTTTTAAAAGATGTCTCCTTTTGCATAGTCTTTATGCATTAGTCTAGTCTCCTACAACTACCTTCACACTTTTTCCCCATGCTGTTCTTTATCTAGGGCACAAGAAAATAAACAAGCAAGAAAATAGTAGATTAGGAAGAACTTTCTAACTGTAAGAGTGGCTAAACAGTAGAACAGATTACCCAGAGAGGTTGTGGAATCCCCACTAATGAAAAAGTTTAGTTGCAGGCAAGACAAGCATTTGTAGATAAATAGTCCATCTATTCCAGCTCCTTTCTGTAGACCAAATCACCTCCATCTAAACCATTCCAGACAAGTATTTTACCACCTTTTATCATCAGTTCCAAGACCTGTTTTTCTATGATTCTATAAAGACATCATGGCAAAGAGAAGACTAAGCATGTCAATGGGCTCACAGGGCTCAGGCAGGCCACTGATTCCTGTGCATATGAAGCATAAAGGGGAAAGATACACAAACTAGTTTGTTTGTTTTTTCCTTATTAGCAGATTGGTTTTGATTGGTGTTTTTTTCACCTTTCTCCTCATCAGGTCAGAGACCCAATATGCCAATTCAAGAAGTGTGCTTAAAGTTGTCACAGCATAGTATATGGCATTTGTCCAGTTCCTGTATTCATCATATAGGAGCTCCAGTTCCATAATCAACCAAAACTGGAAGCAGAATTTCCTTTCTAGGACAAAGGTTCCCTTAAATTAGCTGGGGAACGGAGTTGGGGCTCCTGATACAGTGATGAAACATCTCTTTTTCCTCATGAGTAGGGAACAAGAAGTGAAAGACAAAGTTCACTAGGAGTGAAAAGCAAGGAGCTGACAGTAACCTTTCACAAAGTGACATAATTAAGGAAGGATCATGATATACACCAGTGTTTCCCAACCTTTTCCAGACCAAGGCACACTTACTTTACTAAATGTTTTCTGTGGCACATCATCCTCCCCCACCATCCAGCACCTTATGAATATTTAAACATTTTTCTAATCTATGACTTTTTCATTTCTATTGCCAGATAATTCAAAGATTAATTCAAGTTGTGGCATAATAAAACTATGTCCGTCACATCTATTTTTTACCATATTTGTGGGTTCAAAACACTGACCAAAATGAAATGTTTGTTAAAGGGTACCTCACTGATTCAGCTGAAGTAGCAAAGGCAAAACTTAACAGACTTTATTTGAATCTACTCATAAACCTGCCAGTCTCTGAAGATCCATCTCATTCATCACTGCAAAATCAAAACTGAACCACTGTTTTGAACAACACCTTCAGTTTTCCCTAATTACAGCTTATATACTGTATATAAGCTATGCTATGTATAATTATAAAGTAATTCAAATAATCACTCTTTGAATTCACGTTGTAAATACTCAGGCATACATTTATTTTTAAAACTCACAGTTGACGGATTAGTCAAATGCATAAAGATAAGCACATGCCTAAGCATTTGTAAGATTGGAGACAAATTGTACCCATATAATTTCTAAATATATCTGTTTTGACATTTGAATATTATATAGTAAACAATAGTGCAAACATTTCACAGAAACTCTTATACTTCCCTGTTTAAAGTACCTTTATAAAGTCTCTTTTTCTACATTAATCTCTTATATATAATCAATGTTTTTGTTTTTAGCACCCATTTTCAGTGGTCCTATGACTTTTCAGGCTCAGTGCAGATGTTTTCAGGCTGTTATATCAAAAATAATTACAAAAAGGTGTGAGAAAAATTGTAGGCTGTTGGAAGAGGTTTTTTCTTCTTGTTTTTCTACCATTAAATTAAACATTTTGAGAGGGATAAACGTAAAAAGAAATACTAGAAAAGCTCCCTTCCTCTGATTTAGGCCTAGCTGAGTGCTCCAAAAGCACTTGAAGCACTCTAAACAGCAAGCATAAAGACATACATGATCAAAGAAGCACTCATAAATGGTTGACACTTCAAAAATGATCCTCCAAAATTGAGAAATAACATGTTGATGTGATGCATCTTGCTTCTATGCCATGATATCTTCATAGAACTATAGAAGAATAGAGTTTGGAAGTGATGGTAAGCCATTTGTAGACAGCAGCACTTCCTGAAATGTCTATATACTCCACAAAGCAGAAGAGGGGGAGACAGTTTTTCGGCATCCAACAGTGCTCCGGCCTGTCCACACCTCCCCCATCCCTCCTCCCAAGACAGCAATGTGAACAGTCAATGAATATTCTCCTATGTGTTCACCTCTCATTGGAGACTCCTGTGGCCAAAGAGGCCTGCAAGGAATCAGTCATGGGTTTCCTCTAAAAAGTAGATCTTAGCTAATTATGAGAACAGAACAGTCAAAAAGGGAATTTACACCTTATCCCTCCTCATCACCAGTCCACTAAGAATGAGATTTTCTAAGCATGTCTTAGCCATATTCTAAGCATAAGCAAACTGTACTTTGAACTTACATATTTTATTTTGTAAAAAACCCTAGCTTTCCAAGGTCTCTTGAGCAAATTCAATGAGTCCCTCAAACACTTATGCCCCCAACCCAGAGGGCTCCAACTACTGCCATTCAAATTATTATTATTATTATTATTATTAACTACGGTAAATATTGAAAAGGTATCAAGTTACCAGTGAAAGAGACTACCTTGGCTCTTAGCAGTGACTCCTGCTCTCACACCAGCACTGCTCCATGAAGCTAGAAGCTCAACCCCTTCTGCCTCTATTCCAGTGCCCCAGACTTCAAAATCCATAAGGCACATCTATGGGGGTAAGGGAGGAGAGAATCAGAGCGGCACTCAAGGCAGGGTTTTGGGGCTTAACTTAAGGCATTCTTGCCAAAAGACTGGCTACTGCTGATGCAGTCTGTGCCTAACTACTAGACCATCTTTTCCAGAAGTCTTCTATAGGATGTGCCTTTTTTTTTCCTTTTGCAAAGGCTTTTAGAATACACTTCATCACTGACTGTGTATTGAAAACCACAGGTTTTCCTCGATTTCTGCGGGTTCTTTATATGTGAATTCCCGCTTATGCAATGAGCATATTTAGACCCATAATTGATTACAGTATATGCAAGGTGAATTTGCTCTTATACGATCAGCATAGACCCCTACCCCCGCGCAAGCAAGTAAGGCTGTGGCAGGGGGGAGGGGAAAGGGCCATGGCGCTACTCACCTGAGCCCCAGCTGCAGCGGCCCTGGGAGCAGCCAGCACCAGCTGCCTGCAGCCGTTGGGCTGCACCGTGCTCCGCCTGTCCTCCCCATGCCTGGGCTCCGCTTGTCTGCACTAACTCCTGCTCCTAGGCTATGCTATGCCCGGGTGCAGGCAGCTGGTGTCAGTTGTACCCAGGGCCGCTCCAGCACAGGCTGCGGTGAGTGCAGACAAGCAGAGCCCCAAGCGGCATAGGGCACACAGCATTTACCCCAGCCCTGGTTGCAGTGTCCCCAGGAGCAGCTAACACCAGCTGCCTGTAGTAACTAGGCTGCACTGTGCCCTCAAATTCCCCGGGGCTCTGCCCATCTCCACTCACCCCAGTTCCTGCTGCAGCAGCCCCAGGAGTGGCCAATGCCAGCTGCCTGTAGTCGTTGGTGCCCAGGTGCAGACAGCTGGTGTCTGCTGCTCCCGGGGCTGCTCCAGCATGGGCTGGGGTGAGTGCCATGCCCTGAGCCACTCAGGGCTCCAGTTGTCCACACTCACCTCAGCCTGTGCTGGAGCAGCTGACACCAGCTGCCTGCACCAGGGCATGGCACACCCCAGGAGCAGAGATGAATGCAGACAAGCATATCCCAGGTGCAGGAGGAACAGACAGAGCACAGTGCAGCCCAGCGGCTGCAGGCTGCTAGTGCCGAATGCTCCTGGGCTCACTGCAGCTGGGGCGAGTGCCACTCTGTTCCTTCTGCTTTGCTGCTTTGTGCAGTCCTGGGAGCGGCACCCCTCCCACCACCCCTTTCCTAGTCTCAGCCTCACTCTCTCCCTCCCTCCCTCCCCGCCATGGTTACCTATCCCTATTTGTTACATTGTAAAGTGGGTTCGCTTTATGTGAATTAAATGTATGTGCCGTTCTCCGGGAATGCATGTACCACATAAATTGAGGGAAATCTGTATATGCCAATGGTTCTTAAACTTTTTTGACACCAGGCACCCCTTGTTAAACTTGAAGTACCCCACAGAAAATACCAGCTTTTAGGTCAGGCTTGTCCAACGTACAGCTCACGGGCCGCCATGCGGCCCACCAAGGTATTTTCTGTGGCCAGCGGTGCTGCGACGGGAAACGCCCCTTGTCTCTCCCCCAGCCCCTCAGTAGCTTCCTAATAGCTGCTGAAAGGCTGGGGAAGGGACAAGGTTCTCACACGCACCACGTCAGCTTGACATTGCCGACGTGGTGCATGCGGGAAGAGGAGTGCAGACCCGGCCGACCTCCTCCTGTCCCCAGCACCACGTGGCGAAGCCACTGCTCCCCGGCCCGAGCAACTCGCCTCTCCCCGCCCACAGGCAAGAGGCAGCCCAGCTTGGCCGCCTGGCCCCGGGTCGCTGGCGGAGGTGAAGCAGTGTGGGCAGGTGCCTCCTCCCACCGGGCTGTTGGCATTGGCCCTAATCGTCCACCTCTGCCGCCTCCTGCCCAGCCAAGGCGCTGCAGGTAGGGCTGGGCCAGGCCGGGGGCGGGAAGACGGCACCTCCCCCAGGGCCTGGCCAGTGACTGTGGGCTCCCGGCACCTGTGTGTGTGTGGTGGGGGGTGTCCCTGCCTTTCACAGGGGAGGGAGGCTCAGGGCTAGGGTTGTGCCCTGTGTTGCTCCACTCTGCCTCAAATGATTGCCCACCCCGGCCTATATCAGTGGTTCTCAACCTTTATTGTACCAGGACCCATTTGTAAACACAGATGGCCAGTCCCGACCCAGGGTCCCTCACTGCTCCTACCTCCAGACCCCAGTGTGTGGGGCATGGGGGGGGCCCCAAGCAGCCATTTGAAGGCTGGAACTCTGCCAGCCCACAAGAGAAAAGCCACAGTTATATGTTTTTCTCCTTTAAAGGAGAACCCATTTTTTAAAAGTTTGCTTGTGACCCTTTCATATATTCTTGAGACCTACTTTTGGGTGGCAACCGATGTTTTGAGAAACGCTGGCCTATATCATGCACGACCAGTGCTGTCCAACATCTTTTTTAACACCTCCGATGATGGAGAGTCCACAACTTCCCTAGGCAGTCTGTTCCACTCCCTCGCTGTTCTAACCGCTGTGAACAGGGGGCTGGTACTGGAAATATAGCGAGGTTTTCAGGCTCTGTTCTGTGCCTTGCCAGTTAACACATGGACAAAAAGAAAAGGGGAAGAGGTTCTCTCTTTAATTTCGACCTCCTCCCATTGGCAAGAAGCTGTTGGAAATTTCTTCCCAAGGTCTTGTTTGATTGGTGGCAGGATGCCTGCTGCCTCATGGGGTCCAGGTCAGGTACTGTTTTTATTGGTTTAATTTTGGATTTTAAACCACATTTCCAGACCCATTTCATTGTCGCTTCCTGCAACTTCATTGGTGTCAAAGGTCACGTGACATCACTTCCTGATGTGATACCACTTCCTGTGAGGTCTTTGAATATGGCTCACTGGCCCACTGGATGATAAAAAGTCCATGATCCGGCCCCACATTCAAAAAGGTTGGACACCCCTGTCTTAGGTTCTTGGTTTTTTACTATGAAACAAGTAAGAGCAATTATTCTGTTGCAGAGAGCTCAAAGACTATGAGTCAGAATGTATTTAACACCACGGGTTCCCATTTGAAATCTCTGGGTTTATCTTGTCTATCCTAACAGTGCTAATATTGCACAGCACACTGCAGCACCCTTGAGAGCATCTCAAGAGACACTGGGGTTTGCAAATATATGCAACCAGAATCCTTTCATTTAAAATGTCAGTAAGTTAAGGGGATGGTGGGGAGGGTTGGGAGAAATCATACACTGCTGTAAAAGGTGAATTCATAAAGACTGGTTAGTCAAACTTGAGGTGTGTCAAGATGTGTTTTAATCTCTCCCTTCTGTAGAAGGCACAAGAAATCATCTTTAATTGAACTGACACTTAGGCTCCAACCAACCATTCACCCAAATGGTCCAGGAACAGACTATGGAACAGTGTTAACTTAATCAAATTCTCTGATTTTTATACAAGTCTTTAAGTAGGAGCCTGGGAGAAATACGAGAACTATAAAATATACAGCAAAGACATATTGTTTTATAGGTTTAGCTGTTATGAACTTAATTTTTTTAATTAAAGCATGAAAATATAATATTCTGAAATAACTGAATTCCCTTTGCAAACCAATTTAGTTAAGCTAGTCTTCTGCTCAGAAGGAACTAAAATAAATAGTAATGTTTTATCTCTTTTGAGCTCCCTTTTAAAATGTATATGTCCTAATTCAGAGAAGATAAATATTTATACCTATTGCTTGAAGGTCAGTCTATTAGCAAAAACAGCAGCAGATTTGGAGAAAGTGGAGTCTGGAATGTGAGCAATCACCTAAGTAATGGACTCACTCTCGAAGAGAAAGCTGTAAACCATTCCAGTCACCTTCTCACCCCACAAATCACAGCCAATCCACAGAACAATCTTGCAGTCAACTGCAGGAAAAACACTAGTATAAACTCACATCTACAAATAAAGTATCCTGGAGTAACACAGCAGAACAGGACAAAGACAAATGCAAGAGGCAGCTGAAGGTATTTCAGAACTTAACAATACCTGTTTAATTTACTCTGAAATGGGACAGTTACAGCTTTAGGTCCTGTGCCAAATTTGCACTCGTGCTCAACCTACCAAAAGTCCCCATAAGAAACAAAGCCATTTCAATATTCCAAAAGGATTCTTAAAAAAAAAAAAAAAAAAAAAAAAAAAAGATTATATCCTGGTTTGACATTTTGGGTCCCGAAGAAACTTGACTCAGCTCACCATGGTGCCAGGCAGCACCATCATGAGACAGGTGGCATCTGCTCTGGGTGTGCCATTTCCCAATAAGGGAGCCCACTGGAGTGTATATTGTGCCAGCCAACTACAACACCATCAGTTTGAAGGGGGAAGGAGGTAAGGCTGCCGAAGTGGAAGCAGTGTAGCCACCTTAGGGTGCAACAGTACATGTACAGTACTGCAGCCATACTAGAATTGTACTGTCCAAGTCTGGGTTGGACATAATTTTATCAGCTTTAAATATGGTCAAAACAAAACTCTCCCTTCCCTCTGCCCACTCAGGGGGAAGTCCAGATAATGTTGTTTTCAAGCATGAACTGGAGAGGGACCTCCTATCATTAAGATTCATACTCCAAGAATAAAACAAGCTATTCCATGCAGATAGTATTCAGTGATAATCATCTGAATCCCCTAGGAAATGAGGCTCCTTTTCTTCTCCTCCTTTCACTTCTTCCACCCATGCCCCCCACACCCTTTTTTTTTTTTTTCTTCAATAACACAAACTTGCTTTGAGAATTAAAAAAAAAAAAAAAATCTTCCCTCTCCTATGCTTAAAGAAAGTCTCCATCTCTTATTTCTTTAATTTCATAGCACATCCATACCACTTCAGGACACATTACTCATTCTCCTGCATCTCCCCATTTCATTGGATTCACACAGATGTGGTATAATAGTAGAGGAAGGTAAGCAGCATGAGAATGTGGTAAGACACTTAATACTGGCCTTTGTAGAGGAATGAATAGGAAAGCCCCAAATTTGCTTCCATCAGCTTATCTTCATTTTGGGGAAATAAAGGAGTGAATAATTGTATATTTATTTTTTGTGCACGTTTCTCAGTTTCTGTACCCAGTTTCATTCTAATTTACTGCTACCTTTTGTGCAGACCTCCAATTTGCATTTTCAGTTTTAAAACTGTTCTTATAATAGAAAACTCAAGCTCCTCATAAAAAAACTGAAACAATTGCATTCAATTCAAAATTTCCACAGCAATCAGTGACACTTAGACAGGATGACGACTCCAAATAGAAACAAGCAGGGGGTCCCCCCCAAAAATTTCTAAAGCTAAAAAGGTGCCATTTTTACATATTTGTATACAAAATAATGAGAAAAGCAGAACCACACCGAACATTTTTCATGCAGCATCAGCAGCCCTTTAAAATATCTATATACCATATACAATATAGAATAGTCCTAATTTAGTATCAGATTTGTTATGTAAAAATGCTTCCTAACACGAGTCTGCACAACACAAAAAAATTGATTTTGAAGGATTATAGGATTTTCTAAGGGCAGAAGCCAATGTTTTTTATTGAATCTGACCCTTTTTTATATATAAAAAAGGAGGGTATTGTTCATATATTCTTGAAAATGAGATATAAAGTAAACTTAGCAATTCTGATATAATATGGACATACAGGGAACAACACAACACAGAAACATTCCTATTAGTATTTTGAAGACGCTATGGATTCAATCTTTATATATAAATGACAATTTCATACTATTAAATTAATACCTCAATTTTTGTTTCATTTCTTTTCATATGCTCTTATATTGCATAAAATACAGTAGCATGCATAGTAAAAACATGCAAGTTGTTATTTTTAAATAATTATTCTATGACTTTGTTGGGTTTTTTTAAATCAAAAAGTATATCACCATGTTCTGTGTAAAAAGACAGTTTATCCAAATAAATTAATTATAGCTGTGGCTTTGGCAAACACTCTGCTTCAGTTTGCAGCCAATTAGAAAGTTGCGCACAAATCGCCTTTTTGAAACGTGTAACTATTATGTTATGGGCATCATATTGTTTATAGGTCTATATTTAAAAAACACATTACATGCAGATGTGCATAAACACATATTAAAATGTATAGAAAATTAATTACTTTCTCCTTTTATAGGAGATTAAATTTGTGCTAAATGCCAGCTAGTAGAGGTTCCCAAACTTTTCTTATTGTGTATCCCCTTCCAGATTTACCAGCTCTCATACAGCCCTACCAGCACACAATTTACATTTTAACCACTTAAATGCCAACTATTATTCTAATGAAAATTAAATCCACCACTACACAATTTCTCCTGCTTACTACCCAGAGATGTCTTGCTTACCTCCAGGGGTATGCATACTAGTTTGGGAACCTCCGAACTAATAGACAAAACAGATTCCAAACTCTCAGAATTGAATAATCATAACCTCTTAAACTGCAAAGATGTATAATTTATTAGCATAATATCAGTATACCAATTATACCAATATTTTACTGATAATTCAACCTTGCCTTATCTATTATCTTTTCACTCTATTACTCTCATTCACCATATTGCCTTATAAATTATTTAGATTTAGAAGCTCTTTAAAATAAGTACCATTTATTTCTAGATCTTCCCCAAAAAACGATCTATATCTTAAACATAGTTCTAGGTACATCATCATCATCATCATCATCCTCATCATCATCAATGCCCACCTGCAAGATAGTAATATGCAGTGCACCATTAGGGAAAAGTTAATAATTTAGGATGACCTGGGCACTGAAGTGAAGACAATCTAGAACCTCAAGAAGGAGACCACTGAATCAGAGGTGCTGTCCATAAACTGTTATGCTGTATTGCAAGGACAACAGCGTAGGCCTTAAGAACCCTAGTAATGGAGCCTTTCCCTTTCATTCAAAATGCTGCATTCATATGAAAAGCAAGGATTAGCCAAAAAAGGTTCAGTCTGAAAAAAGATGGCTCAGGTTGGCGATGTGGCCCACAATAATAAAATTTAGGTCTCTAATCAGCTATTCAATACATTCCAAATACACTTTGGGTTAACAGAGGGGAAGAAAAAAGGTCTTACTCAATTTAGGGCTAATGAGTTTCGTCTTTTATTTCTATTATGAAAAAGTATAGTAATGAGAACAGTAGAAGAAGAAAGATAGTTTTCATTTCATTTTGGGGGGGAAAAGTGTATTTTACACATTATATCAGAAGAAGAAAGCCACAGTAAGCAGTAAGCGAGTGCATTACATTTTCAAAAAACATTTTGCATGACCTGAGCAACATTCAGTTTCACAGTAGACAGAGCTCATATTCAGGCCAAGGAAAACATACCTGGATAAACTTGATAAATGAAAACATTTATATTAATAGTGAAATAATGTTAGCCACAACCTTTACTTAAAGTTTGATCTAAGGATATTAATTCATACTAATTAGTCCCATGGACTGCAGTTGATCTAGTTATGAGTAATGGGAAGTGTATACACAAGACACTATGGCACTGTAGCGTCAGTTGACAAAAACCTTGTTGCCACTGCTATGTCACTGTAGCAACTCACTCATTATAGCGCACTGCTATGGTGACGCAGCAGCCAAAAATAACGGTGTGCGGCCAGCACGGGCTGTTATTGCACCATTTCTTAGTACTTCCAAAAGGAAGTACTAAATGATGGCGCAGTAAAAAAGGTGCCATACAGCCACATGTAGACATGCCTCTAGTTATTTGAACTAACAATTTGCAGGTGTTTGTTCTATTATTAAACCTCTTTGACATAGCATTTTCAGAAGATAAAGAGTTATAGTGAAATTGTAGAAGCCAAGGAAAGAAAGCAATTTGTATACTACTTTGCTTTATCCTTTGTCATTAAATTGGATCATGCTTGTGAAAACTTCCAACTCCAGCATTTTTCTAAAAGAGGAGCCAAAAAGCTACAATAAAATTCAAAACAGAATCAAGCAAGCATCTTCCAGGTATCAAGAGTCACCAAAGCTACCATCAAGGTTTTGGTAAGCTTCTAGTGTTATTGTGGCTTTGACAGTCATCATAATTTTGCTATCGCCCAAACCTTGGGGCCGGGCCAGGCCAGCTCCTGTCGAGTTGCGGGATCAAGCACTGCAGCCAGGGACCACATGGTGCCAAAGCACTGTGGCAGTGGCAGGGAAGTGGGGAAAGTAGCAGCAGGCAAAGGAAACGAGCGGGTGTGCGGGAGTGCAATATTGGGCAGGAAT
>NW_005841970.1:3055353-3066991 GCF_000455745.1 Alligator sinensis
CTGTGCTGGTGCACCGGAGCCAGCACCAGCAGGGACCTGAGTGGGGCCATGAGTGGGGCTGCATTGCCAGGCCGCGGGAGCTGTGCCAGTACCCCAGGACCAGGAAAGAGACAGACTGTGAGTGTTCATGTTCATTCATAGGGTGAGTCCCACATGCACTCCGACCCTCGCACTGCTATACATGCAGACCCCCACGCCCCCTCACACACCCCAGCCACATTCCACCACCAACCCCATACCCACCCACACCCCACATATCCACACATATACATCCCCACACACTCCCTCACCCCACACCTATCCACCCAACCCCCCCCACACACACACCTCACACAATAACAGCCCCCCACAAACCTATACACACCCCTCCCAATATACAAGAGTAAGACTTCATTTTAAGCTATTGTGCAATCACCTCTATGTACACTACACAAACGCATGTAAAATCACTACAAATATTTTTTTAAATCAAATTAATGTAGATGTTCAATTTTCAGAATATAATTTGGTATTTTTCTGGTTCTGAGATGGCAAAACCCCTTGCTGAAAGGAGTACTTCCAGGAGCAAGGGGTGGGACGTCTAGTGGCAACAGTCAGGGGGTTACAGGGTGGGATTTATGGTCACAGGATAGTGACCAGGGGGCAGGACTACCCATGCAGCCCTTGACAGCTTGCCAAAACTTGATAAGCGGCCCTCCAGCCAAAAATTGCCCATCCCTGATATAAGGTATGTATTTGAGTTATAAACAAATCAGGCAATGAGAGAATGCAGCAGTTACAGAGATTTCGATTTTATTAAGATATATTATGTAATATAATAGTAACATACAAAATTGTCAAAACAAACATTAAACTCAAGAAACACAGGAGTCAACGATTAAATTTAAACAAAATCTAAAATGTGTTAACAGAAATAAATGGTTAGAGTAACCAAACCACTTCATCTCTACCCTGTACCCCCCTGTACCCCCTGTACTGACACCATTAAATAAGATTACAATTATGATTAAGGCACTTGGTATCCCAAATTAAACTAAACTAATTTTAAAAGCATCTCGGATGTTTTCTGTTCTTTCATTATGGGCATTTTCACATGTGCTTTATGGGTGGAGAGGCATTTTAATTAGAGCAGTTCCAAGAGCCGTTTTTATTAAAGCATCAACAGCATCTCATGCATCAGCTTCCTGTGCTCCAAAATGGTGCCAGGCATGCTTTAACTAAAGCTCAAATGAGCTTTAGTTAAAGGCCCTTTGCCACCATTTTGAAGTGCGGGAACACTGATACAGAAGACATGGAGGCTGCTGAAGCACATAAATTAGCATGCATCAGCAGACTCCATTAATCAAGACTGCTCTGATGCACTGTAATTACAGTGCACTGGAGCAGTCTCCGCACACATCTACAGGCACCCTACATTACTACCAGCAGAACTACGGTTGTTTTGAGAACGTAATTGATGTTGCCGTGTTATATTTCTAATGATTTGACAATATGAAATATATTTTCTTATCAATTTCTGAACATACTTGCTACCTCTTTTATCACATGATACAGCAGTCCAAAGTAGCCAAAGCTTTCTGGACATTCAGTCTGTCTTCACAGTCTCTTTTCATCCTCAGAATGGTTTAGGGAAGCTGGAACATACATGTCGCCCCCTGTCCTCTAAAACCCAAATGAATGTTGCAGCCCCTTGAACTAAGATCACAAATGTTACTGCCTCATGTTCCCCATGCCACCCAACATGCATAAGAACCAATTTTCCCAACTTTTTACCTCAAAGTTTTCTGCATGCATACACTTGTACCAGTCTCTTCCACTGCTTCATGAAACTGACACACACAGATGAACAGATACGCTCTCTCAAACTTCCTCTCCTAATCTTCCTATTAACTAGATACGGTGAACAGGTAATTTTTAAAAATAAATTTCTGAATTAGCAGTATTTTTTACATAATTTTTCATAGTTAAAAGTATATTGATCAGAGGCATTTGGATAAAAATATTCTCCTCGAGAAAAAATAAAGTCTTGTCCTTTTTCAAAAATATAGAACTGTCAAGAAGAACAGAAGTTAAATACCCATCTATTAAGACAAGCCTGTAACAGGTGGCAGCTCTTTAGAAAGAGAGGAATTTTACATGCAGTTCTCTATATGTGAATATTGTCAGCCCCATAATTTTCACTTATGGACTAAGAACTGACAGTCAAAGAGGCTGAATCAATTCAATCTTTGCAGGTTAGTCTAAGCTGCACAGATTGAACTGATAAAGAAGTGAACAAACATTCTGTGGTGGGGACGCCACCAAGGACCGAATCCTACCTCCAATGCAAGAGCGGAGAGGGACGCGGGGGCCACAGGATGCCACTGAGGATCAAAGGCATGGCAGGAAAGATGATGCTGCCGGAAAGCAAGCCATGCCAATGCCAGAAGGAAGAGAACAGTAGCAGCTACGGCACACCATAGGAGATCTGGCGCATTCAGCTGCACCAACACGGACATGCTTTATAGCTGCATGCCAATGCTGGCTTTCCAGCTGGCCCTCAGAAAGGGGGATTAAAACTCCCACTGGCCGACATTTGGGGAGGACCAGAAATGAGTCCTCCAGAGGGCCCAAAGCAGCTGGGAACAAATGACTGCCCCAGCAGAGGTGAGTGGTAGTAACCCCAAGAGGAGGGATGCCCAGCTAAAGCTGGCTCGGAGGAGCCAGGATCCTTACCTTTCTCGAGACTGTGGATCCCAGATAAAGCCAGTGGGGACTTGGACAGTGGTGAAGCAGTGAAGAGAGAAAGAAGAAAGGAGAACGAACCCGTAAGTAGCCATCAGGGAAAGGGAGAGTGTTTGAGAGTAAGGTACCCTGGGGTGAACATTAGAACAAATCAGGCTGACACAAGGCCTAAATACGGATGCTATACGGTCTGAACCAGGACTGTGAATAGATATGGGCTAAGGCCCAACCACGGCTGGTGGACTTGGTTTTAGCCTCAGTCAAGGATTATCATATCTTTGGTTGGTGCAAGGTGAGGTGTAGGGGAGGCGGAGCCCCAAGACAGAGATCCAGGCAAGGAAGCCAAAAGAGGAAACCAGGAGAGGTAGGATTCAAGAACATCCTCCCAACAATAACCTGTAACAACAAGACATGGCAGACAAGAATTCCTGGGGATCTTTCAAGGTATCTTACTGGAAGGCAAGCTGTCGACTTGAAAGGAGACAGCTTCATCCAAATGGCCAAAAAAGGCGAAGTGCTCAAGTGAACATCACAGGAGGTTACACATTCATTTGCTTTTGATTTCAGAAATACATCCACATGCCTGCAGTTGCCCAGGCCAGAAGCAAGAGGGCACTAGAGCAGGCTCCCAGCTTGACTGAAGCAGATAGCTTAGGCCAAGGTGAGCCCACCCACCCTGTATGGGGGAAGTTTGTTGGGGAGATGCACAGGGATCTTGAATCTGGAGGGGATCTGGGAAAGAAGTTCAATCAGCCAATTTAACCTAAAATCAGTTAAGTCTGATTCTACATGAACCCAGGTTTATCTTAAACCAGTTTTGGCCATTTTGAAGTGGACTGAATTTCTGTTGCGTTACAGATCTGAACCTGTTTCAGATAACTTATACTGGTTTGTGTGTAATTTCTGCCCCTAGCCATGGAGTTTAAAGAAGAAAAATTGCCACTACCTAAAAGAGTTTCCACACAGGAATCCAATATGTTTTAACCACAGAGGAAGTTTGAAGCATCAAGTGATTAACCACTGGAACACATTACCTAGAGGTGCTGAGGAATCTCCATCTTTGGAAGTTTTTGAGAGCAAGTTAAACAAGGACTTGTCTGAAATGATTTGAGCAGGAGTTTGGACTAGATGACCTCCTGATTTAGCCAAATTTTCTATTATGCTATTTGTATTGTTCTGTTATTAATATCAACTAAGATAATGAAGCAATGTGACATCAAATGCTAAATTTCTTAAATAACCCATTGTGAATTTAACTTTAATTCATACCAATTATCCAATTTCTTCTAGAAAACACATTTTGTACTCAAAGAGTATGTGAAAATTTGTGGGACGATGTGCTGTACCGGTATTCTTCATAGAATAAAAGTATGAAATTTGTGAATCTCTACTTTAGAAGCAAAATTTAAAACAGTCTTAACCTCTACATGACATGGTGCTTTTGAGGTGATACTTATATTTTAGAGCAGAGAAGAAAAAGGGTCATCAAGTGGTCTCTCAAATGCTGTAGCTGATTAACATTGGGAAAGGAACAGAATTCTGACCTTCCAGGCAGATTACATAGTGCATATTATGGAGCTATCAGCTAAAAACTAACTAAGAAAAACTGTGACAATTTCTAGGGGTGCACTGATAAAGATTTTTTGATCCAATACCGATGGTCAATCATTAAGGAGCCATACTGGCCAATGTTGATCTGATTGCTAATATACAATCCAGCAGCTTGGAGAGCAGTACCTGGTTGGGAAGTCTGACGCAGGGGAAGGGGTAGATGGGGGGGGGGATAGGTCGGGGAGCAGGATGGAGTTGGCAACTCCTCCAGAGAGCGCAGGGAGTGTGGATACCATTTCAACATGCACCCCCGAGGAGCCATGGGAAGCATGTGCCCCCCAGATCTGAACACAGGGTGAGGGCGGGCTGCTGCTGCTGCAGGCTGGGGCCAGGGGTGGAACCAGGCTCCTCCCAGCAGGGGGGCTGGGCTGGAGCTGGGAGTGGTGGGGCTACAGGGTGAGCTGAAGCCACCCTAGAATTCACTGTAGCCCACCGTGTAGCTCCCCATCCCAGTACCACCACTGCCCGGCTCAAACCCAGTCCAAGCCCAGCCCCCTTAAAAGCCTGGCACTTCCCCCACTCCCACCCTGGAGCAGCAACCTACCCTCACCCCACACAGATCCAGGGGGCACCCTCCATGGTTTTCCCAGGATGCGCATAGCAGTGGGATCCGCCCCACGCCCTCCAAACAAACCTTTCACAGCTCTATCCCTTACGCCATACTGGCTAGGCAGCACCTACCCCAGTCCCACTCCCTCCCTCACCACAGGGGCTGTGATCTGCACTCCCCCACACACCGCATCCCTCCCTCCACCTCTTTCCCCCCCACAAACAGACTTACCAACTGGACACTGCTCTCCAAGCTGCCGGACTGGCCATGTGCATACTGTAGCTGCATGCACACCTCTGGCATTTAATCGGCAATATTATCAGCCACATCAGCCAAAAAAAGCCTATTATGTCAATTTTCCTTTTATCGGTGCCAATATAATATGGACCAATGTATCGCTGCACCTCTAATAATATCTGTTTTCTGCCATTTGTGTACCACTAATTATATTCCTAAAATCTTATTTAGTAATCACATTTTTTTCCTTAAAAGTCATTATCACTCATATGTCCTCTGAAAAATCCTTTAACTCTTCAATATTATTTTTCCCATTAAAAGTACAATTTATCCAACTCATTCTTCTGCTGATATTCTCTCACCTCTTATATTCCAGAATATTCCTTTCATTTCTTTGCCTTGCTCTGCTGCCAGCCCCCTTCTCCCTGGCAGGCCACCCCACAACTGTCCACTGTAGAGCACCAAATATGGTTTGTTTTTATTTAATGATTTTTTTTTTTTTCACCCTAGGACTATTGTCTGTACTTTACCTCCCTCAGAAGCTTGTTTTTCTTCTGTAAAACTTTCCCTCAGATGGAGTAGCCTACCTTCTATCATATTCTGCCAGTTTGTTCAAGTGAAATTTAGCTCTATTTTTAAAGCATTTCAGATTTATAGTAAATTTAAATGACAAAGCCATTAGAGAACTATCATCACTACCTCTCCCAGAACTAACTCATACACTGTGTACGAGTGTACAGAGATATTCAAGATTTCTCTGAGAGAAAATAGCCACTCCAACAGGAAAAATAAAAGCCTAGGAACAACAAGGTTAAATAACTCCCAGAACAGCTGTTCCCAAAAGAACAAAAGCCTGTATATGTTCTCTTCAGAGAGAAGCCACAGCATTCCAGGGTGTCTGGCTCTCCTCCCTCCTCATCTTCCCCCCAAATCAGGTTAATGTCGTTCACTGGACTCTGCTGCTTCAGAGCACAGCACAACCGCCTTATAATTCCACATTGTCATGCTAGGAGACACAGCAGACTCCGAGCAGTCTGGGTCAATCAATCAGGCTGCCCTGTGCACTACTGCCATCTATCTTCAGGCAGACTGAGGGAGCTTCAGAGTATCCAGAGTTATGTGCACAAGGGTCCTCTGGCTATGCAGTATCAGCACTGCAAACTCTCTGCTCTTCAAGTATCAGTTTTCAATTAATCATCTCTTCAGGCATCTCTGGATGACTTTTTCTACCAGGAAACCAAACCTAAGAACATATGTATGCAGCCACAGTTCTGAACAGCAGCTCTCCCTCCCCTTTCATGCCAAAACAAGTTTAAATTTGTCTAGACCCTGAGATATGAATTAGTGCCTCAGAGAAGAGTTCCATGGACTACTTTTACTTATGTCTTTGCAAATGAAAAACATATTTCTTACACAAGCCTATTTCTCCTCAAGTGGCCAATATCAAAATGTTATTACATTAGTGAAATAATTCTATTCCTTATTTTTAAAAAGATGTCTGCACCCTATTTCCCCAAGTTTAATTCACCCTTTCCTGGGAATCTACTTCCTCTTGATCCTTGGTTACTCTCACACCAGTCAGTTTTAACCTCCAACTGGTTCCAGGGTTCCAAAGAGAGAAACAAAGAAAATCCATAATCCTGCAGAACACTGAGTTGATGGGTAAATAGGTAACACTCTTCCCTCTGAAACAGTAAAGTGAACTAATGAACAAGCATGTATTTGATACCTAAAGAAGTAGCTGAGGAACGTGATACACATGTTAAACGTAGACTGGTATTTAAACTACTTTTGAACCAGAGATTAAATCCACCCTCTCCTTTCTATCTTTAACATGATATCACTATTGCAATGAAGCATTTTTCTTTCTAGGTTGTATTAACTACATTGACACAGAGTCAATAAGGTGTTACACTAGCAGCTACCAGCATAAACCTAGGTACATGGCTCTAGGCAAAATTTGTTTGAGAGGAGAACACTGTAACAAAAATCAGCCATAACTTCAGTCTTCTGTAGGGAGACTGCCATTCATGACTAGACATAGCCTGGGGACAAGCTGAAATAACTTAAAATGAAGAAGTGGCAAAAAAGACAGGCTCTTCAGTTATACTAATTTTACTGCAATGTAACTCCATAGACTATTGTATGCTGTAAATGAGAGGAGAATCATGTTCTCTGTATTTGTATGTCCCATTGGCAGTGTCCTCTCTTGAAGCTGTAGTCAATGAAACTTGGCTGTGATCTATCCAATAAAAGTAGTGTAGACTTAGCTGATCTCAAAAAAACATGAGAGAAGAATACACAAAAGGATTAACCAAATAACTGAGAGTCGGTTCAAGAACCCAGACATACAGTATAAAAATCACAGAAAGTTAAGGTTGGAAGGGACCTCAAAAGGTTATATCTAATCCAATCCCTGCTCAAAAAAGGACCATCCGCAACTAGATCATCCCACCTAAGGCTTTGTCCAACCAGGTCTTAAAAACCTCCAAGAACGGAGAGTCCACAACATCTCTGGGTAGCCTGTTCTAGTGATTTACTACCCTCCTAGTGAGAGTTTTTCCTAATTTCTAATCTTAATTTTCCTTGCTTCAACCTGAGCCCATTGTTCCTTGTTCTGTCATCTGCAACTACTGAGATGAATCTAGATCCATCCTCTTTGGAACCACCCTTCATGTAGTTGGAGGCTGCTGTTAAATCCCCTCTTAGTCTTCTCTTCTCCAGACCAAATAAATCCAGTTCCCTCAGTCTCTCCTCATAAACCATATTCCTCAGCCTCCTCATCACTGTTGTTGCTCTCCAATGGATTCTCTCCAATTTGTATATCCTTTTTGTAGTGGGGGCCCAAAACTGGACACAGTACTCCAGATGTGCCCTCACCAGTGCTGAATAGAGGAGAAGAATCACTTCCCCCAACCTGCTGGCTCCTGATAATCCAGCCCGGTATGCTGTTAGCCTTTTTCACAACAAAGGCACACTGTTGGCTCATATTCAGCTTATTATTCACTTTAATCCCCAGGTCCTTTTCTGCAGAGCTGCCACTTAGCCCATTGGTCCCCAGCCTGTACTGGTGCAGGTGCATGGGATTGTTTTATCCTAATTGCAGAACTTTGTACTTGTTCATGTTGAACCTCATGACATTTCTCTTGGTCCAATCCTCCAATTTGTCAAAGTCTCTCCAAATCCAAGCCCTACCCTCCAGCATACTTGCTACTCCCCACAACTTGGTGTCATATGCAAACTTGCTGAAGGTTCACTCCCATCCCATCTTCCAGGTTGTTGACGAAGATATTGAACAAAACCAGCCCCAGGACTGACGCTTGGGGTACTACACTTGATACCGGCTGCCAACCAGAGAGAGCTATTGACTACTATCCTTAGAGCCTGACAATCCAGCGACTTTTCTATACACCTTACAGTCCATTCATCCAACCCAGACTTATTAGTTTGCTTGCAAGAATGTGACGTTATAGTCTGATAGTATCGTATTGTCTCAGTCTAAAATGATGTTGACTTCAAAAATCTTTCATGAATTCCTCCAAAAGAGTTAACTCTTGAAAGGTGTGCAATAGATATGCATATGCAGGTTTCCCTCGACTTATATGGTACATGCATTCCTAGAAAACTTTGCATGAATTGAATTTGTATAAAGGGAACCCAGATTACAATGTAAGAAATAAGCATACATCCTGTGGTGCTAAGGTTGGGACTAGGGAAGGGACAGGGGGAGGGGTGTGGCACAGCCCATCGGCGGCTCCTGGTGCTGCAGCAGGGAACAAAGCGAAGGGAGCTGTCAGTGGGTACGGGGCACAACATGGTTCTTCCTGCTACGTTCTCCCCAGGAGGGCTGCAGGCTGGCGGGGGCGGGGGGTCTGTGCTGGGCTTTTCAGCTGCTTCATAAATATATGCATATCCATTTCAGGATATGCTTTCAGGAGCTAACTTCTTTTTTTTGACAAATGTACATAAGATTTTTTAAGTTAGCATCTGTGTACAGAAAATAATTATTGGGTGAGGGGTCATCTTAAATTCAATCATCTTGGATTTTGGTAAATACGGTACCCTTAAATGCTTGAATTCATAAGGGCACCTCAAAGTAAAATAAATATGAAAGCAAGAAATGCATCAGAAGTTTGGGAGTGGCTTGTTAAGCCTTGAAAATATATGTTACCATATATTTTATTGTTTTTAATACAATAAATGTTTAAAGAAATGGGCCATGAGGCAGTAATTATGTTGCTGTATCACCTCACACTTGCCCAGTGTGAGGTGTTGAATTCCTTGAATGGAACACAGAGATGAATCCATAAAAATGAATGTGTAATGGCTTCAAGGTGTGTCTGCAGCTACTGGCATGCCTCCAACACTTCTTACTAGCTGATTTCTGGAACAATAATGACATCTTCAAAAATGCAGTAGATCTTAAAGACAAACACAATCAGAGGAAACAAAATACTTTAAATAGCTAATTTCTATATATGGATATTTAACACACTGCAGTTCACAGATTCAATATTTAGAAAGTGCCACAAAGTATGGTATGCCCAAACTCCCTAAAATGCAATATCCTACCTTTCAGCATATTGGGCAGTCACCAATGAACTTTTTGTCTTGGCCATGCAAGGTAAATGCTCATACCCATCATCATTCTAAAGGAGCCAGAGAACACATTTATGGGCTTTGAAGAAGCAGAGCAGAAACTTCACTATAAGACTCCTTACTTTGCTCTGGAGGTGATATAGACATGACTTAAGTGTATACGAGGGCAGCAAACCAAAACAATTCATATATTAACTGTATCTATTTTGTGTGTGCATACTCCTAAAGAGTTAGAAACTGGAAACAATTTTTCAGTAAAATTTGTGGTGCTGCCCTCTTTTCCCCTCTTGGTATTCAATTTAAAACATTAAAAACTCTGAACTTTGCTGACAAAATGTAGACAAACACCTTTCAAATTTCTACAGGTTCCATTACCTCCCTTCCATAAAAAAAGTTTGGTGTAGTGTCCTTGTACTGAGAAATTAACATATATATACTGAAGTTCACTATACGCATCTTGCACCTGAACGGTGTCCTAAATGCATTATATTACGTATCTTTTCTCAGGGTTTAGCTTCTGCAAAAACAAAATATATGATTTTCATTAAATATGAACTTGCCAAATTGTATATTTTAGTAATATTCAGGCTCAGAGCCATATGTACAGGAACAAATTAAATACTGTCACAGAGTACCATGTTTACCTGAATCCAAGTCAACTTCAAATTCAAGATGACCCCTGCCAACTAGCTTCTATAGACAGAAAAATTATAAATGTGTTATATATTGAAGGGTCATCCCACCACAGCTACAACAGGGAAAGCAGCTGCAGGGCAGTAGGCATCTAAGGGCACAGGCAGCCCCCTTGTCCTCTGCTCTCCCACTTCTTCCCTTTGCAGTCTGTTAATCCCCCTGTAGTGTCTGCTAGGCCTGTATGAGTAGGCAGCCATTAGATCCAGCTTCAGATCCAGCCACTTCGATGCCAGCGATCCGATCCGGAGCTCCAGACCGGGTTTCCGCTTTTGATCCGGCAAAAACGGCTCGACAGCTGGCAGGCTTCGTGGCCTCAGCAGGGGCTACCATCCCTGCAGCTTTCACCACCCTGTGTTGTAACACATAGACGTGACATAAGTTTTGCTTTCAATAATTTGGGGTACAGTTCCCCCCAAACTGCTGCACCGATCTTCTTGAAACTTAGCAGGCTTTGTGGCCTCACCAGGGGCCACCACCCCTGCAGTTTTCAGCCTGCTGAGCCTTAACACTCACAGGGTCATCTGCGTCACAAATTTTGCCTGTCAGCAGCTTGAGGTACAGTTCCCCCCAAACTGCTGCACCGATCTTCTTGAAACTTAGCAGGCTTTGTGGCCTCACCAGGGGCCACCACCCCTGCAGCTTTCACCACCCTGTGTTGTAACACATAGACGTGACATAAGTTTTGCTTTCAATAATTTGGGGTACAGTTCCCCCCAAACCCCTGCACCTATCTCCTTGAAGCTTGGCAGGCTGCATGTGCTCAGCAGAGGCTACCATCCCTGCAAGCTTCATCCAAATTGGACAAAAAAACAACAAAGTTATAGATATTTCATTGATTCCCCATTATACCCTATGGCCAGATCTCCCAAAGCGGCTCCAAAACTTTTCCAAAGCACTTTGGAAGCTCTGAACCACTTCAGAAAGCCTAACAAGGCCAGCGCTTTGATCCAGACACGCTGCTTCAGATGCCAAAACCTCTGAAGCTTCTCCAGATCTGAAGCAGGGTCCGAAGCCTCGCACAGCCCTAGTGTCTGCATCCTCTGCCACCTGTCTTCCTGGCTGCCCCCACAGCTTCAGTCCCTGACCTGCAATCTCTGCCCCCATTGCTGCTCACAGCCTATGCCCCCTGCAGCCTCTGCCAATCCTCTGACCTGAAAGCTCCCCACAGGCTCTAACCCTTTACCCCCTACTGCCCACAGCCTCTGCTGCCTTACCCCACTTTTC
>NW_005841970.1:3067001-3080520 GCF_000455745.1 Alligator sinensis
TCCCTCCCTACTCCCCACAGCCTCTACACCCTTGCCTCTCCCCCTTATTGTCAAATGCAGCTCATGCTCCAGTCCCTGCTGGGGCACAAAGCACATGGAAGCACAGGCCCTGTAGCAGCATCCCAGGACTGGAGTTGCACCACTGATTGGCCATGGTGTAATCACCATGTGTAATCCATGGTGCTGGTCCAGCCCTCACACTAGGATCTGGCACATGGGACTAGTTTGTGGGCCCAGTCCAGACAAGGCTTGAATCCAGCACACAGGGCCAACTGAGCAAGGGAATCATATGCACAGAGCACCCCAGAACAGCCCTGCACATGACATGCAATGCAAGTCAGACAGCCACCATGCAATGCAGGGGCTGGGGCCAGTGCATGTGACATGGGGTCCCCAGGGCTGGTCCGAGACCCACAGACAGCACTGTGGGCTGGATGATAAGGATCCACAGGCCAGATTCATCATACAGACCATACCTTTGGCATTTTCTAGCCCACTACCATGTTAGGCAAAGGGATTCAAAATGAGCTAGAATTATTCCAAGCCATCATCCAGGATAATTTAAACTTTAACAAAACATTCTAAAGTTATATATTGTTATTTATTTATTCCCCAGGGTTCTCAGCTCTGCAAGGATGTAAGGTTGAATAGCTGCTCCAGATGCAGTAAAAAGAGCAGAGAAAGGAAGTTCCATATTAGTTTGAAGTCAGCATAAGGCAGGGCAGAGATGGACCTTTAGACTAACTAAATCAGAGATGCATAAGCTGTCATGAGCAAGAGCTTCATCCTGAATAAATCAAACAACAGGATTACCATCCAAGGTTCATTTACCTACACATCTACCTACAAATGGTATCACCTGCTTAAAGTGTCCGTCTGCTGTCTACAGATGGGGTAATCCCTGCTTGAACAAATGAAGGGAACACCAATCTAACATCAAGTCCAAAACCACAGAAAAGTTTGCGTCAGAACACTAACTTTCCTGGACATTCCAGCACTGACCTTAGAGCTGTTCTTAGACAGCAAAACTTTAAAAGCCCTCTAACATAACACTGCAGAACAAGAAGTCATCTACCATTTAGACTGCATAAAGTATGATCTAAGCAGGTACCACAAAGTCCATTCCCATTACGTGAATTAGTTTTTGTGACCCCCATTGTCCCTGCCGGTTTATGATGTATTTGCCTCTCTCAGCATTGCTCCCCTCCTGCTCTTCCCTACCTCTATCCCTTCCGTGTTTTTTTAATTCAAATTACTCAATCTTATAGCCTGTTCTGTACATATCCTTTCATAGCACCTGATAAAGTAAGCTCATGGAAGCTTATGCATGTCTGTTTAAGTTAATTTATTAAGTAGATCTCTTGCCTTCTTTAGTAAAGAGATCATCATTAGTATTTTTCCAAAGGTATTACTATTTTTGCCTCATTTATTTCAGAATAAATAAACTTAATAAAGAGCTCAATATTTTTGTGGAAATGTCAAGTCCACACATCGTTCGTGAGACCTGACCTTTTAAAACACAGTTTAAAATGTGTTAATTAAGGTCTAACCCACACACAAATCTTCAATGAATAAAACAAACAAGTTAGAAAAATACATATGGGATGCAAGAATGACAAAAAACATCTTGCATTCAACAACTTGTCTAACTTGGACTACATAGTTGGTCCAATTAAAAATATATCCCTAAGAAATCCTTGCTGCTTAAATATTTTCTGGACCACGAACATCACTCTTACACTAACTATTATTTTGAATTGTAATTGAAATACTTCCATGATGGAGAACATAAGTAGCTTTGTATAGTTTTCCCCACCCCCAGTGGCAAGCCTTTTTCTTTCCCTGTCAACTGATATGCCTGTTTGACTATATTGCTCTCATATCTGAGGGTGTGGAGAGCCATTTCAAGTTTGGAGCCATTTCAAAAGGGCAGCATCTGTTAAATTCTAATTATTACATGTTTGACAGCGATTCAAATGTACCAAAACCCCTCCCACTTTAATACACCTTGCATCCAGGGTTAAAGGTGAAAAGGTTTTGCTACATCTAAATCATTTTAACCTCATCCACGTATAACAATTACAATTTAATGGATGCTGTTTTTTAAAAATTCCCGTCTTGAAAGTGTTCCAAACATACACGTATGCACACCCTAGAAATGAGAAAGACTGACAATTAAAAAGAATTAGTGTGAAAAGATCAGTGTCAGATGAACAGCTGCAAAATTTTAGACCCCTCCTGATACCTGAAAATAGTCAGGTCAAAGAGGATCCAGAAAATTAGCCAAATACCCTGCCTCTCTTTATATTTCCAGTACCTTGGGCCCTAGCTAGACCATTTTTATTGATTTATCATATAACCCATAATTTATAATTAAGCCCAGATTCAAGGCCACAAGCTATGCCTTTCTGGATATTCTGACCATCAAAAGGTTCTACCTTCTTATATGCCCATCTTCTTACTTACCTGATTTCTTATGAAAATAATATATGCCCTTGCTCGAAATTGCACTTTTCTCCTTTTTAATTATGAAGACTTCAACTGTTACCCCAGACAAATTTGGAAAGAAACCAAATATCTTAATGGCATTTTTAAAGAAAATGTCATTTTATTTTTGCACTAAATATATATATATATACACACACACACACACACACACACACACACACACACACACACACACACACACACACCCATCCTACTTAAAACATTAAAATGGTTTTCTAAAAGCCTGATAAAAACACTTTTTGCTTCATTAAGCTGCTAAATGTCTTCAGGAAAACAACATAACTCGTCCTAACTTTCAGATATCACCTATCACTTGTAGAACTAAGAATTTATTTTTTTAAAGAATGAAAAATTAACCTGAAGAAAGATTTATGTTTGTCATTTTCTTGGAATAAACAAACCCATAACAATCCCATTTTGCGCTCCCATAGATCTTGAAGTATTTTTCGTAAGAAAAATAAGATCATGATTAGGCTTATTTATTCTTTCAGCATTTTTTCTAAAAATTGCCTTTTCTGTTTGCTTTTCCTTCCTAAATATTCAAATAAATGGAGTTCTCTAGCATCAAATCTTGCATCTCAGTGAAGGTCTTAGAATACATTTTATTTTGTTCTTGGATGGGGGAAGGGAAGAGACGAGGGAAATGAAGAAGCCCTGTGTGTTCAATTTTTCTAAATCTGCGTACAAGAGGTCTACTCAGTGATATATTTCTTATTCTTACTCTATCTCAGCAATTACCACTGCTTTTCAGTCTAATCTACTAGCAAGGTTCAGACAGGTCCTTTCATCTGAGACTGGAATATTAGACTAGCATTAGACTAATAATTTAGTTTGCAGATGTTGCAGCCTTGGTTGCCTGCAGTGAATCTTCCCTGAAAAATCTCTTGGGCATGATTCAGTATATCTGCAAGATCGTTGGGATGGAAATTAGTCTCAAGAAGACTGAGCACGTACCAACAGGTTCTCAAGCTGTGTAAACTCAAGGCATCCCCTTGTAAGACTCAGGGCAACTTTGCAAAAATGTGTCAGCTCTTAGCTTTTACTCTTTTTAATTCTGGAAAAATAACGCACCAATTTTTCTACTGCAAAGAACCCCAAAAAGACCATACAGATCAGATTTTATTTTATTTTAGCACTATGGATTCTTATCTAAAATCACTGGGTTTATCTTGTGAATTATGTTTACATACCCAAGTGCTAACATCACATGGCATCCCACAGCACCGCTGAAAGTATCTCAAGGCACCCCAGGGTACTACAGCACCCTGATTGATAATCACTGCTTTAATGGTTATTTTGGTTCAAGTTTTTACTGCACTGCTCAAGACAAAAGTGGATGCATGAGAAGGAAGTTGGGTTGCATTTGGGGAGACCAAGTAAACAGCGAACAAAGTCAAGGAGGAAGAAGAAGAGGGGTGGAGCAACACATGCAAGCAGATTCTGGCGTTCTGCAGGAGTCAAGGAGAACTGGAAGGGCTCCCACCCAGCACTTCACCTCAGGATCCATGTCAATACTCATGCATATAATCCACCCGCATATCTAAAGCCAGACTAGATGAGATATGATGACAAATAATCTAGGTGTGGAGGAAGAACAGTAAATAGTAAACAAGCAAGATGAAGTGCCAAAATGTTGCTGCTTTCACACTATTTGTGAAGACAAACAGTCAATAAATTTGGATAAAGGTATATTTCTTTACAAAGCACTTCATCCCTAAACAGCAGTGCAGACAGGTACGTAACGAACACACATTTTAGGGCAGAAGACACCACTGTAATCAAGTAATCCAACCTACCGAGTAACAGGCATTGAATCTTGTTATACCTTTCCTAGAACAAAGATGGTGAGTAAATGTACTGTGAAAGCTTTTCATCTTCACAATACATGTGAAAAAGCCAAGTTAAATTAGTGCAAATGAAGAGGTATTCCCTCAGATCTCCTTCAGTTTCCTGCCCACTTATAAATAGATGTAATATGAAGAAACAAAAGCAAAAAAACAGTTGCAGTCTCCTCCTCCTTCCCCTTCTCTCTCTCCAGCCAGGCCTCAAGTTTTTCCCCTCCGTCCACTGCCAATGTCCTGTCACAGTCTAAGTGAGATCCTCAGAAAGCTAGCATTCATTCATTGTGATAAATGAAAGCCTTTCAATATTCCTCATGGAAAGGCACGCCTGTCCATCTGTTTGATACTATAGCACCTGCTGCACTAGAGAGGAACTACAAATAGATGCCTGGGCAGAAGAGGTGGATTGTACAATGTGAACCACAAATGCCGCTTTGGCTGCCAGTAAAAGATGATCCCAGCTCATTGGCACTAGCACAATATCTTGTAAAATATCTCTAGTCAGCCCCCTCCATTTCAGGAGCAGCAGCTGCTGCTATTCTTCCTAAAGTGTTAAGGAACAGGGAATGAGGCCCCCATTCTCACTCCAAACAGAAACTACAGTAGGACTGTATAGTATTGTTTCTGGGGCCAGTGATGACTTGAACAACCAAATGCAATTATATCTGCCAGGCTTTTCAAATGCCATAGACTTGCCTCATTTCTGTACTGGCCTTTTTGAATTATCTATCCAACTGACCACTCCTTCTCCCTAATGCCTTGACCCCTTGAGGTGTGTTGAGTGAGGTTGCTGGTGACAAACAAGGTGACAAAGAACAAACAACTTTGGTGGTCACTCTGCCCTTTTTCTTTTCTGACTTTGTGAGCTATGGGACTACTTGACAGACTGACAAGCAGGCTGTGTCATGCATGCTCTGCAGTTGTGTTTTATCATCCTTGGCATCCCCTACCTTTTAGCGTTGGAGTAGAATACTGTGCCAACTCTGCAGCCCCAGAAACTGACAGAAGCAGCAAGGGGGAGTTCCCAATTTTATATAGAAAACCATAAGGGTTAGGGTCACAAGCCAATTGGCCAAAGGGAGGGAACAGGTAAAATGTAAAGAAACATCAACACTGTGATAACATACATTCAGCATCTTAATTCCCCTCCCCGCCCAACTCCCCCCCGCCCCCCCAACACACACCTCCAAAGTGTGCCCAAACATGCCTTAGTCCCTATAGCACTCAAACAGCAGCCCACAGCTCCATCCAAGTCTGAATCCAGCTCCTTCAGTCCACAGTCCTGGCTGACCAAGCCAGTAAGATCTCCAGCTCCACTGTGCACTCCTCTGGGTAGGGCTGACCAAGTTCCATGTGCACACAGCTCTCTCTTCCCCTTACTCCAGCGTCAATCTTCCTCTTCCTTTGTTCCCTTGTCCCCCAGCCTCTAAGGTTTACTGGGAGTTGCAGTCCAAATTAACAGACAGCCCTGGGTTCCACACATCACAATACTTATGAAAACCACATTCATCAGAAATGGAGGCAGAGACTTTTCTCTCCACCTAGGAGCTATGAATGCCAATAAATAGGAACATCAAACCAAACAGATGCGAAATAGTGAACAAATGTTAGAAGGAGCTGATGGATTCTGGCCAGAATCTTATTGGGTGGCTTATACTCTACAAAAACCCCTTAATGAATAGCTAGACTAGAGGAAGATGTCCTTCTCACTATAGTTTTGAATCAAATATTCCTTTTCAGATGAGCTGCTTTCCTTTAGCAGAGCAGGTTCTGTTAGTTTCCATATCTTTTATTCAAACTGTTCATGCTGCAGAGCTTCTCTGTTTAGATCACTTCTGGGAACTGCTTTCTTTTTTTCACAAGTGCTCCTGGAAGAGTACTGCATGAGAGTCTCCAAGATCCATCAACATACTTCCTCGGATTGCTGCTGCCAGAGCAAAGTGCAAAGGGCAATGTGGCTACTTGACAAGGCAGTAAAAAAGAAAAAACAATTTCTGATTTTGGGACTAGAACAACTAGTGCTTCCAGTCTCATTTTGGGGACAAGTAAAATCAGTTAAGCCAGGGGTGGGCAAAATGGCAAATCCAGCCGGCAGCTGGACTCCATTTCCCAGCACCCCCTGCCCACATGGCTGGGGTCATGCTGTGATAATGCAAGGCTGGGGTTGCCATGGAGACCAGCCCCAGCCGTGCTGGCAGGGAGCATGGCAGAGCAGGGCATAACAGGGGCCTGCTCTGGAGCTACTGGGATCTTTTATTGGGGGCAGCTTAGATTGCCCTACGGCATATTGCAGCTCTGCCCCTGCTTGGAACCACAGTCACTGCTGCAAAGAGCTGGGGCAGAGCCACAATCCACTGCCTGCACACCCCTGCCCAGAGTATGCAGGTGGCAGATCACAGATCTGTCCTGGCCCTGGACTAAGCTGCCCATGCCACAGGATCCCAGCAGCTCCAGAGCAGACCCCTGCCCTGCTCTGCCAGCATGGCTGGGGCTGGTCTCCATGGCAACCCCAGTTTTGTGCTATCACAGTGCAGAAGCTGGGGTCTCCATGGAGACCAGCCCCAGCCATGTGGACAGAGACTGCTGGGAAATGGAGTCCACTGCCAGCCATATCCAGCCCATGGGCTAGACTTTGTCCACCCCTGAATTAAGCAGTTACTACCTCTCACAGCTGTATGGCTAACAAAAAGTGCGTGTAACTTACTGAGCTGAAGGTATCTTCTCAAAAAGTTGATGACGCACATAAGCAGCTAAAAAGGTTCTGCTCTCTGCCTACACTATGCTAACTACAAACAAAACTTCAAATCGTGAAAATGGAAAGACAAGTGGCATGCATTGAGCCAATCAAAACAGATAAAGAGCAGTGTGACAGACTACAGGAAAACTTCAACCAAAACACTAAATTCAGACAAATACTAAAAAGACAAAAACTAAACTTGGACTAAAACAAAGAGGTGATTTAAGAATAAGTCATTCCAAAATACCTTCTTTGAGACAAAAATCAATATGAAATATAAATCAGTATTGAATAAATTGTGTCAGGTTTTTTTTGTTTGTTTTTTTTTTTTATCAATATGGTTATGTGAAATAAGTAGGAAAGACAGCAAACTCACGTATAACTCTATTTTCAATATTCATACATTTTCCTCCCTAGGCATGTAAATAAGTACATAATAAAATCTTGATATTTGTACTACATAAGCATTTTCCTAAAACGGCCTTTAGTAAATTAAACGTGTATTTTATTATTTATATTTAATATTGTTAATTTACTTTCACAGCAACATTGAACATAAATCCTTTCACTCAAATAATTTCCTATTATCCAAGTATAGGAAATTTTAAAACTTCCAAGAAGCTAAGTTAGTTGCAGTATACTTTGAAAATATTTGCACGCACTGCATATTGAGGCAGGTTTTAATGGCCTCCTCTCCAAGCTCCCCTATATAAATAGAACAATGTTTCTTTGTCTTTTGTACAAATTCTTTGAAGCAAAACAGTTATTTAAGAAAGTAATCCAAATATTATGATTTTAAATTATAGGACTCTTTGCACTATAATGGACATCCAAGGTTGAAATCAATAATTCTACATTGGCTATAAAAATACCTTGGAACATCAACTATACTTTATAGTTATTCAAGAAATAGAAATCTAATTTTCTGCCTTTTACCATCAAATTCTCACAGCTCATTCAGGCCAGGTTTTGTACACTAAAAATTACCAGTGTCATAAGAACTGCAATTTACTGGGTCAGATCATAGGTCCATCTTCCCCAGCATCCTTCTGGTTTCTCTTCATCTCACATACATCTTCCACCTTTTACTAAAGATTTCCTGTGACACAGTGGCAGACACTGGATGCTAAAAAGGGAGAGTGAACTGGGTATGACCAAGGTTTTATTCGCTGTTCCTATCTCACTTTCAGCCTCCAGCATTTAGGCCAAGTACAGACAGTCCAAAAGCCTGAGGCTGAGTTGATTCAGTCTTTGCAGGTTAGTGTAAGATGCAGAGATTAAACCAATAAGCAAATTAACAGATATTCACTTTTGGTTAGGGAAATGCAGCCACATGCCTGCAGTGGCTCAAGCCAGAAGCTGGGGGGGGGGGGAAGGGGGTGCTAGAGCGTGTCTGCCAACCACTCCCAAAGGGGAGGGAAGACAGAAGCCCTCCAAGACTTTTCTCCTCTCCCTGCTGGAGCAGAGGGAGTGTAGGCAGAGCATGGGCTGGGGCCTAGCTATCTTTATTGTACCACTCCAGTTCCCTCTGTCCTTCTTCAGACTCCCTGTAACTTCTTGTTCTCCCCGGAACTATGTCTTTCTCCCTTTCTAGCTCTCTGGCCTCTCTTGGACTACCTTTTCTCTTCCCAGCTCTCAGAGCCTCCTTTTTTTTTCCTGCAGGGACACCCATGCAATAAAACCATTAAAAAACCTGTAGTAGTCAATGCAGGTAATGTCACCCATTACGACTTTAAATTGTCATAGAGAACCAATCAAGGCACAGACGTTACAGCAGGGGCAGGCAATTATTCTGAGCAGAGGGCCACTTACTGTGTTTCGGCAAGCCATCGAGGGCCACATGACAAGCAGCCCAGGGCAGATAAATATAAATTTTCTAAATTTTTAGAGGCCCTGTGGGCTGGATAGAATGGCCTGGCAGGCAGCATGCGGTCCCTGGGCCGCATTTTGCCCAATCCTGCATTACAGCCAGGCGCCAGATGAAAATGTCATCTCCCTTTGGGGTGAAAAGGGCATGTAGATGTCCTACTTAGGAAATTATTTACAGCAACACCTGCTCATACCAAGTTCTATAAAATCTTTCCTGAAAAAAACGGTAGGCTAGATTAGAACTCAGCCCACTTAACCTTTGTCATCACAACCAGAACTGAGCTTAACAGGATCCTAGGCACTTTCTGGTAGGTAGGCAGTCCAGTACATTTTCATTAACCAGTTTAAGATCCAATCAACAGCATGTTTATAGGGGCATCCTTCCCCAAACTCATGTATTAGAAAGCAATATCTGTGTATGTGTTATTTTCCTAGATATATCTAAAGATGAAACAATGTTGTCTTCTCACATCCTCCCCCCACAGAAGGGATACTTAGATTTCTTCCTTAATATCATTGTGAGAGCATTCTAAAAAATTAGTTATCACTCATTTATCAAATGTTTGGCATAAGGGGAAAGGGAAAAAATATAGTATCTATTAAGGTACAGTAAGGAAGAGTTTTCTAAAAAAGTGTGTGCTGAAAAATACGTCACAAATCCAAATCCTACATTTCATTACATGCAGGCACCTATGGTACATGCACAGAGAAGCCTCATAAAAAGACAAAAGGGGGTCAACTACACCAGTAAGCCTATATGGAGGACAGCTGCCTCCAATTGCTTGTTAATTCATCAATTCTTGCTGCTGACAATGGGTAATCTACAAATCTAAATTATTTATTTATTACTTTTGATTTTAAAAAACCTGAGCAGTAACCTACTGCACAATTCAAAATATAAGTGTAAGACTCTTCATCCCACCTTGATAGATAAACTAGCTACCAGGTAACTAATGAAGAATGACTACAATAAACTCGAGGCCAGTTTATTCCCAACTACTCATAGTAATACTGTGCAAGTGAAACAATGAGATAGGTGTGCCTATATATAGATGCCTGGATTAGAACTATGCAAATCATTCCAATAATGTGCTAATTGAGTGTAAAAAGAAATTGAAGGAAAAATTAGGTCCTGTCCCAAAAGGTTACAGTGTAAGTGGGCTGCATTCTGCCTGGCATTTCCAAGAGTGGGGGTTGGGAGGGGAATTTTGATGAAAAAGTTACTGTTTGTGGTTCAAAACCAACAGGATCAAAGAAGTGAAGCCATTCCCCACATACACACCGGGCAGCAAAGCAGGATGGATGATTGTGCAGCCAATACTGACTGTGTCTGTAACAGTTGAGTGCTTTTACATGGATGTGAGGTAGAGGAGGGCATTCTTGGTCAAGGTGATCTGACCATGTCAGTCAATGAATCTCTAGAGCGGGGCTATCCAACTTTTGGGTCAGGGAGGTCACACTCCACAAAGATGGGCCACAGACCCAGGAACTGCCTTCCATATAGCAAGATGGATGCCCTCCAGCTCTCCTCCCACTGCATGTGGGCAGCTCAGCTCCCCCCTCTCTCAACTGCATGCACCACGTGTGCTACCCAGAGCCCCATCCCCTACTGTACACACAATGTATCTCGCTCATCTCCTAGGCACACATGCTTCAGTCAGCCCAACAGCACAGGCAGTTCAGCTCCCCATAACCTCATGCCATGTGGGGGAGGAAGGATGCCTTCCATCCTTCCAGCCATGTGTACCAGCCACCTGCAGTGTAGGCAGCATGACTCCTTTCTCTGCAGTGCAAGTAGCTAGGGCACTCCAGCTCCCTTTCAGTCACCATAGAAGGGGCAACCGGTTGGGAGAGGAGTCGAGCTGGGCAGGAGCCCACAAGCTTCAAGCTAACTCTTCAGGGGTCCCATGTCACCCATGGACTGCCACTTAAGACAGCCCTGGCTCTAGAGATTACTATACGCAGTGAGAGCAGAACCATATTTAAGAAAGTCTACAAAACAATCATCCTCTTCCAAGAAACCTTTTCACCATAGCAAAATCATCAACTGTTCTCCCCCTCTACCCCCAATTTAAAATAAAGACAGACGTCTAACAAAACAGATCAACCATCCAATTCAAAGCAAAGACCAATCTAATAGAACAACCAGTCTTTTTACTTCAAAGGACCAAAGAGAAAGTGAACCACCTGAAGTACACGAGAGTAGCAGAATAGTTCTAGCAGTGTTTGGCACTTTACAAAGAAATCTAAAAATTAAGGACCATCGGAGCCTGAAAGCAAAACAGGACTCCTTACAAAGGAAGAGAAGAAGGGAGAAGATGCATAATGCCTCTGTTCAGCTAGGAACCCAGTATACCAGTAACGCAAAAACGTTGCCTACGTCACCTAATCTGATAACAAGACTAGAACTTATTGGCCTTTTGGAAAAGCTCTTTTCTAAGAAAGAACCGAGAGTGAGAGGGAGAGAAGTAGATCAGATCCGCTAAAAGGGTTCCAGGCACTTCTGGTCACAGATCCATATGAAGCTTGATTTATTTCTTGTTAACTGGTTTGGTGAGGGGGGAAAGAGAGGGAGAGAGGGGAAAAGGAGGGCTGGCTGGAAATAGATATACACCTACATTTTGGCAAAATAACCTAGAGAAGTATGGGCTGGACAGAACTACCATTAGGTGGATATGTAACTGGGTGAATAGCCATAAGCAAAAAAACTGACTATTGAGGGATCAGAGATATGTAGTTAGCCATGTTAATGTTAATCTGCAGGCCCTTTATAGGCTAAATAATTTAGAGAGGCGTAAGTTTTTAAAAACAACAGCATGATTGATAGTATCCAATGAAATAAATTATTGCTTACAAAAGCTTTTGCTTCTGAATAAGCCTAAGAAGTGCCACTCCACCCTATTAATGGATCAAATGTCAGTCAGCAACAAATCTGAATTCACAGAAAAGCTGTACTGGGTTCAACTTTTTTATTGTTTTGATCAACTCCCTGGCCCTGTATCCAATTTTGAAATGACACAACATTGGGAGGTATTGTAGATACTTGAATAACAAAACTAAAATTCAACGGGATGTTGATAAATTGGTGAACAAGCCTATTGCCAACAAAATAAAATTCAACAAAGACATAAACCTCATTTTGTAGTGTAATATGATGTGACAGCTGTAAAGGACTACTACACCTTCAAAGGTTTGTCAGTATTTAAAAAAAAATGAGCATCTGCAATGAAATTAAAAACTCAAGGTACTTTGTTACCTTGTTTTACTTTTTCTATTCTTTTTAATACACAAAGCCTTGAAGAGACTCAATTACCCAAACTTGCAATACCAAAAAGAATGCCATTAGGCCTCGTATATGGTACCTCCATAAACTGTAAAATAACCCAGGGGATATATCACCGTAGAAAAATCTTATCCTTTCTTGTGCAAGTGAAATGGCTTCAATCATTATATGACTTAAAAGCAGACACAAAATTGAAAACAGTGCCTTCATGAAATAACAGATTTATCCTGTATTAATGACATAGCTCAGACTGTCAGAAAGCAACTGATTTCAAAACAAGGAAAGCAGATTACCTGTCAATTGATGCCATGAACTGCTATCTCTGATGCCTCAGCTTCTAGCGTTTATGAGATATTCAACAGAACCATCAGCAACATACATCTTGCTCTTTTGTAAAGCTGTTGCAAACACCCAACACGAAAATTCTCATTCAAGACACAATCAAAGATTTCTACACTCAATTGAAGTGGCATGCTGCAATCCAAATAGATAATGCTAAATCTATGACAGGTAAAAGTAACTGTTCAGTCATATGGATCTAAAAATTTACACCTAATGTCTCACAGCTTCAGTTTTTTATATACTACCAAGCTCTTGCTGCTATGACTACACCTGGAAAAAAAATCTACCTCAGGTCCTCAGTTTGCCTATCTTCATAATAAACTCTAAAGACAATGCAGTGATTTCTTGACATTTTGCAGTGTTCTGTTAATACAGGTTTTCAGCAAGTTCTCTTTCCCACTGGAGTCACAGGTTCTCAAAGCAACTATTCCTTATTACCAGCCAATCAAACACAATCAGGTTGGCTGATCTCGTACGGCGAGCTTTAAACTAGACTCGCCGGGGGAGGGGGCTGCAGGAAGACGAGGAGACGCCATCAGGGCAAGGGGTGCAAAGGTAAGTAATGGGGGTCTTGCCATCAGGGCAAGGGGTGCAAAGGTAAGTAACAGGGGTCCTGATGGTCTGGCTAATCAGGGGGTGGGGGGGCACACAGTCTTGCAAGGCCTTAAATGCCTGTACACCAATGCTCGTAGCATGGGGAACAAACAGGAGGAACTCGCCCTCAGAATAGCTAGTTCAAATCCAGATGTCGTAGGGTTAACAGAGACATGGTGGGACTCATCCCATGACTGGGCAGTTAACATTAGGGGCTATAGGCTGTACAGGCGGGATAGAGAAGGCAGGAAAGGGGGGGGGGTGGCACTTTATGTCAAGGAGCACTACACATCCTCTGCCAGCAGTATGGGGTCAGGGGAAGGGCGAGCTGAAGTGCTCTGGGTC
>NW_005841970.1:3081608-3096911 GCF_000455745.1 Alligator sinensis
CAGAAATTCAACAGTCACCATCCCTCCATCCGACTTTCTTTAGAATACTCCAGCACCAACATCTCCTTTTTAGACACAATGATCAGTATCCAGAAGGGTAAAATACAGACCACAGTATACAAGAAACCCACAGACCAACATACATATCTGCACAGAACCAGCAATCACCCTAAACACACCAAAAAAGCTGTGATATACAGCCAAGCCCTCAGATACCACCGAATTTGCACTGAAGAGAACACCCGGGATTGCCACCTCACCAATCTTAAAAAGGCTTTCACCCAGCAAGGACACTCCTCCAGAGAGATAGATGGCACATTTGAAAGAGCCACCCGGATACCACGTGAAGAACTGCTGCAGTACAGAAGAAAACCCCCCACAAATCGCACACCGCTGGTTATGACATATTACCCCTCCCTTGAACCTGTACGGAAAATCCTCAAAGAATTGCAACCCATATTAGAAAGAGACCCTATTCTTAAAAAGATCTTCCCAGAGCCACCCATCCTAGCCTTCAAACAAGCACCGAACCTCGCCAACCCCATCACCAGAAGCAAACTTCCTCAAGCCCAGAACACACCAAAAGGATCCAGATCGTGCCAGGACAAGAAATGCAAAACCTGCCAACACATCTCCACCACCCCCACAGTTACTACACCCCACAACAGAGCCATCAGCATCCCAGGATCTTACAGCTGCACCGCCAGAAGTGTCATACATCTCATCCAATGCACCAAATGCCCTGATGGAAAATATGTAGGAGAGACCAAACAACAACTGCGAACCAGAATGAACGCACACCGGAAATCTATCAAAGACAAGAATACCCAATTACCTGTGGGGGCACATTTCTCACAAGAAAACCACTCTCTCTCCAATCTCTCAGTCCTGATCCTCAAAGGAAACTTACAAAACACTTCCCAGAGACGAGCATTATGAACTCCACTTCATCAACCTCCTGGATACTAAAAATCATGGACTAAATATAGACATTGGATTTGTGACACATTATAACCTGCCTGATATCCGACTCCCCAGGTATCTCTCCACTATTCATCCCCCTTCTCTCTCTTCCCCCCCGTCCCCAGCCTGTCTCTCACCCATTGACTCCTCAATCTACATTTTCACTGACTACCTGTCTTGTATGCAGACCAGCCCAGCCGCTGGCTTCTTTACTTTCCATTCCATCCAGGAAGAGCACACACCAACTGCTGAAACTTCCTTAGCCTGACGAAGGGTTTTTGAACCCGAAAGCTTGCTTAATAATTGTTCTCCAACTATTTAAGTTGGTCTAATAAAAGATATCAGATTCACCCAAAGAACCTTGTCTGCCTCTGTTCTATTTGGTATTTGTGAGGCCTCACCTGAAGTACTGTGTCCAATTTTGGACCCCACACTTCAAGATGGAAGTGGACAAATTTGAAAGAGTCCAGCACAGAACTAGAAAAATAATTCAGAGCCTTGGAAACAAAATTTACAAGGAAAGACATAAAGAATCGGGGTTATTTTGGCTGGAAAAGACAGGACTGAGGGGGGATTTTATAAGTCTTCAAATACCTGAAGGGTAATTACAGAGAGAATGGAGATGAGTTTTTCTTTGTGGCTAGTGCTTTAGGGAACAGGACTAGGAGCAATGATCTCAAGCTGCAGCAGAGGAAATTTAGGTTAGAGATTAGGAGGAACTTTCTGACAATGAGGGTGTTCAAGCACTAGAACAGGCTACTAATAGAGAACTTATGGAATCTCTATCTTCGGAAATTTTCAAGAGCAGGTTGGACAGACACTTGGTTGGGATGGTTTGGTCAGGGTTGATTCTGCCTGGAGCAAGGGGATGGAAGAGCTGACCTCATAAGGACCTTTCTAGCCCTACTTTCCTATGATCCTATCCTGCAATCTAACTTATATCAGTGACCCATGTTCCCAGGTAGAGTACTAGTGATGTGAAGTAGAATCCCCAATAGCCCATGTCTATCAGATTGTAGGGTCAGAATAAAGCTTGGCACAGTTTATTCCCTACAAGTAACAAGTGAATTTGTTGTAATATATATCTACACAAATATTCACTGGAGAGTAGAGAGCCTTGGTTTCATATACATGGCACAATACACATCTGGAGTACTGTGTTCAGTTTTGGGCCCCCTGCTACAGAAAGGAGGCAGACAAATTGGAGACAGTTCAGTGGAGGGCAATGAAAATGGTTCAGGGGCTGGGGGGCATGACTCCTGAGGAGAGGCTGAGGGAACTGGGCTTATTTAGTCTACAGAAGAGGAGACTGATGAGAGGAGGATTTAATAGCAGCCTTCATTTACCTGCAAGGGGGTTTGAAAGAGGATGGAGCTAGACTGTTCTCAGTGGTGGCAGATGACAGAACAAGGAGCAACGGTCTCAAGTTGCAGCAAGGGAAGTTTAGGTTAGATATTAGGAAGAATTTTCTCACTAGGAGGGTAGTAAAACACTGGAACAGGTTACCTAGAGAGGTAGTGGAAGCTCCATCTTTGGAGGTTTTCAAAACCTGACTAGACAAAACTTTGGCTGGGATGATCTAGTTGGGGATGGTCCTGCTTTGAGCAGAGGGCTGGACTAGATGACCTCCTGAGGTCCCTTCCAATCCTAATTTTCTATGAACTTAAAATCATGTACTTCTGTTTAATTTTCTGTGGCCAAATTGAATTACAAGTACTGTACTTCACACTATATCTTTTGACCTTTCATACTACACTACTTCCAATATACCAGCGATCATGAAGCTGCACATGCTCATAACTAGAGGTAGACCATTTGGAAATGTATCTGAAAATGTTTCTTTGCCTGGAGTCATGTACTAATGTGTGGGGGAAATTAGCAAAAACTACAGCTCTGGTCCAGTTAATGAAGTTGTCTACCATAAAATATACTTAAAAATGTGAGGCATTTTAAAGCAGTTGCAACATGACACAGTACCAAACAAAATCTGTTTAACATGCAATTAGTATGACACAGTGCAATTATATAGTTAATGTATCTGTTTTTGCCTCAAATGAAAAGATGTAAATCTCAGATATAGAAATAGTTTTGTTTCCACTAACCACAAACTAAGTCTTTTAAAAAACAGGTGGTCTCTCTCTCTAAATAGAGAGAGAGAATGCTATAAAAATTATACTTAAAATTATTTTGCTCACATTCTTGGCACTAGTTTCCTGGAAGCCTGCTTAAAAATGCACACAATATATATATTTGTTTTTGTAGTAAGTGATTCAAGATTTTTCCCCCCACTTTCTCCTATCCAGTCAAAATGAAATAGATCTTTTACAGGCCACCCATTTACACCCATGTACATGACATGTGTGATGAACAAATAAAGCATTTCTGATATTTCCAAAACAGCTGACAGTCAACTGAGTGGTAAATTAGATTTCCAAAAATAATTTTGCTCAGATGACTTAAAGGAGATACAGGAGATAATACATCGATTGGGGCAAATTCTGCCCTGTTCTTTCCTCTAAGGTTACAAAAGGCCTTCCTGTGACAGAACTTACTCTGTTACTGGACAGTTTATACAGAAAACACCATCTACTCATATACCATGAAAACTACTTCCTATAGGGTGGAGAAATTTAGGGCCTGTCTGTCATCACTGCAGTGGTTCCCAGTGAGGATGGAGGCAAAACACAATTCACCCATGCTCTAGCCACCATACCTCTCAGTGACTAGGTACAGACAGACAGTCAGAAAGCCCAAGGCTGATTTGATTCCATATTTGCAGGTTAGTCTAAACTGCACAGATTAAACTGAAACAGAAGTGAACAGACATTTGATTCAGAAAATGCTGCCACATGCCTGCAGTGGATCAGGCCAGAAGCTGAGGGGAGCTAGAGCATGGTTCTCTGGCTATGTGTTCACTTCCTCTTCCTGATGCCCCTGAAATCTCTGGGATTTGCAGTCCAGAATTACAGCAGCAGGACTCTGCAGGGTTGCTCATCATTCTTCTTCCTGCTTCCAGGTACCTCTGGGATTTGTAGTCCACAGTTGCAGCCAGCAGTAAAGTTGTACAGGGGAAGGGGTGTTTAATCCCCCTCCCTTGACCCAGACCCCAGGCAGGGTTTACCTGGGTGGGGAGGGGTAGACCCCCCTCATAGATTGGGCTGCATCCCCAGCCAGGCTTGGCCCCCCTCCCCCCTTGTCAGCCAGCCCTCACTGCTCCATCTAGGGAGCAGAGGGGCAGGGATAGCCCTGCTCTCTGGAGCAGACAGCACAGCCCAGCCCAGGGCTGGAAAGCATGCTGGGATGCTGAGGAACTGTGATTTAACTTGAACCAGGAAGAAGTCTGGGACAGAAGTTTCATAAACCAGTTTGACCCAAATCAGTTAAGTCTGATACTACATACAACCAGGTTTATATTAAACCAGTTTCAGCCATTTTTAAACTGGTTTATGTGCACTGAGCTTCTGTTCTCTTACAGGTTTAAATCAGTTTCTGATGACTTAAACCAGTTTGTGTAACTTCTGTCCCTAGCCAGTATGCCCAAACTCAGAAAGAATCAATGACCCTGCTGTGCCCAGTCTTAGGTCCATGAATTCCAAGGGCCTTGTTGAACATTACACTCGAGATGCATTTTATTTAGATCATAGTAAGCATCACTACAAGTTAGAAAGTTGTCTGAGAAGCGACATGGTAATGCTTACCACAGTCTAAAATAAAAAATGTCCTAAGCACCAGAGCCCTTGAACACTCCAGTGTGCTATAGTGTGTTGCAGGTACTGGGAATGACAAACAATCATTTGTTGTTCCCACCCCCTCTGCACTGCACTGGAGTCTTGAACTGGCTCCCATGAAGTACCAGGGCTGAAAGCAACAAACAGCTATTTGTGACCACACCCTCTGCACTGTACTGGAGCCCTGAACTGGCTCTGGTGCAATGAGGGCAGAGAGTGACAAACAGCTGTTTGCAGATCCCAGCCCCCTAACCACACTGGAGTTTCCTGATTGTATTACCTCCATGGAGCAGTTGGACATTAGCTCAACACACCTTAGGTACAATTATCTGGAGATACTCCTCGCTGGAAAAATCGTAACATTTCTGGCACTTAGCATGTGTACTTCTCTTTGAATGCTCAGACACTAGCAATTCAAGTTAAGTTAACATGTGCTAAGTGTAACATGCAACAAAGATCTGAGAGTAGTCTCTGGGGGATGAGCCCAGAGCTGCCACATCACTCAAGCTCCACAGCTGAAGGTGTTTGCAGACTCTGTCACCAAGGAAAGTGCAGTCTCATTTTCACCAGGATGAAGCCCTGGATGGAGTAGCTGCTACATAATGACCTGGAGGCAGAGGACAATTTTCATTCCTCAGGGACGCCCCAGCATATGAAGTGGCTGCTCAAAAATGTAATATATATTACACACATGCACATGTGCGTGCGTGTGTGCACGCGCGCGCACACAGCGCTAGAATTTAAGACTAGACATTTCAGACTTCAACAGTTTTGGCCAGGAACCAACTTAGAAGTTCACATTTGTCCTGATCTGCTTTACGACTACCACAGCAACAATTGGAAAGGAAAATTAACATTTTGCAGAAACTGAAAATACCCTCCCTTTCACAGAGGCAAAAGCCTCACTTGGTGATAGAGAATAGGTGAGTCAATCCTACCATTTAAAAGAGAGAAAAAAAGACCACTCAGGTGCATTTAGAGCTAGACCTGTTCCTTATGTACATATTTGGAAACAAAATAACTAAATTTTTTCTCTTTCAAATGTAGCGATCAGGTACTTCATTTTCTTGAAAAATATTTCTTAAGGCACTTAGGAGACCGTTATACAATTACTTTAAAAGAATGGACCACTTTCTTATTAGACCTTGCCAGTTCTGAAAGTACAATCTCAGCGTTAAAATTCCATACTGAAAGATCACACACACTCTCTCTCTCTCTCTCTCTCTCTCTCTCTCAGTACTGAACTGTAGTTTAAGATTGTACTTTCAGAACTGGCAACATCAAATAAGAAAGTGGTCCTTTTATTTTTTTAAATAAATGTAAGGGTACATGCAGAT
Organism: Alligator sinensis; assembly: GCF_000455745.1. Lineage (NCBI taxonomy): Eukaryota > Metazoa > Chordata > Crocodylia > Alligatoridae > Alligator > Alligator sinensis. The sequence continues at coordinate 3,087,637 of NW_005841970.1, forward strand.
CTATATACTTATACAGACCTATATGCCTACATGTATATAAGGAACAGGTCTAGGTCTAAAATGCACCCGAGCATTTGGCACCTTTTCTAGTCTCCTCCCAATGTAGGGTGAGCAGAGCATATCCTGAAGAGACCTGCTCAGGTCAGTTACAGCTGCCAACTCACACTCCAGTCTTGTCCAAGTGCTAGATCACTATTTTTGTAACTGCAGTGTTTGTGCCAGTTCATGAGTAGGAACTTCCAGACCTCACAATCCTGCTCCCATCACCAGTAGCTGGTCAACAAAAGACATGAGGATTTTGCTGGAAAAGTTGTTCTCATGGAAGATGCCCAAGCGTGACTTATGGAGAAGCTGGTGCACATCAGCTTCCACACAGCTCGACAGAATAGGACCTTGATCCAATAGCAAGGAGACCAAGATACCTAGGGACCTTGTTCCGCTGCAGCCTTCATCCGTCTTTGCAGCTATTGAGATTCTAACATCTTCTTCCATCTGTGCGAGCACTGAGGACTTATAGACCCATGACTGGGGGCTGGGCAGACTTATTATAGTGGCGACCTGTACTCACCATATAACAGTACCAAAGAATGTGTGGGGCTTTTCAGGACAAAAACCATTGCCATCTGCTGTCCTTACCACATCTTGGTGGTGCTGTCACTGCTTGGTCAGCAACTGTTTATTCATCAGTTATACCTGTTTATTTCATATTTAACCTTCTCTGAAGGTCATTCCACTATCTGCCACCTGTGGACATGCCCAGTAGCAGTACACCTCTGCCCCACAGAGCCAAAACTAAGACCACCCCAACCTCAAGCACTGAGCTCCAGTACACTGATCATGTAATGTGTGCTTACTTGGAAACAGACCTTCAGGCAAATCATCAACATCTTTACAGAGGCATACAAGAAAATGGGACTGCCACTTAACGTTCAGAAGACTAAGGTCCTCCACCAGTGAGCTCCTAATGAACAGTCTCCAGCTCCAGTAATTCAGATCCAAAGCGAGTCTCTGGAGAATACTGGGTATTTCTTGTACCTCTAAAGCCATCTCTTGCAGAAGGCTGACATCGATGAAGAAATCCAACATCACCTCAAATGTGCAAGTGCAGCCTTTGGACACCTGAGGAAATGGGTGTTTGATGATCATGACTTCAGATCTGAAGCCAAGCTCATGGTTTTATCAGGCAGTCATGATCCGCACCTTGCTATACAGACCTGAGACATGGACAATGTACAGGAGATATCTAAACCTGTTGGAGAAGTACCATCAGTGCTGCTTGCAGAAGATCCTCTGGATCCAGTGGGAAGAAAGAAGCACCAATGTTAGCATCCTCTTGCAAGCAAACACCACGAGTACTGAGGCAATGATCATCCAACATCAACTTCATCGGGTCAGCCATGTCATCCAGATGGCCAGCTCCATATTCCTGAAGCAAGTTTTATTCTCCCAGCTCAGCCAAGATGTAATCAAGAAGAGGACAGAGAATGCACTTCTTAAAAATAAATGCAACATCACTGTCAACTTGTTGGAGCCCATCGCCCAGGACTGCCCTGAATGAAGGAAGAGTCTGCTGCAGGGTTCTCAGTATTATGAAACCTCACAGCAAACAACAGGAGATGGAAAAGCAGGAGCAGCAGAAACATGTGGACCAAATCAACAATCCAGTGCCATCCATTGCATGTAGAAACACATGCCTGAGCTGCAGTTGATCCCAGATAGGCATCATCAGCCATCTCTGAACACACATATAAGACAATCATCCTCGACTGCGAGGGACTGCTGAAGATATATATGGGTATACATATATGATCTCTTTCAGTATATTAAAAAAAAGTATATCTTTCATATCTTGAAATTTGGGGACTCAAAAGTTATTGTTCTTCTTTGTCTCTTTCCATTCAAATTTTATTTGGCCCTCTACCTGTTATCAAGATTTAATGAGGTATTTTTTCCCCTTGTACATTTACAATAGGTAGTGTTCAGTGTTAAAAATACTATGATTGTTGAACCATCTTTCTTTACAAGAAGGTAGATGGGTCCTATAATGACAGTTGATGTTTTTTCTGAAAAAATTCTAACGTGGCCATCATTTTATTCTTATAAAGTTAGGGAAATTAATTTTATAATGCAATGGTTGTCAACCAGGTGTACGCGTACCCCTAGGGGTACCTAAAAAGGCCCTAGGGGATATGCAGACCTAATATGGCTGATAAATGCCACCTGCACACATGCAGCTGCAGTACAGCATGCAGGTGATCAGAAGAGCAGCCGGGTCCGGCTGGTAAGTGTGTTTGTGAGGGAAGGGGTGTAGGTTGTAGCCATGCAAGATTCTTTGGGTGAATCTGATATATTTTATTAGACCAACTTAAATGGCTGGAAAAAAATTTCTTAGTAAGCTTTCAAGTTTAAAAACCCTTTGTTAGGCTGAGGAAGTATCTGAAGTTGGTGTGTGCTCTTCCTGGATGGAATGAATAGTAGAAATGCCAGAGGCTAGTATGCATGCAAGAAAGGCAGTCAGTGAAGATGTAAAAATTGAGGAGTCAGTGGGTGAGAGAGAGGCTGGGGAGGGGGGAAATGAATGTAGCAGGTAAATAGTGGAGAGGTACCTGGGGCATCAAATGTCAGGCAGATTATAATGTAACATAAATTGTATCCACGAGGTTGATGAAATGAAGTTCATAGGTTCATCTGTGAAAAGTATTTGTAAGTTCCCTTTGAAGATTAGAACCGAGAGACTGGAGAGAGTGGTTTTCTTGCGAGAAATGTGCACGCACAGGTAATTGGGTATTCTTGTCTTTGTTGATTTCTAACGTGCATTCATTCTGGTGCGCAGTTGTTGTTTGGTCTCCTACGTATTATCCATCAGGGCTTTTGGTGTACTGGATGAGATCTGTAATGGTTCTGCAGGTGCAGCCGTAAGATCCAGGAATTCTGATGCTTCTGTTGTGGGGTGTAATAATGGCAGGGGTGGTGGAGAGGTGTTGGCAGGTTTTGCATTTCTTGTCATGGCATGGCCTGGATCCATTCAGCGTGTTCTGGGCCATGGGAAATTTACTTCTTATAATGAGGTTAGCAAGGTTCGGTCCTTGTTTGAAGGCTAGGATGGGTGGTTCTGGGAAAATCTCTTTAAGAATAGGGTCTCCTTCTTGTATGGGTTGCAATTGTTTGAGGATTTTTGGTATGGGTTCGAGGTAGGGGTGATATGTCATAACCAGCAGTGTGCGATTCGTGGGGGTTTTCTTTCGGTACTGCAGCAATTCTTCACTTGGTACCCGGGTGGCTCTTTCAAACATGCAATCTCTCTCTCTGGATGAACGTCCTTGTTGAGTGAACAAAAAGCGAGCTTTTTGAGATTTGTGAGGTGGTGATGATAGGTGTTTTCCTCAGTGCAAATTCGATGGCATCTTAGGGCTTGCCTTCATGTCACAGCTTTCTTGGTATATTTAGGGTGATTGCTGGTTCTGTGCAGATATGTATGTTAGTCTGTGGGTTTCTTGTATAATGTAGTCTATATTTTACCAAATGATAAAGATGTCATCAATATATCTTAAGCATAGCAAGGGTTTGATGGTGCAGTCCTTGAGAAATTCTTCTTCCAGGTGGCTCATAAAAAGGTTGGCATACTGTGGGGGGAAAGAGGCCTGGGGGCAGGGGAGGGGCAGATTGAAGCTCCAGCGGTGGGAGTGGAGCTGCCCAGCCGGGGTACCAGACTGAGCTAAGCAAGAGGCAGCTCCTGCCACTATACGCACTCCGGGTGGACATGGGGGAGTGTGCCCCTGGATCTGTACATGGGGTGGGGCGGGCTGGACCAGCAGTGAGGGAGAAAGTAGGGCTGGGGTTGGGGCTGCACAGCCGGGGCAGGGCATGACTCGCGCACTGACACGCACCCTGGGAGAGGACAAGGGGTGCATGCCCACCAGATCTGTGCGCGGGGCAGGGTGGGCTGCTGCTGCAGGCAGGCTGGGGCAAGTGCCAGACTCTTCCTAGCAGGGGGCTGGGCCAGGCTGCGCCACACTCTGGGTGGGCATCAGCAGCACTGGAAGCGGGGCTACAGGAGGGGCTGTAGCCACCCCAGAATATGCCATAGTTCCCACCCCATAGCCTCTCCCACCCCAAGTGAAGAATGGCCCAGGCCTCTGTCAGGAACAGCCTGGTGCCAGCCCAGCATGCTCTGCCCTGCATGCAGATCCAGGGACTCATGCCCCCCTCTCAGGGTGCATGTAGCTACAGGAGTCATGCTCCACTCCAGCTATGCAGCCCCTGCCCCAGCCTCGCCAATCAGCAGCAGGGCGAAAGGCCACCAGGCCCCCTCAGTCAGAGGCATAGCAAGCCCCACCACAATAAGCCCACAAAAATGACAGCCAGCTCCGCAATCTGCCTGCAAAGTCAACCAGCTGCCACCTCACATTGGGTAGACCCCTACCGACGACAACAAACTGGCTCTACTGTTATCAGTTTCATCTGTGAAAACTCAGTGATTAGAATTTAAGTAGGTCTGACAATGCATAGGAACCACAGTCTTCCTGACTTGGCTGGATTGGCTATGCAGAACTATTGAAATAATTAAATTGAAATAATTAAATACAGGCAACCCCACTTAGCACTTTTAATTGGTTCCTGAAAAACAAAGCTTTAAGTGAAACAAGCGTTAAGTGAAACTGAAAGTATTTGACAACCCAAGATGGCAAGCGCAATTGTTTTTAATGACCCAAGATGGTGACCGAGAGCATTGTAACAAAACTCGCTGAGCGCTAAGTGAAATCAGGTATCAATTTAAAATGAGCATTATAGCAAAACAGTGCTAAACAAAACATTAAGTGAGGGTTGCCTGTAAAAGCGTTTTTATTGTTTAGGTTAACAGACAGGATTTTGTGTATACAAAAGGAACACTCTTCTCCTGAACATTTTAGTGACATTTGTAAATAGTCACTTTTCACATGACAACACTAGTATAAGGGAGGGAAAAAGTTATTGCTCTTATTGGGGAGCAAAAACAGCCCAGTCAGGGTGATTGGGGGCGGGGTGGAGAGGGGCGGGGTAGGAAGAACACAGCCCTGGGCTAAGGCAAGCAACTGGGCTTTTCCAGCCCTGGGGCTGGACTCTGGGGAAAAAAATTGGTCTGATCTAATGAGTGTTGGTACATGTTCACTCTAACTTGGCTCCCTCCTCAGCTGAACCAAGTCAGATCAGGTGAGAAATGGCTGGCCTGATCTATACTCCTTGAACACCTGTACATTTTGGCACATAACTTGACTTAACTAAGGCTAGGTGGATATAAGTATAAGGTCTTCATGTACTCATAGCTACCAGCTACAGAAAAATGCTAAAGGAATGGTGCCAAGTAAGATAAAATGTTAGGTCAGCAGTTCTCAACCTCATTGGTTTAGAATACCCCTCCATAACTTTAGTTAACTGAGTGGCATTTAATTTAAAAAATGAATTTACAGAGCAGCCAGACAGTAGTGAGGGGGCAAGGAGAAGGAATAAATTAGCCAGGCATTGACACGCCTGAGCCTGCACCTGGGAGAATTGTTCTACAAACTTTCAGGCACCAACTGTCCTTTCTCAGGTGATCTGTAGAACAACACTCCAACTTTAGAAAGGTATTATATAATAGACATCCATAGTATGCAAGTCTTTGACCTCTTAGTATTTGCACACCTACAGCACCTATAATGCAATGACTTTTGGATGAAAGAGAGTTGATCCCCTGACCGCTAGTGGACATTCAAACCCTAGGCTTGTTTTTGAAAGAGTACAAATTGTGAGCTGAAGCATCAGGGTCCATTTCCATTCAGCTGATCAAAATTCTACACACCTAAAAATCTCTCTTCTCAAGGGGTATCATTCTGCCAGCAAGAAAAACACAAGGAAGTACGCAGAGGAGCATGTCATGGCAGCATGTGGCTGTAGTCTGTTTCATTGCCCAGTACCCCTAGCTATATAGGAATATTAGCCTATATGTATATATAAAGCATTTTCTGGTGACTAGATGGTCCTAGAGGGGCTAGCCAGAAATCAGAGTCACAGATGAGGTAGCCTGAGCACATAGGTGACTTGTAACTGTTCATGATGGAGGGGCACAGGGGTACAATTTAAAGGTTCTGGTAAAAAATTGGGAATGGAGGCAGAGACCCACCCCCTCCTTTGAACTATTCATTCTCTCTTTCTGTCTCACAGCAGTGCCCCTGGCCAAGAGGGGGTGGAGCTGCAATTGTTTCTGCCTGCTGATGCTGGGCTGCCTGCCACTGCTGCTCACCCTCCCTCTGGCCATGGTGGGAGCTAGAGCAGCAGCAGCACAGCCACTTTTCGCAGACCCCCTACACGTGCTCTACAGAACCCCCCAAAATATGGGGGGCATGTGCCCCCAAAACACATCACCTATTCCTGGGCAGTTATGAAAAGCAACAAGAATAATTTGAAATACAGAAAGACTACTTTAGAAGAAAAACAAAGATGAGATATGCATACAGATTAGTGAATAGAGAGGTTTATTTACCCTTTCTTACAGTGCACTGACTTAAATCTAGGGCATACTATTTATAATGCATCCTGCTTTTTACAAAACAATATATTAAAGAAAAACTAAAATACAGTTGATCAACTTGATGTGGTTGAAATGATACTGAAAAGAAAAATGTATCCTATTCCAATTCTAAACAAAGAATTTTTGAAGAACCATACATTTCAAGTGTATTTCCTGAAGACCACATATACTATGCACTGACTGAATTTGGTTTTTCAATTAACAGGTGTCAGTCAAGTGGTACAATTATTTCACGATCAAATACTTAAATTGCAGCATAAGTTATAAACAATAGCTTATATCTCCCTGAAACATGATTGTTTGGTATGTCAGAATCTCTGAATGAGCCAAATATTTTACCCAGAAAATAAAGAGTAACCTTTTTAAGTATCTGTACTACTCAAAGAATAATTCATCATCTTCTTTGTATAGCTGACCAATAGAAAATTAAAAAGAAAAATTAAACTTCTACCTATAAGAAAAATGTTTTCATACCTGAAGCTTGTTAAAACCATTAAACATGCCATTCTATGATATGTTCCTTTAGAATATACAGGAATAAATATTTAAAAGATAAGCATACTATAATGCATATCTTGCCTGTTACGTATATGGCCAAGGAGTTGTTTGGGTTTATTTTTATTCTGTTCAAACTCATGTACAAAATCAAACTGAGAAGCTTGAGATCTACTGGAAGGATGCTCAGCACACCATACACCTGCATAGTATTTGGAGTGGCACTTGTCCCTGCTTTAGAAGCTATTCTATTTAAATGCTGGAATGATAGACAGATTGCTATAGTTTTCGGAGGAAGTCAAAGATCTGATTTTGGTCTATAAATCCCAAGTTGTTTTTTGTCTGGTAGTTTGTTTAAGGTGTTAGATGTCTCTCTTTAATCAATATTTTGTTTTAGCTTGCATTCTCATAATATGACAGCCAGCTTACAGAATAAGATGTACACTTCTTAAGTTGTAAAAATAATGTTGTTTGTGTTCCATAAATGCTATTCACCACCTTAAAAAAGTTTCATAACACCAAAATCTCAGAGTCAAGACACTGGAGCCAGCACAAACTTATTTTCAGATTTTCTCTACATAGAAAAAATTCAAGGTGGTTTAAACCTGACAAGATATCTTTCCTTCTGGGCCCTAGCATAAGGGAGATAACTAGAGAACTTCTTGTAGAAATAGCTCCTGAACCTCTACTGTGAAAGACTACACCACTGGAGCCATTCCACCGCACCCCCATTACATTGGTAGATTTGCAAAGTAATAATTATCAAGAGATCTTGAGAGTCGTTAATCAGATGAACAACAACAAAGCAAATGGTCCTGATGGGCTATCAGCTGAAATTTGTAAGCAAGGTGGAAAAAGGTCTCACTAATCACAAGTTATTATAAAAATCTGGAAACATGAAGAGATTCTCAATGACTTCAGATGCCAGAATTGGTATTGTATTCTAGAAAGGAAATAGATCAGATCACAGCACTTATGGTATTGCAGTCCTGTTTCTAACTGGGAAGATCCCAACCTGCATCCTTATCAATAGTTCCTCTCCTCAAGGAGATTCTATGCAAATTCTAAAGTGGTTTCAGACCAGAGATATAGTAGATATGATTTTTATTGCTAGATAGTTGTAGGAGAACTGCTGTGAGAAACAATAAGATCTTTATATGGCCTTCGTTAAAGCCCTTTGGTTCCAAAAATAAGGAGGCCCTATAGAAGATCCTGATGATCTGGATGCCTACCAAAATTTGTTATCACCAGATTCCTTTATGATAATGTGACAGAAGTCATCCTAAGCAATGGCTCAGAACTGGACCCCTTCACTATTAGAACTGGGTAAGCAAAGATGTAGGACTGCATCAACATACTTTTCCATCTGTATCACAGCTATTCTGCATCTCATTTCTGACAGACATGCATATGGAGTCAGCATCCAATACTGCATATATTCATAGATGCTAGAACGGAAGGGACCTCAATAGATCGAGTCTGACCCCCTGCATAGGCAGGAAAGAATGCTGGATTCAGATGACCCCAGCCAGATGCCTATCCAACCTCCTCTTGAAGACCCCCAAGGTAGGGGAGAGCACCCCCTCCCTTCGGAGGCCATTCCAGACCTTGGCCACTCTACCTGTGAAGTTCTTCCTAATGTCCAGTCTAAATCTGCTAGCTTAGGGCCATGGCTAGCTTAGGGCCATTATTTCTTGTGACCCCCCAGGGGTGCCTTGGTGAATAAAACCACACCAATTCCCTTCTGTGCCCCCATGATGAATTTATAGGCAGCCACAAGGTTGTCTCTCAACCTTCTCTTGCGGAGGCTGAAGAGGTCCAGGTGCCCCAGTCTCTCCTCATAGGGCTTGGCCTGCAAGCCCTTAACCATATGAGTGGCCCTTCTCTGGACCCTCTCCAGGTTATCTACATCCCTCTTGAAGTGTGGCGCCCAAAACTGCACGCAGTACTCCAACTGTGGTCTGACCAGCGCCCGACAGAGGGGAAGTATCACCTCCTTGGATCTGTTCATCATGTATCTGCTGATGCACAATAAAGTGCCATTAGCTTTTCTGATGGCTTCGTCACACTGCCGACTCATGTTCATCTTGGAGTCCGCTAGGACTCCAAGATCCCTTTCCGCTTCTGTTCCACTAAGCAGGTCATTCCCTAGGCAGTGGGTATGCTGGACATTTTTCCTCCCTAGGTGCAGCACTTTGCATTTCTCCTTGTTGAATTGCATTCTGTTGTTTTC
>NW_005841970.1:3097401-3127504 GCF_000455745.1 Alligator sinensis
GCCCGGGCCCAAGGCCCCAGGAGCGTAAAAATATTCCCGCCAGTGTCTGTGCAATGCCGCCAGCCAGTGCCTTCAGCACCCTCAGATGGAGCGCATCCGGGCCTGCCGACTTAAAGGCATCCAGTTCCTCCGAGTGACTCTGCACCATCTCAGAGTCTGCGCATGGCAGTCTGGCACCTTGCTGCTGCCTCTCTACAATCCCAGTGAGAGCCTTGTCCTGCCCCTCACTTAGGAACACTGAGGCAAAGAATTCGTTAAGGAGTTCAGCCTTGTCCCCCCTGTCCATCACCAATTGCTTCTGCCCATTTAGTAGGGGTCCTATTCCTCCCTGGGCCTTCCTTTTACTCCCTATATATCTAAAAAACAAATTTTTGTTATCCTTTACTTGGGATGCCATCCTCAGCTCCATGGTAGCTTTGGCCCGTCTAACTGCCTCCCTACAAGTGCGAGCAGAGGAGGTATACTTCTCTTTGGTAATCTCTCCTGGATAGGAATTTCTTTAACTTCAACCACTTATGTTCCAAATCCAAGATAACCAAGAATTTCATTACTTATCTTCAATACACTAATGACTGTTGTGTGTGCTCATGGGCACTCTTGATTGCTTATATGAAGTGCATGAAATGCCTGGATGCACTGTCAACTTCACAAAAACCAAGATATTTCACCAGCCCACCCCAAACCAAACTGCTGCTCCCTCACACATTACAATTAGAGGGCAATCCTTGAAGGATGTCTAGTATCTCCTCCCCTACCTGGGTAGTCACTATTCCCCCAAAATATAAACAGACAACAATATTCAACATCAGATCAAATTCACCAGTGATATATTTGGATGTCTCCAAAATAGTGTTTTCAACGTTCATGAGATCAGGGCCCAAACCAAACTTCTCATCTACTAATCTCTTGTCATTCCTACCTGGTATATGGGTGTGAAACTCAGGCAATGTTTTAGAAATGCCTGAAAGTTTTAGAACATTACTATCAGCAATACCTTCATAAAATCTTCTGAATCAATTGGCAGGACAGAAAACTGAATGCCAGCATTCTGATGGAAGTAAACAGCACCAGCTTCAGACCCATGTTTATATGATACCAGCTGTTTTGGACAGGACATGTCCTATGGATGCCTGACAACTTGGCTCCTACACTACCAACAGGTCCTACACTACCAACTCACCAATGATCAGCACTCTAGAGGTAGCAAAAGAAATGATTCAAGAATACATTGAAAGCCAATCTGAAGAAATACAATATTAACAGCAATACCCAGGAGACAAGCACTGAATCATCCCCAATGGAACCATGATGCAAAATAAGGCATGGATTACTTCAAGCAAACTCGCCTCGCTATGGAGTTGGATAGATGAGAACAAAGGAAAAAAGTTGTGACTTGACATCACTAAGACCTACTCCTTCATCCTGGAACAGTGTGTCATATCTACAATCAAACAAGCAAATCTCAGATTGGCCTCTTCAGTCACCTATAGAGTTCCCTATTTACTGGAATACTATCATCCTCATATCAAGGCACTCAATGACAAGTATAGGCTACCTAACTAGAGCACGTATGTGTTCCAGTAATCTGGAATCACAAAAACAACTCACAGGACACAGGTTTTCAGATGTAAATTAATAGAAGCCTTAATGCTTCTAAGCCACAACAAGAATTATACTACTCCAGAATCACAGAGCTGAAAGACATCCCCTGATCCCTGGTCTTCCAAAAAGAGTGACTTTGTAGAGTCATTTAGTCCTTAAGATTTTCATTTTTATTTGTTTGTATGTGTGTCTAATCACGCAAGTAGTTTGATGTACTGAATTAAGTTTAATGATCCACATTAAATCTGCCCTTTAACACTACTTCAATTCTTACATATGTAGGAAGTTATGTTAAGTAATAACCCAGTTGTCTGAACATCTAATTTATCATGTACTGCATTATATAAAGCAAGATGTTTGATTCTCCCAAAAGTCACCAAAAATAAAAACCACAAAAAAATAAAACTTATCAGGTACTTTCAATTTGTTTCTAAAATCCATAACTAATATTTCACAAAATAAAGTACAATATGGTTATCAAAGAACATCTAATCCCCAAGTAAGCTAGCTTTCTCCCAGGGAAATCATGCACTGTTGAAGTAGTAAACATCATGCAGCACATCAAAGATAGCTTTGAAAATGGTGTCATATTCATAGATTTGTCAGCAGTAAACCACCCGTGGCTCCTTACAAAAATATATGATTATGATGAAAAATTACTAGCTACTATGAATAATATGATCCTTCCTAGAAAAATCAATGAGTCTATGCTGAATTATGCAAGAAGCAGAGCAGATGACAAAAACATAGGAATGGCCTACATCAAGGGAGTGTACTTGCACTTATGCCATTTCACATCTAGACCAACAACCAACTAATTCACCCGAGCACAGGAAGTTTTATTTATACAGATGACTTTTGTACCACCAGATAATTACGTTGGGCAGGTTGTGGCCCCAAAGGGTGCCTATACACAAGTATGGAAGCTGTTCCGATGCACTGCAATTCCAGCACATTGGAGCAAACTCGATTGCTGGAATGCAGTAATTGCCACGCTCCAGTAGACTCAGTCTCCCACGTCATGTATCAGTGTCCACCAGCTTCAAAATGGCGGCAGGTGTGCTTTATCTAAGCTCATTCAATAAGCTTTAAATAAAAGCATCCTCACCGCCACTTTGAAGCATGGGGTTGCCAACACATGAAACTCTCTGTGCACTTTAATTAGAGCTGCTCTCGGAGCTGCTCTAATTAAAGCACCCTCCCCTCCCAGAACACATGTATAAAACACTAAGAAAGACTTAATTTAAGAAGCTCAAAGGGTTGTCAGACTATTGCATGAAAAATCAACTATATGTCAATCTAAATAAAACACAAAGTTAGTCTCTTCCAATTTTGGAATCCAAATCAAATAAAGAGTAACTCTTCCACCTTTGAACTGAAATACTAGTAAACAACTCAGCCTGACCAGAAATAGAACAGCCTTCACCCACTGCCTGAATCCTATCTACATTAGACTTCATACTTTTGTATAAAGCACATAGAAAAAAAAGATTAAGTGAGTCTGTCCCTGGAACAACATATTAAAAGCTCATCAACTCCAAATAGGAGTTCAATCCAACAACGCTATGAACTACTGCACTTGCACTTTATCACTCAGCAGCTAAATACACATGTCCAGCTTGGGAAAGATCAGTACATATGATGAAGCAAGACACTGTGCTGAACAGAAGTTGCAGGTATATTACTAGATGCCTTAAACCAACAAATGTCAATAGTCTCCATCTACTTTATGGAATTACCCCACCAGACATTGGGAACATGCAAAAAAGAATATACCCGGGAGGTTGAAGACAAGAGGCACTCACTACATGGCCACATCACAGCTCCCAATAGTCTTTAAAATTTTTTTTTTTTTTAATTTTAAAAAATAAAAATCACAAAAAAGTTTCCTCTCTACAATGCAGCCATTGGATGAAAAACCAACACAGTCACAGGAATAAAGATGTATGTAATCATGACTAGAGATGACACAGGAGGAAGTTAGGATGAATATCAAAGTTGCCAAACATCTCCCTTCAGGTGCAGAGTTTGATTGGCCAACATGGAGAAGTTTGAACGGTCTCTGAGGAGGGGATTGGCAAGACTAAAGTTAACAGGCAACTGTGGGGATACTTTAATGATGCCAACACCATGTGTGAATGCACAGGAAATTTTTAGACTACAGAGAAAATTTTCAGACTACTAGTCTGTCTACATATAGGGGAACCATACACCCATGGGGACCTCACTAGGGCTACAGGTCCCAAATTTGCACACGGTGACAGTACACAAGGATAAGGAGGCAGGAGAAGTACAATACCTATAACCTTTGTTTCAAGACACAAAACAGTAAATAACTTAATATCTGGTGCCACTTTCTTTTTCTTTTTTTCTAAGAGTTCTTTGGACTACAATGTTGTGTTTGTTATGGAAAGGGGAAGAGGAAGGAGTTAGGTATGTTTTTTGCAGGAGGTGACAGATGCAGCCCCTGTGTACAAGAGAGGTGAGAGCTCAGAGGGGACATGTTGGGGAAGAAATTTCCCCTGAGGTAAGGCACAGTGGTGGGAGTATGTGGCGTGCTGTGAGTGGGAAAAGAGCAGTTGGGAGATGTGGTTAGGATTGGCAGAAGAGTTTGCATGTGTAAGGGTACTCAGAGAGGTAGTGGTAGCATAGCAATGTTAGGGGGTGGGGGAAGAGTTGGAGTTCTCTGTTTTTTTCAGTGTTGTTTAGGGAATTCTCGCCATGCTGTTTGTTTATTGTAAGTCACTCTCAGCCTTTGGATAGAGTGGACTATAAATGTAATAAACAAATCACTCTAATTTTCGACTACTTTCACAATCTGTTTTAAAAGTAAACTAAAGTACCTTGTCTCCTTAAAGATATCCACAATAAATAGGAGACATGAGAAGAAGGTTTAAAATATCTGAATTGCTTTTATTTAAAAAAACTGGGAAATGGAAATTAAGCCACCTGAATAGAAAGAAAACATTAATTAGCTGGGGCAGAAAAAAAAAAAAAGCAGCAAAGCTGAGCAGGGCTTCCTGATCCAAAATGACCACTTGTCAGCCTAAGCAAATAACTCGTATTAGTTCATAGCAAAAGCTTTTGCGAAATCTTTCACATGAGGCATTCAGGTGTTATGTCGACAGCAAAATAAAACTCTAAAATAAAGACACATCTTTTACTCTCTTTTCCCATAACCTGTGGGGATTTCTTGGCATTTTCCTACTGATTCAAGAACTCAAGTTGCAGGCAGATTCCTATCATACTTCCCATGGTTGGGTACAGCTTGTTTCTTCAGTTCTATACTATGTGAAACTAGATGGTACTAGCCACCTGCAAGCTTTTAGTTGTTTTGGCATCCTCCCATTTCCCTTTCCTCTGCCAAAAGGACACCAAAGTCAGCCTTCAGCACAGGAGATTCTCTCATTTCTTGCACTGTACCTTTTTAAGTTCCTTACCCCAAATAGGTTTACACCAACCAATAAATATACAAATGTCTCACATTGGAAAGAGAGACAGACAGACAGAGACCAGATGGGCAGTGTCTTACTGCTATATTTACAATGTTAAAGCAATTTGAAAGCCTATGAGTGTCTCTATCATCATAATAAAATAAATCCTAAATATCTATATGTTTTGATGTTTGCTTTTGGTTTTCTTAATCACATGGTAAGTATGTGATGGGGGGGGATGGGGGGTTTGCAGGAGAGGGGTGGGAAGGTGTGTGGCAGGATGTGGGTGAGTATGAAGGGATGCAGGTTGGTGTGTGGGTAGGTATGGGGAGACTGTGGGTGTGGGGGGACTGTAAGAGGGCCTGCTTAGAAGGAGTGGATCCCCTGCCCCCCAAAAGGGAGCAGCCCCCCCCCACACACAGAGCACATGGATTGCCCCCTGCATGCAGGGGGGCTAGGGTCCTAGCCCCCCACCACAAGGGTACAGACCCATCCCCACTCAGCTCCAGCCCCCTGCTCACTGCCCCAACTCAGCTCTAGCCTCCCCACTCGTCCCCCTCCTGCCAGACCCCAGTCCCCCACTCACCCCCTGCCCAGCCCCAGCCCCCCCGCTCACCCACAGCGGCGATCAGGGTGCTGGGGACCTCATTCCACAGCTGCCCTACGTGGCACAGGGCAGCACGGCTCGTCCCCAGATACCTGGCGCCCGTGCTGCCTCTGCCACACTGTGTACCTGGGCCAGCATGGCAGGCAGTCCCCATGGGTGGGATGGGGCCCCAGGTGACAGCCCAAAAGCACATGGCGTCCTGCCAAGCCACAGCCACGCAGTGTGGCAGAGGCACTGTGGGTGCCAGGTGGCTGGGGACAAGCTGTGCTGCTCCCTGCTGTGTGTGGGGGCTGTGCCACAAGGCCCCCAGAGCCCCAATCACTGCTGCCAGTAAGCTGCGGGTGGACAGGGGGGCTGAAGCTAAGCAGAGGGGCCGGCAGGGGGGGCTGGGGCCATCTAGGGGGCAGGCAGGGGACCCAACCCTCCTGAGCTGCCCCTCCATGGTCCTCCACACCCTCCTCCAGCCCCCTACTTACCTGGGATGGAGCCTGAGTCCAAGTCGCAGCAGCCTGCACCACTGCTTGCCCTGCACGAGCAGGCAGCCCCAGTGCTGAAACATGTAAGGGCCAGCCATAGAGACACTCTGGCTAACTAGCAGAGCACCTTTCTGGAGGGTTCGAGCTTCCAGTTGCCTCAGGGCACGGTACAGGACCATGCCCTGCCCCACTTTTTCCCCACAGGGTATTTTTTGATACCAGGATCTCGAAGTATAAAATTTTGACACCAGGCTGCAAATATATACCCAGCGTGACTCTTGCAGCATCTCAAACTGGTTTGGGACACAAGAGGAACATGCACGCTCATCTGAATATGCCCCTGAAGCCTGATCACATGCCTAGCTTTAACCCACAGAGTTGCTCCATCAGCATCTCCGGTTTCACCAAGAGCCACCAGTGTTACACAAATGATAAAGTCAGTGGCAAAAGCAGGTCTCTTATAAAGCACTCTTGGTTCTTTTGCACTTGTATAATAAATAATAAATGTAATTTGGCGTAATCCTTCCTATTAGTTCAATAACTGCATGATTTTCATTTCTTGTCACTTAGAATGTCCCTAAATAAGCCAATGAAAAACACAACATTCACTAAACAATTAGATGGCTTAACTTTTATGCTATAGTTTTCTCCATTATCCATATACTTAGAAAAATATTAAGACATTTCTTAATACTACATTACTACAGTGAAAAATACTGAAACTTTATTTCATGATTTTGTGCTGAACTCTATAGTTTATTCCTTCAACCATACATAATTCATATACTTTATTAAATAGAAATTAGCAGACATGTCTCTGCACTAAAAGACTGTACCAGTCTACCATTCAAAAGTAAGCTGAATTGCAATTCAAATATTATGTCCTAGGTAAAAAACATTTTGCTAAAAAAGAATACTGAGAAACAAAAAATGAAGCTTAATAGCAAATTCAATCTCATATTTAATCATAAGCAGCCATCATCATTTTAGAGAAACTAAATTTTAAACATTAATTATAGATGCTGCTTTGCAGGCATAGGTTAATCAGCCATTTTATAACTACTTTTCAAAAAGCAAAGAATACGTTTACCTTGCACTTGTGGGTCAGTAAATCTTTAAATGGATGTATTGTTATTATTGAATATGTCTTTCCAGTAATGCAATAATTAGTAGCTAGTCTATATGGAATAATTCTATCTTTTTTCCTGAAATTATATATTTTTGAGCTTTCACTTAGTGGCAATAGTATATTGCTAGGATAACTTGCCTGATAAAAGCTTGAATTCTTAGCTTTATATGCAATGAATGATAAAAAATGGTTACTGATAATATTTTTAGCTGTAAGCTAAAAAATGGCCAGGCCAAGTTTGAAAAGTAGAACAAGACAAAATAGCAAGTTAAGGTCCTGCTGAGACTACAGGAAGGCAATTACTATAGCAAGCTATAAAAGTCTAAATACATAAAATTTTAAACTTGGAGACAATCTAATTTCTGTCAGAAGACACATACTGGATGAAGACCCAATATTAAGATTTTTACAAGATGCCAAACAAGGCCAACGTGGTGGCGAGAAGCCCCACAGGCACTGAGAATGCCGGGGGCAAACCGAGGCATTCCCAGGGGAGGGGGAGCAAGCAAGCACCCCGTACACCAGCAAGCTTACTGCTGGGACGGGTGGGAGTGGAGTAGGAGCTGCACGAGCTGGCATTGCGCCGGCTGTTCAAGCAGCTGCTTCCCAGGTGAGGCAGCGGCCAGCTGATTGCAGCAGCTGATGCCACCACCACAGGGAATTTAAAAACCCCGCTGGAAGTTGGCAGAGGGAAGAAGGAAGCCAGCTGGGAGCATGCCAGTAAGGCGGGAGCTCCAGAGGCTGGTTGTGTCGGCCCAAAAGACACTGCCCCACGGCAAAGGAAGGAGAGCAGTGTCAGGCATTGGGCTGGGGACAGACAATCCCCAGCCCCTCAATTTTGGAGCTTTAGAGAGGCGTCTCTCTTGGGAGGGAGGACGCCAGATGCCTGGGACTCAGCCCCTTGGGATCAGGGACTGAGGTTCCAGGAAGTATCAATATCCAGGCAACAGGCCGGGTCGCCAAAGCCGACGCCAGATTCCATAGTAAAGGGGCTCACGGACATCGTCAGAGCAACGAGTGGAATACCTGAGCAGTTGACAAGTGGACAGGGTGTAGGGGAGGCGGAGCACCTAGGAACACCATGGCACACTTGTGAGTACCCAGTCTTTGGGTCAATAGGGGAAGAGAACACCACTGAGCCCCTCCTTCTCCTCAGATACCAACAAGTCATGGCAGGTGAGTTGGGGGACCCTGACCAAGAGGGTGGTGTTGTACTCACAGCGCCCACTAGAGGCGCGACAGTGGTGCACTGGCGGGGAACACGAACTTCTGCAGTAGCGGATCAGTGATCCTGACCCGGGTAGAGTTAGTCATGCAGCCTCCTGCTGTAGCCCACGCTGACTGGAAGGTGCTGCAGGGCTGGATGGTGCAACACGAGGAAGTGGGAGAGGAGTTGGCACCTTTTTGTCTGGAGTTAGGGGATGAAACAATGCAGAGGGTGCAAGTTCAGCTTGGGGAGGACTTAAACGTTGAGCAGCAGCAGGAACTGACGGAGATGATAGAAGCCTTCTGGGATGTATTCCAAGAGACCCCGGGACGGGTTTGAGGAATAGAACACAAAATCAGGATGCCACCAGGCACCCTAGTCAGGGAGTAATGGATACCTATACCACATCAATTACAACAAGAAGTATGGCAGGAAATAGAAAAGATGCAGAGGCAAGGAATTATCCGGCCTTCTCGAAGCCCTTGACACAGCCCAATAGTACCAGTGGCCAAACCCAACAGGTCACTCCGCCTGTGCATAAACTTCCAGAACTTGAATGCACTGGCAACCTTTGACACCTTCCCCATGCCTTATATTACCCACCTCGTGGAGAAAAATCAGGGAAGCGAGGTATATACCTACCACTGACTTAGCCAAAGGGTATTGGCAAATCCCAATGAGACCTACTGATTGCACCAAAACAGCGTTTGGAATGCCCTGGGGCCTATTTGAGTTTGTATGAATGCCCTTTGGGCTTAATGGAGCTTTGGCCACATTCCAGAGGCTTATGGATTCCCTGCTGGTGCCTTACGCAGTCTATACTGCTGCCTCCATTGACGACATAATCATCTTTACCTCGGATTGGCCATGACATCTTGACACCCTAATGGATGTCCTGGGAGAACTCAAAGCGGCCGGGATGACAGCCAATCCAAAAAAATGTTAACTGGCAGGAAAAATGATCTGGGATTTTGTGTGGACTGAGGAACTATCCAACCCCTCAAAGACAAAGTAGAGGTGATATGCCATTTTCAAGAGCCGTGCAACTGTCGTCAGCTCCAGTCCTTCCTGGGGCTCATCAATTACTATCGCGGATTTATAACTCGCTTCATGGAGCTCACCACACCCCTCACAGATTCACTCCAAGGACAGGCATCAAGGGCGCTAAAATGGACGGCCAAAATGACAAAAAATTTGAGAATCTGAAGGAGGCTATGTATCAAGATGTGGTAGTGCATACCCCTGACTTCTCTGCCCCTTTTATCTTACAGACCAACACATCTGGCAGTGCCTTAACGGCAGTCCTGCTACAAACATAGGGGGAAGATGAGCACCCAATCGCATTTGGAAGCCATAAGCTTAACCTAGCTGAAGCCAGGTATGCCACAATAGAAAAGGAGTGCCTAGCCATACGCTGGGTGGTAGAATATTTTAAATACTATCTGATGGGCCGGGATTTCCTGGTGGTAACGGATCATGCCTCACTTCAGTAGTTAACCAAAACCCATACAGAAAACCCCCGCAAAACCCGCTGGGCGCTTGCTCCACAACTTTTAAGTTCATGGTGTTGCGCCGCCCCAGTAAGGATAACCACGTGGCACATTTCCTCTCCAGATGTATCAGCCCAGAGAAGCCAGCTAAGGAGGCACACCAAATGCACCAGAAGCAACACCAGACAACTCAGGATGCCCAGCTAAATACAGAAACACCACAAGGCAGCCTAAGGGGGGAGGTCACTGGCGCCAAGAAGCCCCCACAGGCACTGAGGATGCAAGGGGCAAACCTGGGCATTCCCAGGAGGAGCAAGCAAGCACCCTGTACATCGACAAGCTTACTGCTGGGACAGGCGGGAGCGGAGCAGTAGCTGCGCAAGTCAGCATTGTGCCAGCTGTTCAAGCAGCTGCTTCCTGGGTGGGGTGGCGGCCAGCTGATTGCGGCACCTGAGGCCGCCACCACAGGGAATTTAAAAACCATGCCAGAAGCCAGCAGAGGGAAGGAGGAAGCCAGCTGGGAGCACGCCAGGCAGGCGGCAGCTCCAGAGGCTGGTTGTGGTGGCCCGGAAGACACTGCCCTACAGAAAAGGAGAGAGAGCAGTTTTGGGCATTAGGCTGGGGACAGGATCCCCAGCCCCTCAATGTTGGAGCTTTACAGAGAGAGCTCTTGGGAGGGAGGATGCCAGACACCTGGGGCTCAGCCCCTTGGGATCAGGGACTGAGGCTCCAGAGATATCAACATCCAAGCAACAGGCCAGGTCACTGAAGCTGATGCCGGACCCTATATTAAAAGGGGATCACAGAGATCATCAGAGCCACAAGTGGAATACCCAAGCGGTGGTTAGTGGATGGGGGGTAGGGAAGGTGGAGCCCCGAGGAACACTGCAGCACACTTGTGAGTACCCCGTCTTTGGGTCCATAGGGGAAGAGAACACCACTGAACCCCCTCCTTCTCTTCAGATGCCAACAAGTTGTGGCAGGTGAGTTGGGGGACCCCAACCAAGAGGGTAGTGTTGTACTCACAGCACGAACTAGAGGTGTGACAGCCAATATTAAAAAAGTGTTAATTATAACATTCTTCTTTACAATGCTGATAAACATCATTTCCCTAAACCAGAGCCAATTTCAAAACCAAACCTAGACTACTGCATTTTGAATGCAGAGCTTTTCAGGGATGTTCACAGCTAGGTTTCCAAAGAACCCAATCCCCATTCAAATGCCCAAAGCTTTCTTGGACTGCTGATATGGTACTTGGAATAAAAAGCTTACTGCAATTGAAGCAAAATGACTACACATTCAACTTTAAGCACAATATCCAAGCATAATGATTTTGAGATGTGCAGACAGAAAGTGCCAGCATTAAGCAGTTAACTGATAACACCAATGTGACAAGTGAAGTTTAAAATAAAGAGATAGAGAACAATTTGGCCTTGTAAACAGTGCATTATTGAAACAGTAAAACACAGCAGCTCTTTAATATCTTACTCAATTATCTGTAAAAGTAGAAAGAGTAAGGTAGTGAACGCAAACCCTTCTTGAAGTTTGTTCTCTAGCAGTATAGCTCAGATTGATTATGTGAAGTTGGTCTTTAAATAATACTATATTTAAAAGGAGTGTGAGGATAGATAATGTGGGAAGCAAGTAGTAAATAGTAACTTGAAAGGGAGGAGAGAAAAAAGGGAAGTGCACTGAAAATTGGTGGATGGCTAAGAGTAGAAGGGAAAGACAGATAAAGTTGCTGCAAGACAGAAGGATTTAAAACTATTAATACACATTCCCCTCAAATCTAAAATCGAACCCTGAAGACCAGAGCCACTAAATTTCTTTTGCTGCCAGCAAACAACTGTGAGCTCAACTGTTTTAAGTTTCATTGCATTCTACTAGTTACCTACGCTGAAGATAATAGGCTACTGCTCCTACCAGTTTACTCAGTTGTTAAGTACAGACAATGAAAAAGCCCAAGGTTGAATTGATTCAGTCTTTTTAGATTAGTCTAAACTACAGAGATTAAATTGAAACAAAAGTGAACAGACATTTACCATTGATTTGGGTATTGCAGCCACATGCCTGCAGTGGCTCAGGCCAGAAGCTGGGGGAGGGGGGACACTGGAGCATGGCTCTCTAGCATGTACCCAGCATAGGATGTGTGTTCCCTTCCTTTTCCTGCTGCCCCCAAGGTCTCTGGGATTTCCAGTCCAAAAACAAATCACAGCAGCAGGACTCTGCAGGAATACTCCTCACCTCTCTTTCTGCTTCCAGGTGATTCTGGGATTTGCAGTCCAGGTTGCAGCCAGCAGTAAATTTGAGTGGGGGGAAGGGGTGTTCAACCCTCCTCCTTGGCTCTAGACCCCAGCTGGGGTTTGCCTAGGAGAGGAAATACCGCCCCCCCCGACTGGGCTGCAACCCATCCACACACACACACACACACACACACACACACACACACACACCCCCTCTTGTCAGCCACCCTTCACTGGTTCAGCTAAGAAGCAGAGGGGCAGAGCCAGTCCTGCTCTCTGGAGCAGATAGCACAGCCCAGCCCAGGGCTAAAAAGCATGCTGGGGAGCTGTGATTTAACTTGAGCCAGGAAGCGGTCCGGGACAGAAGATTTATAAACCAGTTTGACCCAAATCAGTTAAGTCTGATACTACATTCAACAAGGTTTATCTTAAACCAGTTTCAGCCATTTTGAAACTGGTTTATGTGCACTGAACTTCTGTTCTGTTACTGGTTTCAACCAGTTTCTGATCAATTAAACCTGTTTTTATGTAACAAAGTAGTAAGCTCTAGGCTATGACCTAAAATCAGAGATGTCAAAGGTATGGCCAAGCCATGTCATTTGACCCATGGAACTGTTTTTGAACATGAAGTTTCATGAAGGAGAAACAGCTGTAGAGTTAATTGCAGTGGCTCTCAGAACCATGACAGCTACCACTCATATTGCTACCAAATTTCCAACCCACAGGCAGACCTGTAGGGGGATCCAGAGTGGTGCATTGATTGGAATGGCCAAATCATGCTAATTACCTCAGGAGAGAGGGAAGGGGACTGCCCCATCAGACACAGGAGTACTAGTGATGTGACAAGACAGAAATTCTGTATTTTTTCACTGAGTTACCAGCTGAGGACTGTAGGATCAGATCCAAGGAGTTTTGTGGGGGAAAAACAAAATGTGATGGCATCTCTCTGGAACATATCATAAATGTATTTGCACAAAACCAAACTAAGTTTACAAGAAGAAATTTTGGCACAACTTTTGGAGTACCAAAGGTTGCTTTCAAGGGTGACTTTGTAATATTAAACCTTTTTTTTTTTTTTTTTTTTTTTGGGGGGGGGGGGGGGGGGGGGGGGAGTTGGATAGTACACATTTTCTTTCCCAATTTTATTTTGATATTATGGATTTTACAGGAGGTAACTGAGTGAAACTGTTTGGCCTGCATTATATACATCAGCCTAAATAATCTAAAGATCATTTCTAGACTAAAAATATTAAATTAAAAACCCATTTCCTGGATTTTTTTTATTCTGTTCTTGTCGCATTTCAAATGAGAAAAGAGGAGACTGACAAGTAGCCGAGGCCAAGGGGCAGAAATACTCTGAGAGAAAAAAAAATGGAAAAGGAGTTTGTTCATTTTCATGCAATAATTTCCACGGATGTGTTAATTATACCATTTGGCTAATAGTTTTTACCAAGAGCACTAGTTTTTACTAAGATCCACTCAAAAAGTAAATCCAACATCTCTCAAAATGACAATGTTGAAAGTTACATTAGAAAGAATTAAAATATAAGTTTTAATTAAGTTAAATTATATGATTCCTTATGTTCTGAAGCAGCTGCCAATAGCTGAAGTTAAGAACAAATGCTTCTTAAATGTATGCTTTTTTCTGCAAGTTTTCAACTACAAGTTTTCTTGCATTTTCATTGGAGGCTTCTGGTATTGGTCCCTATCAAACAGAAAATGGACAAAACTGGCCTAGTCAAGTGTGACTATTCCAATGCAGGGGTTAGAGAGGATGTATGTAATTCAAAAGCAAGTCTAGAAAGAAAATCGGAGAATCCTTAATGAAACTAAGAAACACAGAGAGAGGAAAAAGAAGGACTTAGTTCAATGATTGTGGTTTTTTCTTTTTAAATTTGGTTTTGGGGTTTGTTGTTTTTGCGGGGAGGGGGAAGGGGGGTTCCATTTGGTTTTTCTAAAAAGAGATTCCTTTTACTCTATTGATGTTTTATTTAATTAAAAAGTTCTCATATAATTTTTTTGCTACAAAAATTAAGAACCAATTTACTTCAGAGTTAAACTTCCATCATATAGAAATGGTTCTTATTCACAAATTTCTCATTTCTCAACAAATCTGGCATCGGAAATTTTTGAGCAATCTGTTCCTTTTAATAGAAGTAGGGGGTCAAAGTAACACTGTTAAGGGCACTGTTAATGTAAACCCTGGAGTGAAAATCCTTGATATAGTAAGTGAAGCTGCCACAGAATTAGTCAAACAAATCATTACTGTTCATATGAAGGAACCTTTCAATTTTTCACTGAATGGAGGAACTAATCTGCCAAGTCCCTGGTAACAAAATGCTTTACCCATCAGAATGAATAATTATATTATCTACCCTATATGAAAACCTCTGTCCCATGGTTCAATTTTTTTTAAATGCAAACTTCCACCCCTCCCCACAACACTTAGTTTCTTTATAGCCACAAGATAAACCCACATAGTAGCAATGCCATACAGACACTCAGTTTAACTATAGTGTGTTAGTGGGGCATTATCATTAGTAACTATACTGCAAAATGTGCACATCTAAAAAAAAAAAAAAAGTGCCTAGGCTTGGATCAGCACTTAATTTATTCCTTTTAAAAACTTACTTTCAGATGTACTCAAGCATTCTTCCAAAAAAGATATATATATATATATATATATATATATATAAAATTTAAAATTTACTACTACAGTAAAAGCTCTCAGGAATGGGGGATGCTGGATAACAAAATATGCCGGTTAATTGAGCAGCCCCAGCCGCCGCTTCTCCCACCACGTCTGGGACATCCCTCTGCCCCTCCCACGGCATTGCCGTCCCTCGGCCACATCGCCACCTGTCCCGCGGGCCCTGCAGGACAGGGAGGCGGGCCTGCTGGCCCCAGGCAGCCTGTTATGACCCCATGCCATGGGGGCTCAGCAGCGCAGCCTGCTTTGCCCCTGGCCATGGGGCCTCGGAGAAACCGGAAGTGGGCACTTCCGGTTTCACTTTATCTTACAAGCCGGCATGCCAGTTAGTAGAACGTGCCGGCTTGTAAGATGCCGAATAGTGCAGCTTTTACTGTATTACACACACACACACACGTCAGTCTGGATGGGAGGAGAAAGCAACACCTGTGCTTCCCAACGCACTTCTTCCTCATCTCCCCAGGGCAAGCGGCTCCAATCCTCTTTCATACATCACCCAAGGGTGGGAAAAAGCTTCAAACACTTGAACAATTTCTCCTTGGGACAGGTACATCACCATTCCACAACATACTCAAAGAAAGGAACACTGACCAAGCAGTATTAAAAAAAATAAATAAATAAAAAAAAATAAAATCACCTCCCTGCCAAAAAAGAGATAGTTAGCTAAATAGATACAAACCACACTCAAATTCTTTTCATCTTATATTTAATAAACTCTTTAAATACTCACTTACCTATTTAGAAGCTGGTCATATAAAATATATAAATTCTATAATCTGTTTCTTAGAATGTATTAACTTAGGAGACAGAAGGTTGCTGTTGTCCCAAAGAAGGTGTCCCCCAAGAGTGTTTCAAGAACTTTGACTGTAGCAAGTGTATGAAAATGAAAAAAGAGAGGAAGTCATGTAGGATGAAGACAAGTGTAGAGAGAGGAAACTAGTAGGGAATGATAATTCCCAAGTGTAAAGTATAAGCTGTCACAACAGAACTGCTACATTTGCCATGCTTCTAAAGCAATAGAATAGCAAAATCATTGCATTTTTAACCCCATGACATTCAGGATTGAAGTCACAGTGATTCAACTCATTTTTATCTTCATAGGAGCATGCAACTATAACAGTTACATCACAACGGCTGAAATGCACTCATAAAAGACAAATTCTTCTCTCCTTTTAAAGCAGTTAAAAAGTTGCATCTATCCACAAGCCCAGCATGCAATTACTGGCTTGTAACTGAGCTTCAAAGAAATGTTGACCAATGTTTGCATGAAACAATGTATTTATGATTATGGAATTATCATAAATTGTCACATGCCCCATCCTCCCTCCTTCGGCCACAAAACCAAGGCACAAGATAGTAAAACAGCTTCAGTCTCTCTGAAAAGCTAGCACCAGCATCAACAGACATCATAGTTCAATAGACAGGCATGTCTATTCTACCCCCCTCCCCCAATCTTCTGCATTCTTGACTCCAAGCTAAAATACAGCAGAACTTGCTACCCATTTTCTCCTTGCCAAAAATCAAACAGAAAGCCTCCAATTAAATATTTTTCCCCATAAAGTATGTGCACCTTATAGATAAGTAACAGGAGTGAAGGGGAAAGGAATTAACATCTGCACAAAAGACAACTGATTGCAAATGAACCCAGGCAACAGATGCATTAAGGGACAGAGAGAAGAATTTGAAGACCTCTCTATCTTCCTCTATGGAAGGAGTCTATCCACAGGAAACCAAATTAGCCTGCAGTGTATTTGGCATATCTATATTTCCTTGAGAGCCTCTGCTGGGGAAATAATGCTAATACTCCTGGAATCTCCAAGCAGCTAGTGAGAAAACCCTTTCTTACACACACCAGACTACAAGACTGCATCCCACTTATCATAAAATAGCTGGCTGCAGTGAACAGTGTTCTTTTATTCCAACTCCACTATAAAGCTTTTGAAAGCTTTCAAAAGCTTGTCTGATGGTAAAGTTATACATTATACTTAGAACATACTAAATCTGTGGAATGGAAAGCCATGTTAAAGTTAGAACATGCTGTGAGCAGCTGCACATTAAGAGTTAATACCATGTCTTGCCTGCATGGCTCTGACTTGCCACTAGAGGGCTGGCAAGCAAGGACATGGCTAAGAACAAGACACCTTGGGTGCATCCACACATGCAAGGACATGTGCTTGCAGCAGCTCAAATAGAAGCGGTGCAAATTTGAGCCAGGGCTTTTTGTCTCAGTACACATGCTTGGGCATGCACTTTGTTGTGGACCATATTGTGCCACTTGGGGCAAAATAACCCTGCCTGGCTCCTCCCGGATCTGCACCCAGGGGGAGCTAGAGCCCAGGGCCACCACCTGTGAAGGGGAAAGGACTTAACATCTGCACAAAAGACAACTGATTGCAACTGAACCCATAGAACAAGGCAGCATAATAAGCTGCCCTGTCCTGGCCCCAGCAGTATAAAAAGCTGCCCTGGCAAGTAGCTCAGGGCTACTAGCTCTCAGGAGTTTCTGGGGCCAATTGGTACCTGTTGCACTACCCCTTGTGCCAGCTGGACTGCTGAAGCAGCCATGAGAGTTCCCTGCACCCTCTACCCACTGCAGCAGTCTGGCAGCGGGGGCTGCTGCCTGGCTGTGAACTGCTTCCCCCCAGCCAGACCCAGATGGGGACTGCACAACCAGTAGAGGCATCTGCCCCCCTGGGCCAGCTGCCAGTGGACTGTGGCTGCAGGGCTGGCCTCTGTGCGGCACCACTGCCACGCGTGCCCCCTGCCTGGCCATCTGGACAGCCATCACCCGGAAGATGTTCCAGGTGTCATGACCTGCTCTGAACTGTCAAAGCATGTCCTCCTGGCCTCATTTGGCCAGGAGGTCAGCCACAGCCACCTGGGTCCAAAGTGTCCTGCCACTGGCCTCCTTAGCAGGAATTCCAGTGTTCCCTACTAGAAAACTGAAAAAATCCCTGATAAAAAAAATCCCAAAGTCACTCTGTAAAATACCCCCAAATCCATGTTCCTCCACAAGTAAAACAAAAGACCACTATAAAGAGAGACAGAAACAGAGATCAGCTGGACAATGTTTTATTGATATATCTACAATGTTAAAGCATGTCTCTTATCATAATAATAAAATGAACTCTAAATAAACCCCACACAAGGGCTATGGCCCCCAAGCAGGGGGTTCACCCCCACACAAGTGCTATGGCCCACCAACAGGGGCCAAGTGGCCCCCACAGGGGCTACCACCCCCCTGCAAGGCCCACATGCCCCACCTCAGCCCCCCGATTGCTGCTCCACCTGGCCCCATCCCCCGCCAGCCGCTGTAGCCCCCCCAATGACTGCCCCACCCAGTCTCACCCATCAGCTTGCACCCCCAGACCCCCATAGCTACCCCCACAACCCCAGGAAACGTCACTTTAAAAATAATAAAACAGAAAAAAACCCAGGAAAAAGCCTCTGCTTACCTTAGAAGCAGGAGTGGGGGGGCCCAAGGCCTCCTGGCAGAGCCCCCCTGGGCAGTACAGGACAATGGGGGGGCAGCAGGGCCTGGGCTGGGGCTGCTGGGGCTGTCCCTCTTCCTGGCACGGTGTGGACGGGGCCCCAGTCAGGCAGTTGGCAAGTGCTGGCAGGGGGTTGTTTTTTTTTTAAACTATGGGGAGGGGAGGGATTGGGGGGAGGGGCAGGGCAGAAAAGTGATCGGGGTCTTCGGGGAGTGGGTGGGGCCGGTGGGGGTCCCCCTCATGGTCCCCTCCCCCCTCCTCCAGTCCCCCGGCCCCTTACTCACTGGCACTGGAGTCCTGGTGCTGAAACAGACGGCCTGGCTGGTCGTGTGTTTCAGCACCAGGGCAAGGGGCCAACCACAGAGACGCTCCAGCAGCCAGAGCATCTCAGTGGAGGAACCAGCCTCCAGTTGCCTCAGTTAAAACTCCTCTGCTTTTTTAAACTTTGACGTTTTTAGACCCCTGAATATCTAGGAGTCTAATTTTCTCTCTGCGCTGCAAACTTGCAGCGCGGGGAACATTTTTTCTTTCCCACACATGCCTGTTGCCCTGCCTCAAAGGGGTTTGAGATGGGGCAAGAGGCACATGCACACTCATCTAGACACACCCCTTGGCTCTATCCCTGCTCCAATGAGGGAGGGACTTGGAGCAGTGCATTCTAGGATGCTGGAAGACTGCAAATTGCTCATTTTATCTACATGAAGGAGACTGAAGTTACCTTAACACAAATTAGAGAGCATGGTCCAGAGTTAACCCTCACCTGAAGTGGCATAACTTAAACTATTCTCCAACTATTTGGGTTGGTCTAATAAAAGATATCAAATTCAACCAAGGAACCTTGTCTGCCTAAGACACTCATAGGACACTTAGCACAAGTTAATGAGCTTTTAACGTACTGATGGTTATCTTTTTAGTGCCCTTAATGTGGGCTAAGTGTAAACATGTAGCTTCACTCCAAGTCGATCCAAACCGTGCTGCTAGTCCAACGAAAAATACTACACAAAAAATCCTTGCCTCTTATAAACTAGTTAAAGTAGGTCCAGGGTTCAGTTCCCCTGAATTATTTACAACACTGCTGTCAACCCATCCTTGACTCAACCCATGACAACCTGGTTTCAGTATTTATGTTTCTCTTACCTCTCACCAACCTTACAGTTGTTTCAATAGACATGGGGATAAAGCCATAAGTCTTTAAGGAACTCCTGTTAAAAACAGAATACTGCAGTCCATCTCAGCAGTGCAGGCTAATATTCTCAGCCATCTGTTACAATTTACTATAGCTTCTCAATGCAAAAACAGACACAATAATCTTCGAAACACTTAATGGTTTGAACCCAGAATACCTACAGGCCAATACAGTTGGCAACTTTTATCCTCAGGTGCTATCTACTGAGTAGCACTATCTACTGATAAAATTCTGATCAGTAAACAGATTTCTTGAGGTCTCTCCAATGTTGTGGAATTAATGAACAGCCACAGAAACACCTTAGCCCAAAACCAAAAATAATTTTAGAAGCCTCATCTAGCTGGAAGGGTGGGAAGGGGGTGACATGTGACAAAAGAGGAGTTCTCTAATTTAATGGAGATCTGAAGGGTGCCAAGATACCTTAGTGCTTAGGGAAAATAACCTTCAGGAAAAAAAAGATACAGCTTCACTAGTATTGGTCACTGACTGCACATCATCCCAGCATTCTAATCACTGGCTTCACAAAGAAAAGGTAGGCAAAGGTCAAAGTTGTAGTTATGGTCTTATCTTGGATTAACTCCCCTGCCCTCCATAGGATTCACCCCAGCAACCATATTTCCTCACGACATCGATGACAAGAGCAATAAACATAGAAGTGAGAACACTTTCTTAGTAATCATACCAAAACTTTGTAACATCATTGAAGATGTCTATAGTGATCACTAATGTCCTAATGTCAAGACCTTTATTTTAAGCTTGAATTCAAATGAAAGTAAGAGAAATAGAGGTGGTGGGTAAAACAAAAAATCTGAAAACTCTATGCAAATTAAAAGACAGAAGGATTTTTGGTTTTAGTTTTTAAAGTTGCCCATTTCTCATAGAGGATGTGGAAAGGAAAGGAAATTAGGTCATAGGCTGTTTGTGAATTTAGTTTAACTTATTCAAAGGCAATCAGATTACTATGGTGATGGGTGCTATTAGAAAATCATGGACGAATGGATGCAAGATTACTTTTTATAATGGTAAATGCCATGTTACCAATACCCATTTTTCAGAATTCTTTTTGATCACAAGCAGTATTCCTACTGGGATTTAGAGCTCAGTTTAATAAAAAATTCACATAGCCTGTGTGTTGCAGGAGCTGGAAAAAGCCACAAAAATACATTTTTCAGTACTTTCATCACCCTGAAGATTTCTACCATCTCCATCTGCATTCAACTTCTAATAAAAAAAAGTATCACTCTTGGGGTCTCAATTGACTGGCCTCTATCATGACTGAAGTTCCCCTAATCTGTAGTAAAGCCTCCCATACCTTATATCAATCTGATAGCTCATACTTACTTCAAGTTTTAGAACTGGATTCCCTTTGCACTTTCTACACTTCATTTATTTCCTCTGCCCCCAACTTTTCTACTAGATAATTCAAATTGTTTTCATGACATTACATTTTTTAAAAATTATATAGTACTAAACTATTAATGTACTCCAAGAAAAATTAACCTCTGTTAAAGTGTCATAAAGCAAATCACAGATATAACTCAATTGCCCTGTATGTTCCTTCAAGTTTGCATTAAAATTCTTAACTCTCAGGAAAGTGAATAAAATATTCTCTTTTCCTAAACAACTGCATTTAACTCATCTCATAAATCAGTAGAGGTGTTTTGCAAATGAAAAATAATTTTCAAGCAACTAAATATAACAAACCTAGTATGAAACTCTGATTTACAGCTTAAAACTCAACCTAATCACCTAAATAAGAGAAGAATCACAAATCTTTTGTTTACTTATACTGGTCAGCTCTGCTGCTCTTCCATAAGAGAATAAATAAGAAACTATAGCTTCTGGTTTCAATGAATCTGCACGTGATGAGTAACAAATAATATCTGGGCTATAGATGGGAGTGAAAATGGCATGCTGGACTTGGACTTCTCTGAAACTATGTACATTTTCTCTGCCCCATACCAGGCAGCTATGGGGAGCTTAATCTTTCTAGTCAATTTTCTGTTGGGCCAGGCCAAGTTGGCAACCCTAAGGAGTTGCAGGAACCAACTGGGCCTAGTGTCTGTCTTCTATCTCAGAGTGGAGGCAGATTTGATTATTTTTCAAACTAAGACCACATAATTAGTGTTCATTTATGCAGATTCACATATTAAAGGTTCACTGAGAACCACTTTTTTCCTGCTCACTTTCACTGAATCTTCAAATTGTAAGGGTTTTCGCAGCTGTCAATGGAATGCTGAATACAGTGTGCTCTTAAGTGCATAGCCTGCAGACTTGGAAAAAAGGCTTTGTACTTAGAATATATGCTTACTTGAATTCTGAAATATAAGCTTTTCATACCTTGTTAAGCCTCATCTTGTATAAGGCACTCTCCCAAACCTCCTATTAGACATTTCAGGGCTGCTTTAGAAATCTTGCAATTGACAACTCCTAATCAGTTTCACCAGTTATATGGTTAAGCAGACTATAGTTAAGTTGCAAAGTAGACAGTGAAGCTGAAGGATGCTGTATTAACCTGAGGTTTATTCATTTAAGCAGTATGCAAATAACATGTTCGTTACATTGTAAACAAGAAGTTAAATTGGGACTGGCATGGTGTTAAGCAATTAAAACTCCTGGCATGTGTTACACTTAAGATGTGATTAACTGCTTAATCGCATCTTAAGTTGTTACCCAACCATATATTAATACAATTAATGGCTTGATAAAATAAGGGATAAGCCACAAAGTTACTAGACAAAAATGTGTGATATCTTTGTAGCTGTTTTACTAACATGCCATTAATTGAATGTGTGGCCAGGCTGGGGCTCCTAGCTGCAGGGTGTGGAATACATTTTGTTCTTATTTTCACTCCCATCTATAGGGTCCTGAGATTAGCAAAAAATCAGCCACAGCAGGGGATACTAGAGGTGGGCAGGGAAAAGTATCTCTACTTTTCATTCCTTGCAGAAGGAGCAGGCCATCGATGCCACCAGGTAGTAGCAAGTGGTAGCAATGATACAGTAGTCAGGACCCCAGGTGGCAGCTCTCAAGTGGAAGTCACCAAACCAGGCAGATCTGCTCTGGTAACACTGTCACCAAGTACTACCTCCAGGTTGTGTCAGGATGAGCAGCAAGGACACAGGCTTAGCACAGTCAGACTGTCCATGTGTACAGACTTTCTTTAGACAAGATCTCAAAGTGGATCCTATCACTCTCACTGGACAGTGTGTGTTCACTGTTAAGGTGAACACTAAATTTGTGAAGTGATCCAATACTTAGCATTTTAAATGCTTTGAAAATGTGAAGTTCCACAAACTGGTCTCACATCTGATCCTTATGAATCCAGGTGGTAAAAGTTGACAAATGTATTGCAGTTCAAGAAATAGAACAAGGCAGAATTCAAAACTGAAGAAAGAAAAAAAAATTGTTGACAGGAATTCTCAATGTATTTGAATTTCTGCTTCTGTTTGTTTTTCTATTACTCCAACTTATTTCAGCAAATGACTCTACCACCAAAAAGATTATGAAAACAGTACCATTTAAGCAAATGTTCAGAAGTACTCATAAGAAGTAAATTTATAAATTTATATCCATTCATACTAGAACTAGGGAATTTTTGGTTCGCTTCATTGCAAAATCTTTACTGTGCAATATGGAAACTAGAATATCATTTGATCTGTATATTCAGAGAAAACTAACATGCTCAACTTGAATTTTAAAAATACAAACTTAAACACTCCTATACAACAAACAGTTTCAAATAAGGAATACATCTTAAAGTTGACCACTGTTTCTAGAACTATTTATATATTTTATCCAATGATTCTTTAAAGGCCTTATAATAATCTAATACTATGAACCAGCAGTTGGCAGTCTTTTAAAGGCTATGGGCCTAACTGACCCAGTTCAGGTCAGAGGAAGCGCTGGAGCTCATCTACCCCATACTGCTCATGAAGTTTCTCCATGTTTCCTTGAATTACATAAAAAATTGTTCAGACATTTCTGGTCTCTTACCCTGACGAGCCAAATACTTCTCTATCTTACTAAACACTGAAAGCATTGTACAACATAAGTAAGCTTCACTGAAATAAATGACATGATTTGAAAAGTACTCAGCATATGTAAGGATACCTGAATTGGCCATCTGATACGATTTTTGATGGGGCAGAAGATAGGCCTGTTACATTGTATGTTTCACTTCAACACTTGCCAAATATTTAGTTTAAGAAAAAAAATATCACTACAGTAAGAGTTTACACATTAGCTGTACATAAATTGAATTACATCCACTTTCTAGCCAGTCTCTCTTTTACTCTTCACAGTATAAGTGAAGAGATGAAGCAGGGGATGTAAATACGGTCTTATCTTACTTTTATTGCCTTAAACTTACACAATGCCTTGACTAAATACCAGTGCATGTAAAATCATAACCTGAGGGGGGGGGGGTTTACCTATGCTTCTTTAATTATTCACGTAAGTTCTGAATTGTTGTTAGGCATGGTATTAGTTTAAGGAGATACCAAGTAGCTTTTCATTAGTATGCTTTTTCAAGAAGTTGCTCCTCAAATAATGAAAAGGTGCATATGCTGAAGAAATTCTACCATTGCAGCCAGGCCTAGAGATCTACACATACAGATTTCCCCTGGATTCCTGGTAAGGAATCTCACAAAATAGGCAACCCAATCCTGAGGATTTTTCCTTCTTTCCAACGAAGTTTTAAATCCATCACCTCAAGTTCTTCTAAACTCTTTTTTTTTTTTTCCATAATTCTGTGGTGATTAAAACCTTGGAAACTCTTCTACTTTCAATTGCTATAATTGCCTTTTTATCATTTTTTTTCTTCCTCACGGTGCACATGTGCATATATGGATATATGCATACATGTTTCCAGAATCTATTTCTTACAAATTTTCTTCTTCTCTGAGGTCTTGTATGACCTTTTTTTAGAACTAATCTGATGTACACTGTCATCTCATGTATACACATCTATGTTTTCTCAGTTTCTTACTCAACATTACAATCCAAAAATATTAAACAGATCTAGCAGACCAGCTCTGTTCTCTGTAAAATAAGAGAAATACATGCCACATAAAACAGACTCCAGTGACTCATTAAGGGTGTTAATGAGAGTTTAACTAGACCCCCCTTCCAAAAGTTGGTCTTACACAGAATTGCATGTGTGTTAAATAGAATGGCAAGCATCCAGAGGAAGAAGGGCTGATCATAAGCAACCACCATGGTTGTCTGAAAAACAATAGTCAAACTTTGACAAAGTAAATTCTTGTGTGGATGAAGGGAATGCTGTGGATATAGTGTATCTGGCTTCAGCAAGACTTATGACAAGGTCCCACATGACCTTCTTATAAACAAGTTGGAGAAATGTTGACTGGACAAAACTGCTATAAATGTAAATAGACAAACTAGCTCAGTAGCGACAAGAAAAGGGCAATTATTAACAGACTTATGTCAGACTATCAGGAGGTTTTGAGTCGACTCCCATAGGGTTCTGTCCTGGGACCAATGCTGTTCAATGTGTTATTAATGATTTGGATGCTAGCATAGAACACTTCTTGAGCAAACTGCCAAACAAAAGTGAGAAGCACTATGAACATGGAGAATGAGAGGGCAATTTCAGAAGGATCTCAATAGACTAGAAACCTGGGCTGAAGCTAACAGGATGAAGTTCAATGCAGACAAATGCAAGGAGATAATTCAGGAGGAATAATCCAAAATTCTAATATAATAAAGGGTCTGGTCCATCTGTCTGTCCATACGTAATGCTCTTGGAGCACTCTGATTGGTTACTGAAACAACCAATCAGAGTGCTCCAAGAGCGTTACAGACAGGAGGCAGCAGCAGAGTGCCACCATGACAATGGGGACAGAGAATGGAGCAGGGGGGGACGGGGGGGCATAGCCGCACTCCCAGCGCCACCCAGTGCACCCTGGCCCCACCCCACAGCAGCAGCCAGCCCAGCCAGTATGCAGATCCAGGGGTATGCACAGCCATGCCCTCCCGGAGTACATGCCGCACCCTCCCCATGGCTCCATCCCACACCTCGGCTGTGCAGGGCCTGTCTCTGCTCCAGCTCCACTCCTTCACAGCCGCTACAGCCACCCGCACTGCACAACATTTGGGGGGGGGGGCACATCCCCCCCCCACATCTGTGCACAGCGGAGGCAGCTGCCATTGTGCCCTGAGCCACATTGCAGCCTGTCTGGGAGCAGCTCAGAACCATGTGGGTCACACCCTGGACTAAGCCTCATCTCTTGTCCACCCAGCAGCTGAACGCGCATGGCACCAGGCCACTCCCAGGTGGGTTGCAGTGGGGCTTGGGGCACAAAGCCCAGGCCACAACAGCAGCTGCCTCTGCCATGCACAGATGGAGGGCACGTGCCCCCTGGGGCCTCCGCCAAGGTGCACAGTGGCAGGAGCCCCCACGCACCTCTGGACAAGCCACCCAGGCTCAATCCTCCCTCCACCCATCCAGCCGGGTCCCACTTAACTTACCCCTGCTCCTGCCTCTGCAGCACTCTGTCCCTCACCGTAGGGGCCTCAATCTGGCCCCTGCCCCTTCCCTCCTCCACAGACTGACCTGCTGGACTGGGGGTGGGGTAAACATGTGCATACACACATGCATTCTGCTCCCCACTCCAGCCTCAGATAGACTCCAAGATCTACTGGTCGATCAAGATCAATTAAGATCGATCCAGTTGGTGATCACTTATCTAGAGCATTATGTGCATTTTTGGGCACCACGTTTTAAGAAAGAGGTAGAGAACTTAAAGAAGGTCCGGAGATAGATAAAGATAATAAAGGGCTTGGAAAACAAGTTATACAAGGAGAGAATGAAGGCACTAGGCATGTTCAGCCTATAGAAAAGGCACTTGAGAGGAAACGACTATCTAAAGCACTTCCGCAAAGAAAAGGGCGAACACCCTTGCTCTCTTGCTGCAGAGAGTAGGATGTGGACCAATGGCTTGAAGCAAAGTAGGTTTAGACTGGATACCCAGAAAAACTGTGTTACTGTTAGAACAGTGAGGCAGTGGAATAGGCTAAGGAAGCTGTAGCCTCATTACTGGAGGTGTTCAAGAAGAGGCTGGACAGCCACTGGTCAGGAATGATCTAGGAGTAGTCATGATCATATTCTACTCTGAATATTTCCCTGTGTTTCTAGGATTAGCCGATTCCACTCGGGGATAAGAAGGAATTCCACACAGTTGCTCTTTCTGCTACATGTCGGTGTTTTGGTTTTGTGTACGCCTCGGGTGTTGGCTGTAGCCAAGACTAAGGATCGACAAGGGTGCGCTATTGCTCCTGCTGGGACTTAAAGCCTGTGGTTCCTGGCTAGAAGGTCTTGCTCCTCCACTGAGGGTCAGACCATTCACCATATTTAGAGTCAGGAAGGAATTTTAACTCCTGGCCAGACTGGT
This sequence comes from Alligator sinensis, assembly GCF_000455745.1. Classification (NCBI taxonomy): domain Eukaryota; kingdom Metazoa; phylum Chordata; order Crocodylia; family Alligatoridae; genus Alligator; species Alligator sinensis. The sequence goes on from NW_005841970.1 coordinate 3,124,392, forward strand.
ATGGACTGTGGGGGGTTTTGCCTTTTTCTGAAGTGGGATCTTTCTACCTGGGATCTCTTGAGTATATTAAGTCTTTTACAGAAGCATGACACTGACTACCATGGTCTCCCTGCTTTACCCATTGCAGATTATGCTGGTATGTCTTGTTTTGCATCAGAGTTTGTAGTAGTTTTACTACAAGGTTAGATAACAGATTTGTTGGGATGGTTTGGAGAGGGACGATCCCGCCTTAGGCAGGTCATCCAGTCTAACTCCCTATAGAGGTCCCTTCCAGCCCCACTTCTCTATGATTCTATAAAAGCAAATACTCATGGGAAGTACCTTTACTTAAGCTGAAGTGAAGTGTCTTGGTCCCAACTCCTTTTCCTGTATTCTGCTCAATTTGAATCAAAGCCTCCACAGCCATAGTGCTACATTTATGGTTTAGAACACTTTCAAATTACAAACTCACAAGTGTTTTTAATATAAAAAAAAGTATTAAAACCAAAAAAAAAAAAATAGAGATCTTCTTACTTGTTCCATATTTTAACACTTAATATGGAGCATTAAAAAGTAATGAATACAAATGATAAGTTTTAAAATTAATTAACCACACAGTAATTATAATACCAAAATCAGTCCATTAGTCCACTATCCAAATTCTAGCAGGATGCTTTAGATGGAGATATGAGAAGCTATGTATTGGAAAATTATAGAAAAGCCAGCCAATAGAGGAAGATTTTCTTAACTCCTGTAAAGTAAATCTGACATGTGCCCTGAAGCATACCACTTAATATTATATTTACCCAGCTAAATAGCTATGAAATGTTCATTATCTGCAAAATATCCCTTTCTAGTTCTTCTCAAATCCTATTAAGTGAACTGACATAGTAGTTTCTAAAATAGATTTATTGCAAATCAGTATTTTTATCCATAACCTCAGATTCCATAATAATTAGGAGAAGGACTCACATAATATGAAGAAGTGAATTTCAGATGCAGAATCAGAACTGAATCTTAATACATGCAAGTATTGAATCCACTACCATTATGTTTTTACTTCATACATTATTAAGTAAAACTTGTAAGTTGAGCATGTTTTTTTCTTCTTGGTGCCTTCCAATTTTCATAAATAACCCTATTAACTTCAATTGAATTACTTCTGATTTTATACTGGAGAAAAATAAGGCTTAATTATCTTTAATTGGGATATTACATGTTTAGAAAGTGATTCCAGCAAAATGCAATATTAATTTTAACGGGGAAAGAATATAGTTAGCACACAAAAGAGAGAGAGAGGCCGATGCAGGCACTAGGTTACTTTCTTCTATCACATCAAGGGATTTTTTTTTCCTCTAGACATTCTTAAACCTTAACATTTCCACAGCATTTACAGATCAAATAAATCAATTGCTTCATTTATCCAATTTATCCATTTAAAGACACTACAGTAAGGTGGATAAAAAGCTGCATGTGTATAACTAAAGAGTATTAGGCAGCATCTGAAAAAGAACTGCAGAACAGCTGTACAGTCTTCAACCCCCAGCAAACACTGTTTATTTGGATTCTGTCCACAAATCTTTAATTATAATTTTATGCAACTAAAATAGGGCTCCTCTCCTGTACCCCTCTGCTTCCCAACCCTACCCAACCCCCAACCCAGGACAGTACATTTGGTTTAAGAACTCCAAGAGGATGTGTGTCACCTTACAGGTGCATGTGCAATGGATATTCACAAATAAGATTGAAAAAATGATCTTTTGGGGCTTCCAGCAGGCTATCCGTTTAAAACATACAGAACATGCAGTATATATACACACCCACCCACTATAGGTGTTTATGAAGTCTTAGATTACAGACAGTTTAGCCAGGGTCTAGCTTCCTTCAGCCTAAATAAAGTAGCCACAACATGTAGAATTGCTGGATAGCCCTTCCTCCCCGACACACAGACTTTTCCCTTCCTCCATCCTCCAAGTTGGGTGGGGGGGGGGGGGGGGGGGGGGGGGAGGGAGCGGAAGCCTTATACTGAAGTTTTAGACTTTTGTCAAGATAATCCCAAACTGCACCATTATTTAGAACCTGTAAATTATAATCCTTTCCCAAACTTTCAGCTAATTGTGTGCAACATCTATAGCAACAAGGGTAGTAGTATTTGTGGCTTAAAAATCAGCAGTTCTCAAGGACTGTCTTCACATTTCATATTAAAAAGCTCACTAATTTTTCAAAGTACAAAAAAAGTACAATAATAACCAAATTCATAGAATCCTGTTGACATATGCAACATTTTGAAGATGCAGGGAAATATAAAATCCTTAAGAATTGCAGGGAAAGGAACCAGCTTCTTCATATCGCTGCGTTTGAAGTATCCAGATGCCTTACAAAAACAATATTGAGTCTCTGGGAAACTCTAGCTATTTAATGTAATAGGAAAAGAGTCAAAATCCTTTTGACAGAGACCAGCACAAATAAACAAGCATTGTTTGTACAATGTTTCCCAATCAGTTACATAGATACTTTATTGTAGACATTTCATACATTTCTGGCAGTAATATTGATCAGGGTGGATCACAACAAGAGAATAAAGTCGATCTTAGCCGATTTTTGCCTTCAGCTTCTCCATATTCAGCAAAACTTGCTCCTGCAATAACTTGAACAACTCTTGCCCTGTTGAAAACTTTTGAGCAGGTGATCAATAGAGAGTCTTGAAGCTTTGATCCACCACAGAGATGTCAGAAGCATTCATATAATCTTAGGAACTCTTTTGCCAAGCCTGGAAGTGGAAAAATGTCACTGCTGAAACTGTTTATGTAAAAGCTTGCAGCCACAATGAAAGTTGTCTCATTTGATTTCCCGTTTTCTAAACTCCAGCTATCAAAAAACAACAAGAATTCTGAAATTAAAGCTAAAACTAGAGTTTTAATATATGGACAATTCCTTCCCCAGCATTCTTTTAGAAATATTTTTTCTCCTAAAACTCACTTGGAGTAGGACCCAGACATAGTTGGCAGGACCCAGAAGCCCAGTCCAGCCAGCCCCCCCACCCGGAAGCCTCTGCCTAACAGAGCCTTCTGGCTTGTGCCCCTGGGACTGTTCTAGCCTCCCTGCACCAAAGGGAAATTCAAATAAGAGTGGGG